>NC_056730.1:792883894-793043894 GCF_019279795.1 Protopterus annectens
AACAGTGTCATCTGTGTTAGCAGGTCTGGCAGGAGGTTTGTGTATATTCTCAGATTATCTTGTATTTTGTGCCAGTATGTCTAATTGTGAAAATGTAAATAAGTTTATTTTTATATGTTGAGTATTTCCCTGTTTAAACAGAATGTTTAAAGAATCTGACAGTGTTTTGATATATTTCTAAATGCATGTGTTTGAGAGAGTTCTAAAGTATTGTGGAGAATCAGTTGAACAGTAGGTGATGTCATTAGAATGTTCCTGGTTGCTAGGACATTATTTGAATAGCTGATTGACAGGAAAAATAACTTTTTCAAACAGTTGACTGTTATTTTTAAAATAAGACAGTTAAGACTGTTAGGCTGTGCAGTTAGTCAAGTACTGAGCAGTTAGTTAAGTGCTGGGCAGTTTCTGAGGAGCAGCAGTTAGTGAAGTGTTGCAGTCAGTGAACACCCATGAAAGAGAACTCACCAAAAACTGTAAGCTTGCCTTTGCCTTGCTGTTATGTGTTAGATTAAATCAGGGACAGTAGTCTCTAGTTAGATTAAGAAAGCTTATATATATTAAAATAGAGTTTTTCTAGAATGATGACCTTCTATCCTACAGTTTAATATCATATTTCTGGTGAATAAATTATGGTGTTTATTGAAAGTTATTCATTTAAATTATTGTAATCATTTTACTTATTATTAAATGTTTTTCATTACTTTATATTGTGGCTGGAAATCAGTGTGTTCTTCTGAGATTAGAGAGTGCTTATACCTGTTTGATACTCAGAAAAGACAATCACAATCCAAAAAACGTCTGAGAACCACAAATTATGACAAACGGTAGTAGGACCAATCCTTTTATTAATTATCCAAAATAGTACGTAAGCTGAAGCGCTTTTCATCTGAGAAATACGCGGATCTGATGAAGTTCGAGTATTTCTCGGACGAAAAGCACTTCAGCTTACGTACGATTTTGGATAATTAAAAAAAAGGATTGGTCCTACTACCGTTTGCCATAATTTGTGGTTCTCACCTGCTTGATACTCTACAGGTCACCATGAAGACCTAGTCACTTTTGGTCATAGCTTTCATTTACTTTAATATTTTATTAGACACCCCTTTAGAAGGCCATGAAGACACCCTGATTGATGGCAGCATTACTGTATTATTTTGGGGAAGGGACACAGCTGGAAATCTGTGTCAGGCATTCCCAGAAGTGTTTGGATGTATGAGATTTAAATTTACTTTGAGTGTGAGTGTATCAGAGGTCTTAAACTAGGACACATTGCTCTGAAGTGTGTAATAAGGAGTTACATTAGGGGTGGACAGAATTATACAATCCAGTCCCAGATTATTGAGCGTGATCTTGTTGTGCACCTGAGGGAAAATTCTGAAATATTACTCCTGTTTAAGTGACAGTCTCACATTGGATTCAGTATTGAGGATTGAAGCTCCTTAGTTACTGACCCAGGATAGTAAGGGACATCACATTTAATTGGTGGCAGTCCAGTGGGATTTTAACTGCATGTCACATTTTGATGCAATTACTTCTACACTTTGTAAGTCTAACCTGGCTAAGACACCCACTGAAGGTAAAGGAGTCAGAATTGCTGTTATGCTTTCCTTTCCCCAACACTAATCATTCATAGTTGCAATCCAATAGCAACAAATACTGAGGGAGTGCCTGCACTAGTTTACATCTACTACAAAGTGCCAAGAATTTTAAATTTTAGATTCAGCAATTCTAATGAGCTCACACATCATTTGCATCTTCACCATGCTCACAGGCCTGATGCTACACTATAAAAAGGGAACCATGTAGCTAGGGAACCTAAAGATGAGGAGACTTGTTTATGTGGATAACACAGAAGAAAATTGTTATTACTATGGATTTATCTGCACAGATTACTGATCTTGATAAATTATGGCTGTATTTTTCGGTTATATACTAATGCTCAGATATCACTTAGAAAATATTTTTAAATATGCATTAACAAATGTTACTTTTATCTGTATGCACTTCTTAGAAGTTTACTGATGTCATAGGCATTTTTGTCAGGGCAGTTTACTTTCTTAGATGTGCAGCCTTATTAACTTTCATCACAAGTGTTAATGTTACAACTGTACCTCTTTACACTCTTCTATTGTTATTTCAGTGAAATGTAAATGCCCTATATTGTCAATGACACAGGGGTGTTAGCCTTCTAGGATGGTCCATAGATACCTCTAGAGGAGTGCCGGCCACAGATAGAGGTGACTGGCAATTGCATAAAAATTAATGTTCTGTGCAAAATGTGTACATGTGTTTTTGGAACAGTTTCTTTGATAACACTTGTTTTATTCCTTTTGGTCCATAGATACCTCTAGAGGAGTGCTGGCCACAGATAGAGGTGACTGGCAATTGCATAAAAAATAATGTTCTGTGCTAAATGTGTACATGTGTTTTTGGAACAGTTTCTTTGATAACACTTGTTTTACTCCTTTTCTTGGTAGCAAAATGTCATTTGCCTGTTGTTTTGCGGGTGGGGAAGCCAAGTTTCATTTCTGTGTTGGTACAAAGAAAAAAATTGTTTGTAGAGTGGTTAGCTTTGCTATTGTTATACCTCTTGTTTTTGGATCTGACCTTGCTTTGTGTGTGACTGTGATATGTTATGTCCACATAAATCCATTTTTATATTTGAATAGCTTGAACATGTTTTGTTTCTCCATTGGGTAATATTAACTAATACGTATGTGTTATATCTAAACAGGACTTTTATTTTTGTGATATGTATGTGTCTTATCCTTCTTTTGTGTTTTATGTCACCTAGGACTATGGCACCCAGTGCGCCAGTCCCTGAAAGCCCCAATTCAGTGACCCTGAAAATGATGTCATTATATAAGCATTTAGGCAACATGGTGGCTTTGTGCTTGAGAGTGGCCATGAGGGTATGTTGGGAAGAATGCAAATTTGGCAGCAGATAGTGGATGATGTCAACACTGTTAAGGGCCACAGCAGGACATATGATCAGGTGCATCATAGGGCCACTGGCATGATTTCATGAGCCCGGATGAGAGCAGCTGCAGTGACCCATGGACAAATGGCTACCGAGGGTAGCTGTTACAGAACCACCACTGATAATAAATGAAGAGTTCCTGTCCACTTTCATGGATCTGGAGAGCTCAGCAGAAAGTGCACAGCAGCATGTGATTGATGTTGGTGCTGCTCTTTCAGGGAGGACAAGTATGTCCTGAGAAGTTCTTGCAGTTAGGCTTACTTATGTCAATTCTAAATATTTCTTGTATAGTAAAATATTGACATCAATGCTTAAGTTTGTTTAACAAATGTTTTGTGAAGTGTACTAGTTACAAATTGATGCAGTTAACAACACATTCTGGTTCATTACACATGGGCTTAGGGTGGATGTGTCATCTAAGTTTCTGTTAAATGTATTGTTCATGGACATATAAATGGAAAAAAGTTTTAACCCCCTGTGTTACTGTTATTTATGATGATGGAGTCCTTACCTTTTGCTTAACTTCTTCCAGGACCATCTTCCTTAGGAACTGTTCAGCCATCTGCACATGGTAAGCCACACGTTTTTATTTCAGTACTGATGATCTGTTCACAACGATATTTATTTTAACCATATGTGTGACGTGGGTGCCAGGACTGTGTGTGCATTGCTGTACTGTCTGTAGTATTGGCACCATTGCTAGTTTGTTAGCATATATTGAACTGTAGTAGTGTAGCTATTAATTTCTTTCCTGTGTTTGATTCTTTTTATCACAGGTGATCCTGATAGTGGAAGTGTAGGACTCTTACCACCTCATGTCAGAGTATTGGCAGACTTTGTTGATGATGGTGGAAACAGAGGCACAATTAGGGGGGTGCAGAGGTTGAATCTGACACTGAGGTTGACATTCAGCCTTCTCATGTAATTCCATTGGACAAAGCCAGTAGGCCTATGCCAACCCATTCTGGTGAGCCGGTGAGCCCTCAGATATTGGACAGGAGGAGGGTGAGACACTCGATCAGGTAGTGTGATTACTGTGGCTTCACTGCCTGTTGACTCTGGCCGTAGCCAAAGTGTGGGCAAGGTGCCACTCAGAAGGCTGTTAAGGGTGCTTGAAGGAGGCCTGAAAGCCATCCTCCACCTCATCCTGGTGTGCCTTTTTGTACCACTGAACATATGTTTATGGCCATCATGGAGGCACAGGCATGTTCCAATAGGGCTTCCAAAGAAATGCTTAGGGTTGTAGATCTGGCACAGGCTGACATGTGTGACTGCCTCCCTCATGTTGCCAATTCAATGGATCAGATGAATGACACACTGGAACAGGAGGTGTCTGTGATGAAACATCTGCTGGGAGGAGGACCACAACCACATGGGGTAGGTCAGCCACATCATGATGACTGACTTTAAAAATTGGCTTAGTTTCTGGTGTCATTCCAAGGGGATCTAGTACCTGACAGCCTGGGAAGACATGATCGACAGACCATGATGCTTTATTAGAGATGGCCTGCATCTGTCTCCCTTGAGCTTCAGGCTTCTGGCAAAGGCTCTTGCCACCCCCATAGTGCCTTTTTCAGGCAATGCATGAGATGAAAACTATTAACATGAACATTTCATCAAAACACAAATTAAAGGTCATGGTGCTAAAAGCTAGGAGTCTAAACAAGAAACTGCACTCATTGTAAGCTTTCTTAACTCTGGAAGATGCTGAAATTTGCCATTTGTACAGTCAAAGAAATCCTGGCTCAAAGCTGCGGAGAGCACCCCAGCCATACCAGGTTACTCATCCTATCATACATTCAGAATCCCAAACCATGGGCAGCAAAGAAAACGAGTTTGAGTTGCAGTATATATTAAAGACATAAAACCTCCTGGCTGGTAAAAAAATTCTGCACAGAAGGCACTCTAGGTGCATTTAACCATTGACAAGACCCCTATTCAAATCATAGCTAGCTACAGGCCCCCAACTTTGACTCAAGATGTCCTCTCCACCTATCTGTACCTCTTCAAATCTATCAAGATTCAACCCTTTACCCTGATCCTGGGTGACTTTAACTATCCAACCATAAATTGGAAGAACCACTCATGCCAAAACACAAATTCCCAGAGATTCCTTGATTTCGTTAATGAAAATGCCTTGCACCTGCTGGTCAACACCCCCACAAGAGGTGATAATATCTTGGACTTGGTATTAACCAACATGAGTAACCACTGATGCATCATTACAGTGTCATCCTCCCTGGTAAGTTCCAACCACAAAGTGGTCACTTTCAAAGTCACCATCTCCCCCAGTCCTGCCCCACCTAGGGTCAAACAAAAAAACTTCTCTAAAGCTGATTGCAACCTCTTAAAGGAAGGTACAAACAGTTTTACAGCCCCTTCCCCTCCATAAGAACTGGCACATATGTTCACACTTACACCAAAATACTATACGAGCATGTATATAGCTGCATGGAATCAGGAATACCCAACAGGACAAAATCCTCCTCCTCAAGGAAGAGTAAAATGTCTAGTGGACATCTGCAATAAATAAAGTCTATAATAAAAAGGAAAAAAATTCTGTCCAGGGTCAAGAAGGATCATGTGCCAAATTGGAAGCAATCTCTCCTTAGTCTGAACAAGCAAATAGGGTCATTAATGAAATCCTTATTTATTTATTTTATTTATTTATTGATATTTGTTAACCAGGTTTGTCCAACTGAGCTTGTGGCCCATTTTCATTGGAGACCTGAGGAGAAAAGCTCCACTAATACATTTTAAAACAAGTACAATTTTAAACAATATTGATATAATATTAGTTATAGCAAAACAATTCACATATATTGGGTTACATGCATAAAGTTAAAGTTGCATTAAAAAGAAGCTAAGTAATAATTTTACATTGATATAGTTCAATAGGTCAACAATAAACATTTTTTGTTTGGATAAAATTGTGCTAATGCATAGTAGACACATTGGAGAGAGAGGTGTAATGAGGTACTAAGTATGGTCCTTTTGAGGGTACATAAAGGGTTGGAATACTAGGTAGCGTCATGGCAAGGACAGGTTATGGAATTGAGAAAATAAGCTTTTAGTTCATTTTTAAAGTGTGAGGTGTGGGAGATTGAATGTAAGTCAAGGGGAAGTTTGTTCCAAGCATGGGCAAGGGAGTGTTTGTAGAGTAGTTTGCCTACTGACCTTTTTGGGTGGTAGATATCAAGTAATTGTTGGTTAGAAGTACGGAGGGTCCGGGATGGGATGTAGATGGAGACTAAGGAAGATAGAGATGGACAGAATTCTCTAAATAGGTTCATAGGTTGGTACTAAGCTATCTGCCCGAAGGCATATATTAGCCCAGCCATGTTGTGCGGTATTCACCGCCCCTTTAGTAGTTCCCTAGACCACCATACTAGCAGCTAGTACCCTTGGCCCCTATCTAGTAGTGCTGTTGGTGTGATCCCCGGTGTGAACTTTCTGTTATCCATCAACTCATCAAGGTTCCTCTTGAAGAGTGATAGTGAGGGGCTCTGTCTTATGTAGATCAGGATCCTGTTCCATAGTAAGGGAAGTCTCTGCAAAGGGAATCTATCCCTCCAGCATGTTCTATTCATTGTTGTGTTGAGGTTTATATCCCTAGAGCGTGTAGCTCGAGTAGATTTGGTTTTGCTAAGATGGAGCATGTTCAACAATTCTGGGTTGGACATGGCTCTGTACGTTAGACAGAGATCGCCTCTGAGAAAGCAGTATGCAACAGAGAACAGTCTTAGCTTTTTCAATCGTGCTGCATATGGCAACTGTTTGAGGCCAGTAATTCTCTTGGTTAGGTACCTCTGTGGTCTCTCCAGCTGCTGGAGATGTCTAGCCAGGTACATTCCAATTGGTGCATTGTACTCAATAATGGGTCTGATGAGGGAAGAGTAGAGGGGCACCATTACATCCTTAGATCTTGATGCAAATCCTTTCATGATCAGACAGGTCACATAGAAGGATTTTCTAACCACTTTGGCAACATGGTTATCAAAGGAAAGCTGGCTATCTACTTGGGTCCCTAGATCCCTTATTTCTTCTTCAGAATTTAGGGTATTACCTCCTATGTTGTAGTTTGCGGGTACTCTGTTTTTTCCAAAGGGGATTACTACACATTTTTTCGCATTTAGCTTGAGACCATGGCTTTGACACCATGCATCAGTCTCATTTAGGCCCGTCTGGAGGATCTCCATATCGGCCGGAGACTCTATTATAGCACCCAGTTTGCAGTCGTCCGCAAACTTAGTCAGCAACAGCCCTTCTGTTCTTGCCTGTACTTCTGAGAAGTATATGCCAAACAGGAGAGGCCCCAGGACAGAGCCCTGAGGCACACCACTCGTTACTGGTCTGGATTCAGACATAGATCCCACTACTCCTACTTTATGGGATCTGTCTGAGAGCCAGTTTGCGATCCATCTTGTGATGTAAGGGTTTATGCCCAGGCTGGTGAGCTTATCAATAATACCCGAATGGGGAATGGTGTCAAATGCTTTAGCAAGGTCAAGATAAGCCGTGTGTACCTCCTTTCCCTTATTCATAGCCTGAGTAACTGTCTCAAAGAAATCCACCAGGTTCAGGAGGCATGATCTGCCCTTGACGAAGCCGATCTGTGTGGGGTCCAGCGACTAGAGGTTCCCAATCTCTCCATTTATGAGTTCCATAATGATTTACTCCATAGCCTTACAGATCAGACTGGTCAGGCTTATTGGTCAGTAGTTCCCAGGGTCAGTTGTGGCTCCACCCTTGTGTAGTGGGACCACCATTGCCGTGCACCATTCTCTGGGCACATATCCTGTGGAGAGGCTGAGACTGAACAGGGTATTAAGATGCGGGGTTAATTCCTTTTGGAGCTTGCATATGACACAGCCTGGGACACCATCTGGTCCCATGGAGGCAGTGTTTTTAGCTTTAGATAGAGCCTTTTTAACCAATGCATCAGTAATAATTGGACTTACACAATCCCCTGGAATGGTAATAGGCCCTGTAGGTGGTGAAGGGGGGAGAAATTTGCACTGAATCTGTCAGCCAAGATGTTGGCAATGTCAAAAGGGTCAGTGTATTTTGTTCCATTTTGTACTAGCTCAGAACAGACCTGAGCATTGCCATTTAGGTTTTTGACGTAGCCATAGAAGGCCTTATGGTTATCCTTGGCATCCTTGGCAACTTTCTTTTCAAAATGAGCTTTAGTTGACTTGATGAGGGCCCTCAATTTCTTAGTAATGCTGATCAGGGATGATTCTTCTACTTGACATTTGGCCTTTTTTTGTATAAGTCTCCTCCTTTTATTGTAAAGTTTGCTTATGACCGGGGTCCATCAGACTGGTTTCTTCTTGCTTGAGGAAGGAGTCTTGGTTTTATTTGGGATAGCATGGTCCATGCAATCCTGAAGATGCATATAGAGTGCCTTGGTGTAGGATTCCGCATCCTGGATATCATTATCCTTCTGCAAGGGAATAGTGAAGCTTTCCACTTTGGATGCAAGTAGTTTGAAGTTTGCTTTGGAAAGGTTTTTGACTATAGTTTTTTTGACTGGGGGAGGTGGAGAGGTGAGTTTGTCCAGGATTATCAGTTTGTGGTTGGATCTGACCAAGGAGGGGGTGATAACGGGTGTGGTACAGTGAGCACCCATATTTGTGATGATTAAATCCAATATGTTGTCTTCTCTGGTGGGGGAACATACTAGTTGTTCAAGGGCATTTGAATTTATAAATTCTATGAATCGCTGAGCATAGGAGTTGGAACATTGGTAGTTTGCCCAGTCTATACCAGGGTAGTTGAAATCACCCAAGATTATGGTGTTGGGTAGGACCTTTATATTTTCCAATGTCTCAAGGAATGCAGAGTGAGAAACTTGGGACATGGTGGGCGATCTATAACCGGCTATGACTTGAAATGTGGTTTTGCCTGCTGATAGTTGCGCATGGATGATCTCTGGGGCATCATGCTGTGCTACTAACCTGGATATATGGATATCCTTGATGAATATGGATACACCTCCACCCTTTGTACTGTGATCCGGTAACTGAGGCCAGAAGGTATGATATGAATTGTAACCTGGCAGTGCTGGGGTGCACTCTTTAGCCTTGAACCCGGTTTCCCCTCACTGCACAAACATTGATTTTCTCCATGCTGAGGAGAGCCTCGAGTGTGTGCATTTTGAGGTTGAGACTTCTGGCATTGAGTAGCATTACCCTTAGTTTTTGGTTACCTGTGCTGGTTACGGTGATTGGTTTGTCCTTTGAGTCTTGCCTAAAAAAGACACTATGGGGACGGCAAGAGCCTTGGCCAGTATTCGAAAACTTAGGTGTGACAGGTGCAACCCATCTCTGGCAAAACAGCGAGGCTTGTCTATCATGTCATCCCAGGCAGACAGACACTGGATCCCCTTAGAATGACACGAGAAGCTTAGCCAATTGTTGAAATTGATCATTTTGTCTTTGTATTGTGGTATCATTCTAGGTGAAGGTAGTATGCTACTCAAGGTCAGGGTCATACCAGCTTGGGCTACATGATCGGACAGCTCCTCAATGTCTCTTTTCATGTAGTCCAGGGAGGTACGTCTTAGATCATTCACACCAACATGTACAATGACAGCGTCATACTTGTACTTGTTCTGGAGTGACCTAAGTGCTTGTGTTATGTGGCGGATCCGAGCACCTGACAGGCAGCTGACAGTAACCTTCTCCTTGTTCAGCCTGGTGAGTGGAACATCCATGTGCCTTACTATAGAGTCTCCTATTACTAGCATGTTAGGTATGGTGTTTTGCCTTAAGGGCTGTTGTGAGGCACACTGCTGAGGTGAATTATGTGTTTTCTGTCTTGTGTTTGGGGGTGCAGGTTGCTTGCTTGTCTGCTTTGGAGGGCACTGTTTCTTTTTCAGATTGGTACCTAGTGCCTCCGAATATGTTTTTGTGTATTTATGCGTATGTTTTGCCGGTGCTTGTTTTGTAGATTCATGTGTGACAGGTGGTGTGATGCAAGTGTGTCCCTTATCCTCTTGACTGTCTGTTACAGTCATGGGTTGAGAGTGCTTAGCCTCCAGTCTGGCTGTGTATTTGCATCTCTCACAAGTGTTTGTGTCTAGAGGTAAGAGGAGAGGGTTGTCTGTATACATGAGGCAGTTGTGACATTGCCTCAGGATGCCCAATTCCACCAGATGAACTGGAGAGTACACCTGAAGCTGACCTCTGGAAATGCTTTGAAGAGTAAATTGAACTTAAGTCCTGTGGACGATCGGGGGTCTTATGCTTTATTATAATAGTGCTGTCTAGGAAATTTGGAGAATAATAGTGCTGTCTAGGAGATTAGGACAAGTGCTGATTTCTGTTTTGCAAGTGCGGCAATAAGAGCAGCTGATCTGAAGCACTTGAGTTGAGGCTTGCCTAGTTCTAAGGGAAAATTTACAGCGCAGACTTTGTGGGGCTGGGAATAGTATACCCCAACTAACCGGTGCTGCCCAACGCTGCTCTGTGCGCAAGACCGCGTAAAAAGAGAGTTGCAGGGTTTTTCCTCTAGATAAGTGAGGAAAGTGAGTACAAGTGCTGTTTTTCTCTAAGCAAGTGAGAAAAGTAAGTACAAAAACTGTTTTCCTCTAGGTAATGAGGAAGATAGAGTGCTATAGTAAATAGTAGCTTATTTAGTGCATACAAGTTCTGAACAAGTGCTGAGCATGAACAAGCAAATTTAAGTGCTAAAACTAAGAATCTGTATCTGCACTAGATGAGTTACAGGACAGAAACAAGTGCAAATACAGGCTTTCAAATCAGAAAGTTGAGAGAGATGGAAGAGATTGCCTAAACGGCCAATAACTACAAATTCTGGGCCAGAATCACTACTTATGTGGTAGACAGGTTACCTAGTGCTTACCACTCCCACTGATAAGCTAGAAGGCTTCCCTCCAACACAGAAAGGCTTGTGGGACTCAGAGGCTTACATACAGTCCTGGATACAGCAAATCTGTATGTGGAACACTAGTTACAGGAAAGGTAGGAAACAGGCTTACAATTTTTTTTTTTTTTTTACAGAAAAGTAGCAAAAACAGTAGTAAAAAACAATTCACATGCAGTGAAAGCTAGCACACTTGAGTATGCAGCAATATTAGACCAAACATAGTTTAAAAAATGCAATTAAATTAAAAAGGACTAAAAGGAACTGCAGAAAGAGTTTATTAGGTAGAATGTGGTAAAGAGATGGGACGGGGGGAGTGTCCCAGATCAAATCTACAGTGGGGCAGGCAACTGCAAAAGCCACCAAATTTAACATAGGGAGGGTGGGTGGGATAAAACAGTTTCAACAGAGATCTAAGCAAAAACTAACAGTGCAAACTTTAAAACCAAAAAAATATTCTCAGCTCTGTATATTTGCCAATCAGTCTCTCAGAACAGTGAGACAAAGGTTTCAACACAGATCTAAGCAAAAACTAAACTCTATAACTAAATAAATATATACTCAGCTCTGTATAATTGCAGATAATATGTAAGGCAGTCTCTCAGAACACAGGTTCCAGCAATTTGAATGCAGTTGTTACTATGCCAACTGAGGACACAACAGAAAATGGGGGTGGGGTTGGGAAAACAGTTTCAACAGAGATCTAAGCAAAAACTAACAGTACAAACGTTAAAACCAAAAAAAATATTCTCAGCTCTGTATATTTGCCCATCAGTCTCACAGAACAGTGAGACAACAGTTTCAACACAGATCTAAGCAACAACTAAACTCTATAACCAAAAAAATATATACTCAGCTCTGTATAATTGCAGATAATCTGTAAGGCAGTCTCTCAGAACACAGGTTCTAGCAATTTGAATGCAGCTGTTACTATGCCAACTGAAGACACAGCAGAAAATGGTGGTGGGGTGGGGAAAACCATTTCAACACAGATCTAAGCAACAACTTAACTCTATAACCAAAAAATATATACTCATCTCTGTATAATTGCAGATAATATGTAAGGCAGTCTCTCAGAACACAGGTTCCAGCAATTTGCAAATCCTCTAAAGCAAACTTTGAGTCCAAACTGGTCACATCTACTAAAGACAGTCATGAGCCCTTTTTCACATATGTCCACAAGGAAGCATTCAGATCTGCTCAGAACTGGTGGTCAAGGATACCACATACACAAATGCCATAGATATAGCCAACCTGCTGGCACACAGATTCGGTAAAAACTTCACCCCTCTGTCCCCCATCAGTAAGTCAGGACATCCCCAGCATCTGACCCCCCTTACCTCTGGGGAGCAAGTCATCACTGCCCTCTCAAAGGCAAACAATCCAGCATCCATGGGATCCGATAACATCCCAGGCTGCATCTTACATGAACTCAGGCAAGAACTTGCAGCACCATTAGGCACACTTTTCAACCAAACCTGAGTACTGGCTTTATCCCTGCCAAGTGGAGAATAGCCACTGTCATCCCTTTGCACAAAGGTGGAGCATCCACCAATTCAGAAAATTACAGCCCTATCAGCCTAAGTATCCTGATCTGCAATGCCATGGAAAGGAATATCATACACCTCATTAACAAGGACATTAGCAACCTCCAAACACTAAATCTCACACAGTTTGGTTTCATCAAGGGAATGTCATGCCTGTTAAATTTGGTTGACTTCTTTGAGAAAGTCATCAAAGCCATGGGTGAGGGGAAGATGGTGCACACCACCTACCTTGATAGTAAAAATAGGGGAATCCACCTCTAGCAGTTGACCCATAACCAGTGTGCTCCAGGGATCAGTCTCGGGGCCTTTGTCGTTTGGGATATAATTTTCTGAGGTACAGGTCAAAACCAGTGGGCTATGGCTGACCACGTTTGCAGATGACTGCAAGCCGGCCAGTGTCATCAATTGCCCCAGTGATGTGGACATCCTCCAAGAGGGTCTCACCCAAACAAATGACTGGTGCCAGAAACATGGCCTCAAACTGAATGCCAAACAATGCATCATCATCCCCTTTGGGGAAAGTGACATCTCTATAAATTATCACATTAATAACAAGGTCCTAAGCATGCATTCAGTCATGAGAGACTTGGGCACCCAGGTTGATAGCTAACTGACTTTTGAACACCATATTGCCTCCATTGTACAGAAAGCTTTCTATATGATCCACCTCATTAGTAAGGGTATCTCATCCACAGATAAGGAGGTCATAACATCCCTGTATTCTTCCCTTATAAGATCCATTATTGTGTACAATGCCACTTTCAGCATGTACTTCACAAAGGACATGCAGCAGCTGGACAGACCACAGAGGTTCCTCACCAGGAGAATCCAGGGTCTCATACATCTACCCTAAACAAATAGGCTAAAAGCCCTGTCCCTCTACTCAGTTTCATACAGATTCCTCAGAGATTACCTCTGTCTGGCATACAGAGCAATCTCAGTCCTCACCTTCATGGGACTGCAGCATATCTGCTAGTCAAGCTCCACTCGAGTAACCCACACGTGTGACTTCAACTTGCTCTGTGACATCAATAGTACTTGTTGGCAGGACAAATTTGTGTCCCAGAGACTCTCCCATCTATGGAATAGACCCCCTCTCCATGTCAAGCAGAGTACCTCATTAACCCTTTTTAAGTGCAACCTTGATAACTGGATGGGGAACAGAAAACACACCACTGGAATTCCAACTGTGTCCCCCCAGGACAGGGGCATCGGGTGTTGACTTTTCGGAAGATGGGCTAAATTTTTGGCTAGCCTTGTAAGGTCCTCAGGGCTAATAGCCAAATAAGTTTTTATGATCCTATGATCCTATGATCTTATGACCATCTGATGTTAGCCAATGTGGCCATGCCCAGTAAAGCTCCCATAATGATTCCACTACTTCATCAGTGGTTGAAGTGTCCATACCCAGACATGGCAGACCATGGGGTCATGGTCCTGGGTGCAGTCATGAGAAGAGCTTGTCCAGCAGATATCAGTCATGTTCAGGCAGCAGCAGCGAATCTGACCATAGGTGTGGATGTGCCAGTGCAACTCCTGGCAGAGCCAGGTCTCATGTTGGTCGGGTATGACAACAATGAACTGCCACCTGTACCATGCATGGCTCACACCTGTCTGACACACCAATACATAGGGCTAGTGCAGAGCTTGGCTCTGTTCTTGCAGATGCTCACACACCAATTTCACCTGGAGTGCTCATACAGACACATACACAACAGTTACATGGTTCAGTTTTGATGCTTAAAGCTCATTCTGTCTCAGTGGCCATTTGATACTTTATCCAAATGTCTGCCTGTTTCTCTTTCTTACTCACACTCACCTTTTGTGTCAGCCTAGACTTCCTGCCCCCCCCTCCCGCCCACACAACACCCTGTGCAAGTGATGATAACTTTGGCCTATCCTTGTTTTCTATATGTTGGATTTAGGGATACATAAGCTTTGTGCCTGATACTTAGCATGCATAGCTGACTTAGTGCTTAGTATATCTGTGTTTGTGATGCTGTTTTGCTAATTTTACTGCTTTCTTAAAGGTTTTTGTAATGTGTACATGCTTCTCACACTCTTACAGCAACAAAGCTGAACCGAGCCATAAATAAAAGTGGGACAAAGGCTGAACAATAGGAAGACTTTTTAAATATTTTGCTCTTACAAAGTAAGTTGGTGGAATCAAATAGTTTTTGGATCACTATTTTTAAGATTTTTCTGAGGGATATGAAGTCTGAAAATGAAAGGTGTGTCATTGATTTCTAATTCCTCTGTTTAATGATTTGCCAGTACAAAAGTATGAGGCCAAACTGAGGACATTTGGTGACTATCAGTACTTTTGAGAGGTATGAATGTGTGAATCTTTGATGCCTGAGACCTATTACTTGATAGAGGGCACGTGTATTCACATAAGTCACTGCTATCACATGTTGAAGTCATTGCTGTACAAATCAACCATCTTTAACTTACTTATACTACCAAGTTATAACATGCAAGGATATACAATTAATTTGTATTATTACACATTTCTTTTACTATTCCAGGTTCAACACTTACCTTGTAAATCCTGCAGTTACTAACGTTTTAGTTCAGGCCTGAGACTGTCTGATTCTAGGAGTACACAGCCATTACACGGGTAGATAAATGTTGTAAGGGTTACCTGGCATCAATATTATTGTATGTATGTGTGTAGGATGAAGATTTTAGTCCCTTAGGTGGTGAATGACTGTGCTGTATTGGCTCTTAGCCAGTGTAAGGACATATTGAGCACACCTACATCTGCCTATGCCTACAGCAGCTGCTGGTTCCCCCTCTGACTCCTCACCTGCATGAGGCTGTGCTGATCTTGCCAGTAGTGGTGGGATGTGTGGCCCTTCCCCATGTTGATTCTGCTGAATCTGTTTACTCAGGATGATGTTGTGAAGCATGGCACAGATGGCAAAGATTTCAGTAAATGTACATGGCATGAGACATGACCTATCAGGGCCTCTGGAATTACTATTTAACTGTAGCCTCCAAACAGGATTTGTGTTTCATGAATGGAGAAAGGCAACAATCATCCCTTTGCACAAAGGTAGGCCATCTACAGACCCTGGAAACACATATAAACCATTCCAAATTCCTCAGTAATTGACGGTTTTGAGGGCAAAATATTGGAGTGCCCAGGATTTTTTAAAGTTTTTTTTTGGACTGTTCCTGATGTCATCACATGCAGGTAATGGTCCACAGGTTTTTCAGGCAGTGTGCACTTCTTTCTTCCCCCAGTTGCTCTAGTAAGGCAAAAAAAATAAAGACTATTACTTAGGAGTTAGGACCAGTATTTTTTGTATGTGAGAAGTATTAAGGGCTTGATGAGGGCTGACTGTGTGTTAACTGTGAAGGGCTCGAGACTGCTAGCTCATTGACCTGCTGTATTATTAAGGGCTGTGCTGCTAGTTCTGTGAGAATTAGACCTTTGCATTATTAAGGGCTGACTGTGCTACTTCAGTGAGAATTCGATGAGCGAAACTGCTTCTTTCTTATTTTTCTCAATGCTGTGCTAGTTCCTTTAAGTATGAGAGAATTAGAGACTGCTAGTTCATGTACTGCACTGCTACTTTATGTACAAGAGAAACTGCTACCTTATATATGTAAGGGCTCAATTAAGATTGCTAGTTCCTTATCTTCTTGCTGCTGTGCTAGTTCCTTTATGTATGAGAGAATTAGAGACTGCTAGTTCATGTACTGCACTGCTACTTTATGTACGAGAGAAACTGCTACTTTATATATGTAAGGGCTCAATAGAGATTGCTAGTTCCTTATTTTCTTGCTGCTGTGCTAGTTCCTTTATGTATGAGAGAATTTGTGACTGCTAGCTCATGTACTGTAGTGCTACCTTGCTAGCTCCTTTGCATTATTAAAGGCTGACTCACTGTGTGAAGGGCTCGAGACTGCTAGCCCTTGCTCCTTATTATTAAGGGCTGTGCCGCTAGTTCCAGTATTGCTACTGCACTGAAAATTAGACTGCTAGGCTAGTTTCTTTGCAATTAGACTCCTAGTTCCTTTGTAATTAGAGTGTGTGTGTGTGTTTGCAATTAGACTGCTAGTTCCTTTGCAACTGGAGAGTGTGTGTGTGTTAGCAATTAGACTGCCAGTTCCTTTGCAGTTAGACAGTGTGTGTGTGTTTTCAATTAGACTGCTAGTTCCTTTGTGATTAGAGTGTGTGTGTGTGTGTGTGTGTGTGTGTGTGTGTGTGTGTGTGTGTGTGTGTGTGTGTGTGTGTGTGTGTGCGTGCAATTAGACTGCTAGTTCCTTTGCAATTACAGAATGTGTGTATTTGCAATTAGACTGCTAGTTCCTTAGCAATTAGAGAGTGTGAGTGGGTTTGCAATTAGAATGCTAGTTCCTTTGTAATTAGAGAGCCACCACTCATGATTCAAGGAGTTTATCAACTGTCCAAAGTTTCATAGAATGCTTTGTTCATACTTTTTGTCTGTTCCTCTTAAAATTTGTGTTTTTCTGGCAAATCAGTGAGAATTGAAGTCACTAAATAATGATAATTTAAGTTTCAGTCTTCCTATCTTTCAGGAAACGCATGGTTAACACAAAAAACAGGGGTTGGGAGGGTGGCCTAATGGTTAAGGTGTTTGCCTTACAAACACAAGGTGCAGGGTTTGAGTCTCACAAGGGATAATTGGCTAAGCTTAAAATTGCCCACAGGGGCAGTTAGCTTAGTACTAACCTATGAACCTAACCTATTAACCTATGAAAAAAAAATGATTCTAGCGACTTTCTAAGATTATACAAGCAATGATTAAAATGTGTCCCTGCTTTTGAGCCTTTGTCCCCCCCCCCCAATAAATTTAGTTATTTTTTCCAGATTTCTTGTGCTGCATAATTTTTCAGGGGGAGAAAAGTTTAGTGCTGTTTATGCCAAGTCTGTTTGTGCTGTTAGTAGCACAACAGGTAGTAGCCTTACTTTTGATACAGAAGGCTATAAGTTCTACTTCCACAGTATGTAGATGAATTGCTGATATTGTACTGTGTTAGGGGGTAGATGCTGCAGTCCTGAGAATGTCCTCTTTGGTGGAGATACCTAGTAACTATGAACCTGTTATCAGTTTGTCATCCATTTCCTATTGCAATATTACTAGCTTATCATTTTTTTTAATGTAACATGGGTAATTTATTCTTCAAGGGCAACAGGCACTTTAGATGAAACAATTAAATATAAAGTTGTTTGCTAGCAGCAACCTCTTCATTAGTTACAGATCTCTTTAATGTGGAATTATTTAGATGACTTCTGCATTTTCTTTGATTGTGGGTTTCAGTGCTGTTTTAATTAATGTAAGCTTCAAGGGCAGAGATGTTTTAATGCTAAATCTATTTTCATTGTGAGACTGTATTGCTTTATTTAGCAGACATCTATTAGTGTTTGTGCTATAAAACATAAAATAAAATGTTTAAATGAAATACAAATAATTATTGTAGAAGTAAAGCAGTATGCACATTACAGTGTTTAATGTAAATGGGGTGAAATAGCCAAGTAATGGGATATTGGAATGACTGCAAGGGGGGGGTATGTATGGGGGCCCCATTCGACCATGGTTTTGTGAGGGGGGAGGGTGGCAAACCCAAAGACAGCCCTGGACAGCACAATCTCTAGCTACGCCACTGATCAGTAGGCCATGGAGAATGACTGACTTTTGGATGTCCTAGCAAACTATAATATTCTTCTGTTAAGATTAAAATATTGCCTACCATTAAATGCCTTACTTTTACAACAAAACCCACATACTACAAGTCACCAAAAACAAATCACTAAGGTTCATCAGCTTCTCCCTTCCCAGTGAACATCATTGCTACGCATTTATAAAAATGGTTACCACTTATTACAGGGTCTGGGGCCATATTTTGGTTGTCTGTTCTTCAGTTTACATTTCAAAGTTGGTATCCGACAATTTCACTGGAGTGGGTAGGGTTATATAATTAGGTATGTAAATGTTATGTTATTCAGCGTTCAGATTTGTACTTATTTTTCATGGGCCTTTGTCCAGATTTTTGATGTTTCCAGGTTGAGAGGTATGCCCTGGAAACTACAGACCTATAAGTCTCACTAGTCTTATATGTAAATCCATGGAAAGAATTATCATGGAGATGATCAACAGAGATATAGTAAACCTCCAGACAATGGACCCAACCCAGTTTGGTTTCATCAAGGACAGATCATGCCTACTCAACCTGGTGGATTTCTTTGAGAAGGTCAACAAAGCAATGGATGAGGGCAAAGTTATTCACAGTGCCTACCTTGACCTAAGGCATTTGACACAATACCCCACTCAGGTATTGTTGACAAACTCAGGAGGTTAGGTACAGATCCATATGCCACCCAGTGGATAGCCAACTGAGTCACAGACAGGACCCAGGAAGTTAGAACTGGGGAGTCCACCTCTACAAAGAGGCTAGTCACAAATAGAGTCCCTCAGGGATCAGTCTTTGGGCCGCTCATTTTTGGCATTTACTATTCAGAAATCAAGCCCAATGTCAGTGGTCTCTGGATGAATAATTTGCAGATGATTGCAAATTAGGAGCTGTCATTGAATCTCACACTGACACATATGTTCTCCAGGAGGGGCTGACACAGACAAATAACTGATGTCAGAGCCATGGACTAAAACTAAATGCCAAGAAATGCATAATAGTATCCTTTGGGAAGTCAACCATCCTTGGCAACTATCATATTGACAACACACCCCTTACAGCTGACGCAGTAGTCAGGGACTTAGGGACACACATAGATATTAATCTAGCCTTTGATCATCACATGTCTACAGTGGTGATGAAATCATTCTATGTTATGCAACTTATAAACAAACATATGGCATCTAAGTCCAAGGAAGTCATTGTTCCACTGTATTTGTCATTCATCAGACCTATCATTGAGTACAATGCCCCCTTTGATAAGTACCTAGCAAGACATATTCAACAACTGGAACATCCACAGAGGTTCCTCACTAAAAGAATACAGGGTGTAAGTAATATGTCCTATGCATACTGCATGAAGACCCTATCTCTGTATTCTGTCTCCTACAGGCTTTTGAGGGGAGATCTATGCCTGGCATACAGGGCATTGCCGGACCCCACTCTAATGCACATCCTGCATATCCACATAACAAACAGCATCAAAATTACCTATTTAAAGACTTAAAACTTGGCTGTGATATAAATAGGACCTGCTGGAGAGATAGTTATGTATTCCAGAGACTACCCCATCTATCGAACAGGCTCCCCATCCATGTGAAGCAGAATTCCTTCCTAACCCAATTCAAGTGCAACTTGGACAATTGGATGGGAAAATGGAAATTCATCACTGGTTTGGCACCTATTTCTCTAATGGACAGAGGTAACCTGTAAATGGTTAATCTCACAAGCCCATGCTTACACTTATCAAGGGTATCAGAACTTGTCAGAGATTTGGGATGGATGGCTAGGTTTAAAAAGGCTCTTGTGATCATTAGTCTAGTAAACACCTATGAACTTATGATTGTATGCAGAGCTCCCTCAGACGTATCTAGGCACCAGAACCATGATTTCAGCAGCCAAAACACATGCTCTATGATAATTTTGGTTTGAGCATGTGTTTCATTATAGCATTCTTCAACTGGTGTGTGTGCATTTCATTTCTGATGGGCGTCACCAACCATGCATCCAGTGCATAACCTGCATCCCCCCATAGATGACCCTGTGGGATATAAACTCTAGTAATAATCTCATACAATTGTGAGTTGTGCCACATATGTGAGTCATGGTAACTGCCTGAGTTGCCAACATACACATTCAAGATGATTCCCTTAGTATTACACACAGCTTGGCAGTTAATGGAGTGGAAGTCTTTTCTATTTATGTACACACTTCCCTCTTCTCCAGGTGGTGCCTTGATTTCTACATGTGTACAGTCTATGGCACTCAGTTTTTCAAGGTAGTGTGCGACAGAGTAGAACTCCTGCATATCTGTGGCCCTGTCCTCAGGTGTATGGGGAAAATATATGTAGTCAGTAGCATGTTGGAACATAGTATTAAAGAATTTATGGAGGATCCTGGATGCTGATGTCTGTGACACCCCCAGCATGTCCCTTGTTAGTCTCTGAAGGGTTCCTGTAGCTAAAATTCTAAGTGCTGCATATACCTTTTTCTCCACTGGTATTAATTTCCCTTGGTTTGCCCTTGGCTTGAGTTGAGGACGATAGAGATTCCAGAGTTCTTGTAGTGTGTCTCTGTCCAACCTGTAGCACTCTACAATTTACACATCATGCAGATTGTGGTAAGTTACCAGGGACTGAAAACTCTTCTCCTTCTTGGCCTTGGTCTATTAGCAGCAGCAGCAGCACAGACTTCAGCCTGTTGTGCATGCACATGAATTAAAGCAACAGCAGCCCCTAACATTGTTTCTGTGTAGACTTCTTTCCGTGGCTGTATTCCAGTACATTTTGGAATTCACATGGAAAAACAGCACTGAGTCTACACAGCTGCTTTATAGCTTGTTGAATAGCTCCTCCATCTTGGATTGGTTAATTAGCATACAGTTCAGCTGTTTGTGTTGTAATTAGCATACCACAGTGTTTAACCTGTATTTGTGTGGCTCTACATAAAGTGTAGAGCCACTTACTGAATCCAAAACTGTGCAGTACTGTGCATGTGTTCTTGCTGCCTTTATTCCATCATTTTATTTTTTCTTGTTTGTTGACCAGATAGTTCCACTAGATTAATTATCCCTGTTCAGGGGTAATCTGAGAAAACTAGTGGGTTAAGTGACATACTCAGAATCATGCAGTAGGCAAATAAAAGTGCAAGAAGCAAATGTTGTACCAATGTACAGGAAACAGCTCATTAAGAGAGCAGTACTTTATTTCTCTGCACTAACTGCCAGACATGGTTTGTTATACTATCATATGGATAATTTTTTTACATTACAAATAATCTAAAAATAACTCTCTCTAATTGTTATTGTTTTTGTATTACATAGCATATCATCACTATTTAAATAGCATGCCATCACTATCTAAAATAAAAGAATTTAATTTTTAAACACATTTGTTAAATTATATTTTAAACAAAAAGATAGGTACATATCACATATATTAAAAGAAAAAAACAGATAACTGGAAACATGCTTTTTTAGAATTACATTTGTTGGCTGATTTTAAATATTCATACAGAGTACTTTGAAATGTTGGGGGAACAAGTCATTGTAACTATGGCGCTAACTTTTATGCTGGGACACAGGATCTAAATTGACTAGATATAGTAAGGCCTTACTCAGTTTAATGCTATTGGCTGCCAAAAACACTAGAAAACAGAAAGACTTGATACTGTAAAGGAGAGAAAAGAAATGGAGGTGGAATCTTTATAAAAGAGAATATGCAAATTACACAGAATGGATTTGTGGATATGACACATGCATAATAATGTTCGGGTAGAGGAGTCAGGATTTGAAGAACATAGGTCTCGACCTGCTAAAAGGCCAAGATGGAACACAGACTATAGCAATGTGTGATAAGCAGTCAATATGTGAACACCCTATTTTTGCACTTTGTGAAAAGTGTGCCTTGACCTTGGCCATGGCCTTTTAACTGAAATAGATGCACACACACACACACACACACACACACACACACACACACATTCACCCTTGTCATATCTCTCAACTGCCCAGAATTTTGCAGAATGCCCACATTTTTGCCCCTTATATTTGATCTGTTCCTCATAAAATATGTAGTTTTCTGGTAAATCACAGAGGAAAGAAATAATAAAGTAATGACATAAATTTGATTTTCAGACATCACATCCTTCAAAACATGCATGGTAACACAAAGCCTGCTATTCTAGCAACTTTCTAAGTTTATAAGAGCAATATTTAAAATTGGTTCATTTCTTGGGCCTTTGTCCCCCATTAATTAAGACTATGTCCATATTTCTTGTGCTAAGAGGTTGAGAGCTATGACACTCACACACACACACACACACACACACACACACACACACACACACACACACACACACACACACACACACACACTCACACACACACACACACACACATGCACACCCACGCACACATTCACCCCTGTCATACCTCTCAAATGCCCAGAATTATGCTGAATGCCCACATTTTTGCTTCATATTTTTACTCTTCTACTCATAAAATATGTAATGTTCTGGCAAATCACAGAAAATGAAATAATAAGATAATGACAGAAATTTGAGTTTCAGACATCATATCCTTCAGATTGTATATGGTAACACAAAACCTGTTATTCTAGCAACTTGCTAAGTTTATGTGAGCAATATCTAAAAATTGTCCCTATTTTGTGGTTTCATCATATTATATTTGGCTATTGGCTTTGTCCAGATTTCTTACTCTAGGATGTTGAGAGGTATGCATTTAAAGAGCAGGAAAAAATAAAATAGAAGCAAAATAGTTACAAAGTAAATAACTGCAATACCAGCAGTTAAAATGGTTCCTTTTAACTTCTGGTATTGCAGTTATTTACTTTGGTTCTGTTTTGCTTCTATTTTACTTTTTTCCCTCTCTTTAGATACATTTTTTTCACAACTATCCATGGTACATGAATGGTTACATATTTGGAAGCTCTCATTAGCTCCCATGCTCAGGAACAGTTATTTGATTGGTTTGTATATTGCATTGGCAATTGGCTGTAATTGCAGAATATAAGCCATTCAAAAAGTGTGTAGCATAGCCAACACTGTTCAGTGTGGAACAGCGGAGTAGCTATTTGATTGGTTTGTATACTGCAATGCTGATTGACAGTAATTGCGGTATACAAACCAATCAAATGCTGTGTAGCAGAGCCAAAGCTGTTCAATGCAGAAAAGGGGAACAGTGAGTTTGCTTATGGTTGAATGCAGAGTGTTCCTCATAATCCAGAGCATTTGGCTGCTATGTTGGGGAAGGCTGTAAATGACAAATTTATATGATCTAAAAGTAACTTATAATTGCTAAAAAGAAAACATAGTTATATACTCCATGAAAACAACAAAGCAATTTAACTTCATAGCATATGGGATTATTAATGTGTGTGTAGCATGAAGCAAAGGGTCCATGAAGCATTCAACTCCAAACAATATTGGATTGCCTACAGTTTTAACCAGTCTTTATGATTTGTAGCTAATGCTCAAAACACTGGCAAGCTAGTGCTGCTTATTTGAGACTTCCATACCTATTGTTCAAGCTCATCTATTTGTGTAATTATTCAAATTAGCCTCAATCAAAATCAATCAGTGGGGTCTGTTTTGACTTCCAAGAGGTATTAACACTCTCCAATAACACAATATACATCCAGAAATATCAGGTCAATTCCATTATTTCTATTTTTGAATATTAATATACTGGCTTACCTATCTGTTCTTTATTATTTTGCAATTTATTACTTAGATTACATTTCTTTCTTTCCATTCCATGCATTTTTTAGTTTGTATGCCATCTTCTTTAGCACCAGTTTAAAAAAAACATCTGTAAATATATGTTAAAATGAGGTATTATAGTGCTTTTGTTCCATATTTAATATTATCTATTTGTAAAACTACCTCTTGCTTTGGTAAGTGCTTCAGTATATAATAGTTTTAGCATCTCTTCTGCTCAAAACATTAACCTCTAACAGGTTTCCAGCACCGAGTTGCTTGGTGTTAAGCTTAAGTTTAATATTTACATACATAATGACATCAAAGGCTTAGAGCTCTGGCTATTTCTCATTGGCCTGTTTGTAAATTTATTGCACATGGTTGTCTCCTACCAACACTTGGATGTATTGCCCTTATCCTCTATAACCTAAACAGCAGCCCCCTAGAAAAGCTTGAACAATGCTGCAATAAAACTGCTGAATTCCCTGCTAATTTGCTAAACAGATTCCCATCACTGCCTTGCACTCCCAAAAATAAGTTGTATAAAATTTCTGAACTATCTTAAATTTATTCAGCTAAAAAATGCTCATGCCATACTTTACCACCAATATGAATGCCCTTACCTCCATACTCCCTGCTGCAGTATAACCCTGTCAGTCCTCTCTGCTCCAAAGAATAAATTCCTTGCTCAATAAACTAAGTCCAAGAACTCATCATGGGAAGCTATCTACTTCATTTATATTTTCAAGATATGGAATGCCATGCCTAGCCTATCTAGCTTTAAGACAATCCTCCACACTTATCTCCTAAATGTTAGATTGCATCAATGCTTTGTCCCAGTTGGCAAATTGCTCCCTATCAGCACTTTTTTCTTACTTATTCCTCTGTCCTTCTTAGCCATCACTCTTGAATAGTCTAATCAAATTACAACCCTATTTTCAACTCTAACTCTCAAGTCGTCTTCCTCAGTGAATACCTCTTTCCCCAAAAACATTTCTAATGATCAAAACAGTACTACTTTGGAATCTATGACATTCATACTACTTAGGAATACTCAAGTTTTAACTCTGTTGACATTTGCTTGACTGGTCTGCAGTGGATATGAAAAAGTTTACCTGACACATCTTTTGCCTAATTATCATGTTGGCTGAACTATGGTGTACTTATGTTTTATGTTTATGGAACTTTTTTGTGTCTGAGTCTACATTGCAATGGGGTCTTACATGGCCATGTTGGACAATTCTGGTAAATAAATCAGTTCTTACATTTTATATGGTACATTTTTAAGAGCCAACAAATGTACGGAATGTGAAAGGAAGACAATGTATAGAGGGGAAACAATAAACTTGATTTACAGCAACTTCAAACAAAATGCTGAACAAAAACCAAAGCAGTCATATTACATGAACATAAAACATTATTTAAGTGTTTTCATTAAATGAAATGTAGACTTTAACAGAAATTGTTAGGAATTACAAATAATCCCATTAAATACCTTGCCAAGAAATGACATACTAAATTAAGCAAAACCAATGAAACATCATCCTAACTGACCACTGTGATTTCTTAATAAGCAATATAAAGATACATAATTACTTAAACCAGGGAAGACAAGGCATTAAGCCATAACTGCTGTCAAAATTCCAAAAACTCCAAAAAATCATTCTAAGTACCACCCTGGTATTTTTAGAAATATAATCTAGAAAAATATATAAATCTTTTAAATATTGTACATGATGAAATATGTTTTGCTAATGGATTTGTTTTGTTTCCATTAATACAATTTAGATGCGCTTCGACATGCCTTTGCAATTTCCAGTTTTAAATTGTGTACAAGTTGAGCAATGTTTTGCTATGGCATGGTTTTTCTTGCCCATCTTAATACCATTTATCTGCCTATAGATACATTTCCACAATTTCCTTAGTTCTCCCTCTATAAAATAAAGGACAAGTACCATATTTTGCAACACATACAACTAAACAGGTTTTACAGAAAAATTATCTTTGCTAGCAAACAGATTATCATTTATTCCAATGTTAGACCCTATATAAATATAAGTGAAATGATAACATTATCTACACTTAAAAGTACTCTAAAGTACCAGCAGTGTTATTGTTAGCACTGGATGGTATGTTTAGTGTTGAGTTGGAAAATATATTTCATGTTCTCGGATAAGAGTTCACCTCTGACCTTGATTACAGATATTACATAAAATTCAGCAAATGAGACCCATTAGCTGTTACCTATAGTAGCACCATTCATGTAGAAGAGTACTTTATATAACAATACAACGTTTGATTATATGACTTCAGTGGTTATGTGTGCATTTAGAAATTATCCATGTCTGCTTAGTTTCTGAAACTTAAGTGTAAAGAATATGCTCCATCTATTCCTAGATATTGCTGGTTTCATACCTTCAGACCAAATAGAAACTATTGTTGGGTAACCATATTTGTAAAGGAACATATTACCTACAGGCTGTCCTTTAGAATTCAAAAACTGAACTGAACATTTTGATCTACAGATCACTCTAGGCAGAATTAATCAACAAGTAGCTTGTTAAAGAGCATCTTCTTTGTTCTGTAATGACTGTATACAGTTCTTTAGTGTTTTAAATGATCTACATGTTAGCAAAGCTCACTTATTTTGGAGGATTTTAACTTCCCTTAACTAAGCTGGGACACCTGGATCTCCAGTATAAGATATGCTTAAATATTTTAAAACTTATTAAATAAAAAAGTCCCTTAAGAAGCTGGAAATTAAACCTCCTAGATGGCATGGGATTCTTGACTGGACTCTTAAAATATGTCACTCTCTTGCATTACTCCTGTTTGTTTGCTCCTCCCCCAGTGAAGTCTGACCATAAATATGTGACCTTCTCCTTTAAACTTCCAAAAGTTCATACAGCAAATACCACTGAGTGTAAGGATGGCAAACATTCCACCTTCAACATACTATTTGATAAAATATGAAAAATCATTTGTGACAGCATCACTAAGGAACTTTACATCCATTTAGAAAAATGCACAGAGCTAGCAGTACATACCAACGGTACATATCATGGAAAATTCAAAAACAAACCACCCCAGTAATCTACCGCTATAAATAAAATATACAGCAAAAGAAAGACACTCCTTAAATCATTTAATAAATCCAAAACGCATCATATCAAGGATAATATCAAAAGAAATACTAAACAAACTGAAGAACACTATCAGTTCCACTAAAGCAGACTATAAACTTAGGCTGGCCTCTGAAGTCAAAGATAATTTCAGATCCTTCTTTAACTATGTTGGAAAACTAAAAAAAAAAAAAAAACAATATCTTACATTGCTCACACCTTATTTAGAATGTGGCATCTTTCTCTGTCCCAAGTGACATTGCTAGTATCCTTGCAACTGTATTTATGGCTAGCATCTTCCTTGAGACTGCTCTTCCAATCCCTGAAATATCTGAATCCCTTATTCCTCCAATTATGTCGAAAGATCATTTAGTGAAAGTGTAAATCAGGACCAAAAATACTTTCTCCATGGGACTGCCAATATCCCTGGCCAGTTTGATTACCTAATAGTGTTAAACATGCCCTTGTAGATACACTCCTCAAACTGTTTAAGTTAACATTAAACTCTGATTTTGTCCCTGATGAGTAGTATACAACAGTGAGAATGCCCCTCCTTAAAGAAGGAGGCCTTGCAAGTGATCCACGTAATTACAGACCTATCAGCCTTACAAGCCTCATCTTTAAAGTTTATAACCATATTAAAATTGACCTCATAAACTCAGATATCAAGAATCAGTGTCATTTAGAGCTCAGTGCTGATGCCTTTCCTTTTTGGTATTTTCTTCTCAGATATTTAAGCAGAGAGCCAAGATCTCTGGCAAACCAAGTTTGCAAATGATAGCAAACTGGGGGTTGTTGGTAAGTCACTCTTTGACACACAGACCCTACAGAATGATGTCTCATTCTTAGTGTACTAAAAATTGACTAAAACTAAATGGTAAAAAGTGTGGCACTATCACATTTGAAAGGCAACACTTCCCCAAAATCATACTGTCTAGAAAACACACCTCTAGAAAAAAATGTTTTCAGGGATCGAGGTAGTTTAAGTTAATAACACCTCTCTTTTGAGCATCATATGTCAACAGTTATGAAGAAATCCTTTTTAAGCCCAGCTGATTTCAAAAGGAATATAATCAAGATCTAAAGAGTTAATCAGTCCCTTATAATCAGCGTTGATCAGATGAATTACTGAGTACAATACCCCTTGAGGGAACACATCACACTAAGCACATGGAACAATTAGAAGGACCCCAAAGATTCTTAACCAGAAAGAATACAGACCTTGAGTCCCTGAACTACCAAGAGAGGTTGGAAGCTCTATCCCTTTATACAGTGTCTTTCAGCCTTTTGGAGGTAGATCTTTCTCTCGGTTACTGCACCATTAGAGACCAAAATTTCCTGGGCCTCCTGTTACTTTTGAAGTTCAATATCTCTACCAGCACAACAAATGGGGACCTAACTCTTCACCAGTAGATAAATAAAACAGTGTGAAGGAACTGGTTTATAACTCAGTGCCCCCAAATCCTCCTGTCTAAACCTGCCCTGCATTTTAAGGACTGCAACTCAATATATTTCTTTAAACATAAACTAGATAACTAAATAGATATCCATAAATTTACACCAAGCTTAATCAGTATGGACCTACTGGAAAAATTGGATGCTGCCTAAGGGAGGGTATTAGCAAGGTTAGAATAGTCATGAAAGTCAGTGGCTTTAGAATATTAATAAACTATGACTTTTTGTTATGATTCTATCAGAGTTAGATATTCTCCTGGTCACAGATGTAGTAAGACAAAAAGTGGGACTGGCACAATATTTTGTCTATAGGAGTAATGCCAACATTAAAAATACTGTTGAAAAATCAATGGATGGTCAAATACTGACAAGGGGACTAATGGTTCTTTAAGTGAGGTCCATGTTATCAGTAGTATTATATTTATGAAGTGTCTAGCATTGAAATAAATAATAAACTGATTGTTAGCAGAGGTAATTTTAATTGTAAGACTTCTGGAGTTCACTTTATGCAGGGAAGGCCGAGAGTAAATACAAACAAAAAAATCTATGAGCATCTAAATTTTATTAGTAAGGGTAACAATTACAGTGCACTAGCAAATCATGATTCAGTTTCTACATAGTTTAAAAGATTCACATGTTTTTGTATTTGCTTTAACACTTGCATCTAGAAATGCCATGGGTGGTAATTGATCTGTTTTCCTGGAATTTGTGAATTTTTGGTGTCAATTATGACTTAATATCATTGTTCTCCTGGTTTAAATGAGCATGTCTATTTAAATTCCGTATTAAGAATGCGGGCATATAAATTAGAAAGGCATTTCATTGGTTTTGTTCAGTTTGGTATGTAATATCCTGGGTGAGGGTAGTTAATGGAATTGTTTGCGAGTCATACATATTTATGATAAAAGTACAGGCTTTATTTGGATGAAAAAAATCTTAAACTCTTTATCTTCTTCTCCTTTTGCTGTTGTAGAATTTGATCAGAGGTTCTATGGTGGTCATGGTTTCTCAAGTTTATTCATTTCCTGTCCACACCTGGTCTTCCCTTAAAATTTTGTAATTTGTGGGTAACTACTTGTTTGACTTGAGGATCCTTCATTGCCTACGCATTTGTCTGGTGGTTCAACATGTTCACACATGAAATGTACCACTTTGTTTATTGTTTCTTTATTATTTTTACAACAATAACTTGACAACTAAAAGTTGGTACATTGTAACTAAAAATTTAACAACAGAATAGATGGTATTGAAGTTTGTGACAGTTGTTTTTCCCATTCCATGCTAATTCACTGTATGACATAAAATCTCAAGCATCTTTAATAGAAGATAATAACATAAAGAAAACAAGACAATTATGTACTCCAGGTACTGTTTCTGGAACTGCATTATTCATTTATGCATTTTTAGAAAACAGAGTTTTGTTAAATTTTGTTGACAATGTCAAAGACATTAGCATGTCTTTATCATCAGTAAAAATTGTTGGAGAACAGAATATTAAAACTGAAGTGCCTTCACTACGATTGTATGGACTTTAGGGAGTGTATTGGGGTACTCATTGTGCCCTAGTGACTATGTTTTTGGAAGTTCCTGAATGGGCTTAGTCATAAGTCACCAATATTCTCTGAATTAATTGATTTTTATGACTGGTCATGGTTTGAATTTTTGAATATTTTAGTATCGGAAAATGATCCGCAAATAGCAAATGCATCAATTGAGATTATACTAGTAAATGACTCAGATTGCTCTAAATTATCATTTGATACCAACAAGACACTGTATTATTGTGTCTTTGACAATGAGATTTGAATAAAACTTGTAAAAATAAGAGATTGAAGGAGGATAAGAGAGATTACCACAATGGCTTATCATATCCATTTCCTAGAAATGTTTCTAATAACAATGTTTGTTCATGATTCAGATAATGAAAGGCCCAATCTTACTAGCAATGAGAAAGATAAACCTTCAGAACATTATGGTACCTGAAGTCTATAGAATAATATATATATATATATATATATATATATATATATATATATACATATATATATATATATATATATATATATATATATATATATATATATATATATATGTGTGTGTGTGTGTGTGTGTGTGTGTGTGTGTATATATATATATATATATATATATATATATATATATATATATATATAAACGTAAAAAATATATAGTGAGCGCTGAACCACAGCAATGAGTAACTTAATAAAAGACTTTAATGAACAGACTGTAACAAACAGTACTGGTGAGTGCTTTCACAGTCAAGCTGCTTCATCAGACAATGTTCATCACACAGCTCCACCCATATATACATCACAAATAACTCTAAATGTAATTAAAAGCAATTTAAAATAAGAACAATTAAGATTTAAAAGGCCAGTGTAGAATTTAAGAGAGACTGTCCTATAATGTAGTTTTACATATACATATTATCTACATAACATAAAAAATTTAAGTTAAACCAAAGATGTACTAATATATGTATGAAAACACTTAATTAGCATAACGGCCTATTGATCAAGACCGGTTGAATAGATACCTTGTCACTGAGGCCTCTGCCCATATTCTCCCTCATCCTAATGATCCAGTCAAGTTCCCTGTTTTCAACTCTATTTCTATTAGCCCCCCTCCTTATATTGAATTTAACCTTTTCAATAACCATAAATCTAAATTCATGCCCCATGCCCATAACCATAACATGTTGTGAAAGTGCATCGGTGTCAATGTGTCTGGATATATCATAAAGATGTTCCCTGAACCTGTCTCGTAATCTACGTGTGGTCATCCCTATGTAAAATGAACAGCAATTTATACAATAACTTAAATATACCAAATTGGTACTATTGCAATCTGCACTCAAATGAAAACTCAACTGTTTGCCTCTATCTGGATGGCAAAATCCACCAGAGCCATCCAGATATTGACAAAAATTACATTGATTACAGGCCACAGTTCCATGGCCACTCTCTATAGTACAATTATCAGCTGATATGCATGGCTAAGGGCCACAAAGTATCCTTTTGAGGCATTTCTTATTCTCATAGGTATAATGAGGAATGTCACCAACTATTTGCCTAACATCCTCATCCGCGCAAAGAATGTCCCAATTTTTCTCAAATATCTCCTGTAGCAGTCTAATGTTACTAGCATATGTCACAGGGATTCTCATAGATGTATTACTGGAATTAACATCAGCTGCTGGTCTTCATTTATTAGAAAAATACGGTTTACTCTTCCCTTTCCTCATGGCCTGTATATCAGAAAATGCTGAATTGACCTATTTTTGGGAATATCCTCTTTCAACAAAACATGCCTCAAGATTGCCTAGCTCCTCCTTGAAATTCTCATCATCGGCTGTAAGTCTGGATGACCTCAGTGCTTGTCCTTTCATTACATTTTTAAAAATATGTTGTGGGTGCATACTATTACGCTTCACATATGAATTCCTATAGCATGGTTTTCTGAATATTTCTGTATTAAAATTTCCATTTGGAGATCTATGTATGCATACATCTAAAAATTCCAAGCATGTTCTGGATGTACTAGCTGTAAACTTCAAAAAGTTAGTTGCATTATTAATATGTTCCAAAAGTTGTGAAAATATAAGTTCATCCCCATCCCAACTAAGGAAGATGTCATCCACAAACCTCAGAAAAAATAATATGGGAAACTCCCTACCATGCCCCAATATAAATTCCTGTTCCCATGCAGCCATGACTATGTTGGCATAGCTATTGGCACAGGTTGTGCTCATAGCTATGCCATCACGCTGCCTAAACAGTTCTTGTCCAAATAAGAAAAGGTTATTATCTAAGTCCATCTCCAATGAAAAAACAAAGGAGGTCAATGCATCTAGATTCATATGTGCCATTATTTTCCAGATATTTTAAACATGTCAATGCCACAGTCATTAGGAATTGCCGTAAATAACGATTGCACATCTAAAGCCACCATGATTATGTCTTTATCATGGGGTGATATATCCATAACAAATTCATACAAATCTTCCAAGAACTGCTTAGTAATTTTAAAATATATTTATTCTTAGCTAAAATGGGCTTCAAATGTTCTTCAATATAAATGGATAGTGGCTCCATAACCCAACCCCCTCCTGCCACTATCGGCCTCATGGTTGGTTTGGTGGGGTATTTGTGGAACTTTGGTAGGCCCTGAATGATAGGTATCAGTGGTTCTTTAACCAACAAATATTGATGTGTATCTTGGCTAATGGAATGACATTGTAAGCATTCAAAAAAGCTCTCATGTATTAAATTAATGCTTTTATTTACATTCCCCTGTGTAATTCTTTCATAAACTATATTATTACATAACATGTCCATCATAGCTTCCTTATACCATTCAATATCCATTATCACTAAGGGCCCTCCTTTATCAGCTGGTCTAATGGAAATAGTATGGTCCCATCTAAAATTATCTAGTGCTTCCCTTTCACATGAACTTAGGTTAGAAAAACATTTAATTTTGGTATTATTGTCAGACAATTTATGAATGTCTCTTATACAGACTTTCTCAAATGTTTCCACTAGGCCATTATTCAAAGGAACGCAGCCACTTGTTTTTTTGAAAAACTTCATAGAACCGATATTGGCATCATGTTCCCCTCCATACTGCAATTTCAACATGACATTACATGTAAATGTTTTGAATTAAATCACATTATCTGTTAACGTCATTCTTTCAGCTGGAATGAAAGTTATACATTTTTGTAGTACAGTTAATTTGTCAGTGGAGAAACACCATTTGGACAAGTTCCATATTAATGATTGCTGCGTCCCTGCCACATCTTTTCCAGCATTTGCGGGTTGTTGTCTTCCATCGATTTTTTCTTTTTACTCTCCCTCGGATTCGTGACCTCTCCCAAAAATAATTTGTTTTAATAGAGAAAGGAGAGCCAAATAAACAAGAACCCTGTTCCATGCCTGAGAAGCTAGAACTGTGGGCAGTATTATATATAGTTCCACTAGGTTGTAATTCACAGACTGCTGTTGGACCCATTATATTGTTTCTTGCATCATCCTAGTTTTGCTGCTCAACAGATGAGTAATTCAACATCATCATGGAAGGAGCTGCAGAACTGCTTGTATTATCTGCAGCATTGACCTCCCATGTTGGAAGATTTCATTGTAAATTTAAAGTTGAAAGATCCTTTTCCATAGTTGTAACCTCACTCACATTCATTCTGTGCCCCTCCCATATGGGAAGATTTCATTGAGAGTTTGAGGTAGAAGCGTCCTTCTCCGTTGTCACAGCCTCATTCGTATCTCTCCTGTGCACAGTATTATTAGCATAATTATTCTCCCTCGGCCAGGTGAAGACATGCCCATTAGCAAAATCAGTTGAATCCCTTTGCAGCTTCTTTTTTTTTGTATGCTAGAAGCTGTGATTCAAACACTGCTATATTGTCAATCAGTTGATCCATCTTAACATCCATGATCATAGATGGATATTTGACAAACAATTCCTTTTGCATTTTACCCACAGCTGTTAACAGGGCATTTTCCTTCAGTCTAAAAAAATCAATGAGGAACTGCATGTATTGGAAACTCATGGCAATATTAAGATGTTGCCACCTAAGTAACAAATCCTTATAAGTACACCTATAGGACGGCATATTTAATACACGAAGACCTCGAGGTACTATCTTTAAATTGAGGCAAACCTCAAAATGAAATCTTTGCATCTGCAAACACTTTAATTTGCGTACATCGTTTTCAAACTTCACAAAGTCCTTTTTAAAGTTAAAAGTATCATATTCACATACCATTTCTGTTTCACTTTCAGTAGTTGCAGGCTGAAAGTTCAATAGTGGATTCTCTCTGTATTCAATCAATGGAGTGATGTCTCTTCATCTTACATCTTTGGATCCTTCCAAAGCAAGTGAATGTCCAAATTCTGTAGCTGGTAATCCACCTTCTGCCATGTCCCTACACAGCCAAATGCAGTAAATATAAAAAAGAAAAAAGGTAGGCTGTGTGGATAAACAGTGCTCAAACAATAAACCAATATAAAAGTAAAAAATATAAAGTGAGCACTGAACCACAGCAGTTAGTAACTTAATAAAAGACTTTAATGAACAGAATGTAACAAACAGTAATGGTGAGTGCTTTCGCAGTCAAGCTGCTTCAACAGACAATGTTCATCACACAGCTCCACCCATATATACATCACAAATAACTCTAAATGCAATTAAAAGCAATTTAAAATAAGAACAATTAAGATTTAAAAGGCCAGTGTAGTATTTCAGAGAGACTGTCCTATATTGTAGTTACACATATACATATTATCTACATAACATAAAAAGCTTAAGTTAAACCAAAGATGTACTAATATATGTATGAAAAACACTTAATTAGCGTAATGGCCTATTGATCAAGACCGGTTGAATAGATACCTTATCATTGAGGACTCTGCCCATAGTAACCCTCATCCTAATGATCCACTCAAGTTCCCTGTTATCAACTCTATTTCTAGTGCCCCCCCCCTTATATTGAATTTAACCTTTTCAATAACCATAAATCTACATTCATGCCCCAATGCCCATAGCCATAACATGTCGTGAAAGTGCATTGGTGTCAATGTGTCTGGATATATCATAAAGATGTTCCCTGATCCTGTCTTGTAATCTATGTGTGGTCATCCCTATGTAAAATGAACAGCAATTTATGCAATAACTTAAATATACCAAATTGGTACTATTGCAATCTGCTCTCAAATGAAAACTCAACTGTTTGCCTGTATCTGGATGGCAAAATCCACCAGAGACATCCAGATATTGGCAAAGATTACATTGATTACAGGCTACGGTTCTATGGCCACTCTCTATAGTACAATTATCAGCTGATATACATGGCTTTAGAGCCACAAAGTACCCTTTTGAGGGATTTCTTATTCTTGTAGGTATAATGAGGAATGACACCACCTATTTGCCTAACATCCTCATCAGCACATAGAATGTTCCAATTTTTCTCAAATATTTCCTGTAGTAGTCGAATGTTACTAGCATATGTCATAGGGATTCTCATAGATGTATTACTGGAATTAACATCAGTTGTTGGTCTTCGTTTATTAGAAAAATACGGTTTACCCTTCCCTTTCTTCATGGTCTGTATATTAGAAAATGCTGAACTGACCTATTTTTGGGAATATCCTCTTTCAAGAAAACATGTCTTAAGATTGCCTAGTTCCTCCTTGAATTTCTCATCATTGGCTGTAAGTCTGGATAACCTCAATGCTTGTCCTTTCATTACATTTTTAAAAATATGTTGTGGGTGCATACTATTACTCTCCGCATATGTATTCCTATAGCATGGTTTCCTGAATATTTCTGTATTAAAATTTCCATTTGGAGATCTATGTATGCATACATCTAAAAATTCCAAGCATGTTCTGGATATACTAGCTGTAAACTTCAAAAAGTTAGTTGTATTATTAATATGTTCCAAAAATTGTGCAAATATAAGATCATCCCCTTCCTAAATAAGGAAGATGTCATCCACAAACCTCTGAAAAAATAATATGGAAAATCCCTACCATGCCCCAATATAAATTCCCATTCCCATGCAGCCATGACAATGTTGGCATAGCTATTGGCACAGGGTGTGCCCATAGCTACGCCATCATGCTGCCTAAACAGCTCTTGTCCAAATAAGAAAAGGTAATTATCTAAGTCCATCTCCAATAAAAAACAAAGGAGGTTAATGTGTCTAGATTCATATATGCCATAATTTTGCAGATATTTTTTAAGCATGTCAATGCCACAGTCATTAGGAATTGCCGTAAATAACGATTGCACATTTAAAGGCACCATGATCATGTCTTTATCATGGGGTGATATATCCATAACAAATTCATACAAGTCTTCCAAGAACTTCGTAGCTAAAATGGGCTTCAAATGTTCAATGTAAATGGATAGCGGCTCTGTAACCCATCCCCCTCCTGCCACTATCGGCCAGATGGATGGTTCGGTGGGGTGTTTGTGGATCTTTGGTAGGCCCTGAATGATAGGTATCAGTGGTTCTTTAACCAACAAATACTGATGTGTATCTTGGCTAATGGAATGACATTGTAAGCATTCAAAAAGGCTCTCATGTTTTAAATTAATGCTTTTATTTACATTTTCCTGTGTAATTCCTTCAAAAACTATATTATTACATAACATGTTTATCATAGCTTCCTTATACCATTCAATATCCATTTTCACTAAGGGCCCTCCTTTATCAGCTGGTCTAATGGAAATAGTATGGTCCCATCTAAGATTATCTATTGCTTCCCTTTCTCATGAACTTAGGTTAGAAAATCATTTCCTTTTGGTATTATTGTCAGACAATTTATAAATATCTCTTATACAGACTTTCTCAATTGTTTCCATGATGCCATTATTCAAAGGAACGTAGCCACTTGTTTTTTTGAAAAACTTCATAGAACCAATATTGGCATCATGTTCCCCCTCCCTACTGCAGTTTCAACATGACATTACGTGTAAATGCTCATTCTTTCAGCTGGAATGAAAGTTATACCTTTTTGTAGTACAGTTAATTCATCAGTGGAGAAACACCGTTTGGACAAGTTCCATACTAATGATTTCTGCGTCCCTGCCACATCTTTTTCAGCATTTGGGGGTTGTTGTCTTCCATCGATGTTTTTCTCTAAATTGAACAACTGAAGCAACAAAGGCAGAGTGTGGGCTTACCTTTCTAGGCCTGTCTCCAACAATCATTGCAAGATTAATATCTTAATGTGCTTATTCACAGTTAATGTGTCATACAAATGCACAGACACACACACGCACATACACACACATGCACACACGTGCACATACACACACATACACACACATGCACACACTTGCACATACACACACACATGCACACACACACACACACACACACACTTCAGAAAATGCATGCTAACACAAATCCTGTTATTCAAGCAACTTAATGATTTTACAACAGCAATATTTAAAATATGTTTCTATTTTGAACCTTTGTTAGGCTTTATTCAGATATTTTGAGCTAAGAGGTCAAGAGGTATGTAAACCTTTTAACTGCTGTTGCTGCCACTCCTTGCTCACTTTTATTCTTCACACTTTCTCTCTTACTTGTACACACCTTGCTTTCATACATGCAAGCACACATTCACACACACAAACATAAATACATACACACTTTTTTCTGTTTCATTTAGTTTTTACACTCACTAAACAGCAAAAGCATTCTCACTCACATGCACACATACACTCACACACACAGACATACACACACACTTCTTTCTTTTCTTTCTTTTTTTTCTGGATATTTTACACTCACTAAACAGCAAAAGCAATGCTTAGCAAGTGTAAAATAATGATGACTGTTAGGTTATTTTCAGTCTGTGGTCCACGGGAGATTGATATGCTGCCATAAAGGGGCAGACTCATTTTTCAGCAGACTTTATCTATAAATTGACACCCTGCTGGAGAATGTTCGTTTGACAATACAGATCACCCATTCTCTAAATGTTTATAACCAAACTTTAGGTGGTTATTTATAATGATACCAAGCAACTTTGTATGGGATACAAGTTCACTATGAGTATTGCTTGATGATATGATGGAGAAGTTATTTTTTGTATAGGATGTAGATTTTGGACTGAAAAGCAACACATCTTTTGTTAGCATTAAGCAAGAGATGAGAATTGTTGAGCCTAGTTTTTATAGAAGAAAAAGTCTCTGTCTTTTTCTGATACTTATAGACTTAGCTGTGGTTTTCAGTGTAGTATTTGCAGAGTACTGAATGGCAGTTGCATCATTAGTAGCATTGTAGAGGCCATTAATAAAAATGTTAAAAAGAATGGTACTCATGGCTGAGCCTTGTGGTGCACTGACTGAGATGGACAAGAAATGCGTTTTTTTTTTTTCTTTCTGCCATTTAATGCCTGTAGCCCATCAGAAGTGCAGCTATGGAACCAGGAGAGGGTGGAATGCCATGGTCTAGTGAAATATAGTTTGTGGAGAAGAATCTGATGGGATATAGAGTCAAATGCCTTAAATATGTAAAGGAATAGAGAGAAAATAAAGTTTCCAGATTCTCTGTGGAGGTTAATATCAACCTGACTTTTGACCACCATGTTGCTTCCATTGTATGGAAAGCTTTCTACATAGCTCACCTCATAAGTAAGGGAATCAAATCCAGGGATAAGGAGGTTATAACATCCCTGTATTCTTCTCTTATAAGGCCCATTATTGAGCACACCAACCCATTTGGCATGCACCTCACAAAGCACATGCAGCAGCTAGAGGGACCACAATGGTTCCTCACCAGGAGAATCCAGGGCCTCAAAAATATACCCTACACAAATAGGCTAATAGCCCTATCCCTCTACTCTGTTTCATACAGAATCCTCAGAGGTGACCTCTGTCTGTCATACAAGGCAATCTTGGACCCCACCTTGATGGGACTACTGCATATCGACAAGTCAAGCTCCATTCGAGTAACCCGCACACATGGCCTCAACCTGGTCTGTGACATCAATAGAACTTGTTGGTGGGACAGATTTGTGTCCCAGAAACTCCCCCCATCTGTGGAATAGATTCCCTCTCCACATCAAGCAGAGTACCTCTTTACCTCTTTTTAAGCGCAACCTGGATAACTGGATAGGAAATAGAAAATACATCCCTGGGATTCCACCCACATCCTTACCGGACAGGGGCATCAGGTGCTGGTTTGTCTATACATGGGCTAAACTCTTGGTTAGGCTTATAAGGGCTTCAGGGCCAATAGCCAAGTAACTTCCTATGATACCATGATCCTATATTATGATTGCTGAAATTAAGGAGAGCTGTGATAGTGCAGCATTGTGGCCTGAAGTCATGCTGAGCAGCAGAGATTAGGTTGTTATCTATTAAGTGCTTGAGAATTTGGGATTGTGTACACTTTTCAAAGATTTTGATAATGGAGAATGCATGGCTATAGGGTAGTGATTACAGTATTCAGCTCAGTTTTCTCCTTTGTCTAAGGGAATAATTTGCAATCATTTTCTAGATAAAGAGTAAGCAGTTTTCTAGGATAGATCTGTTTATGAGAATAGAGATGGGGTATGTTCATGGGTCGACAACCATGATAACGTTTTCTAGGGAAGACTATCTGCAGCGACTGTAGTATATATTTTTTTTGATGACAGAGACAGGAGATGGGATAATGTGGAAGACAGAGATTTTAGAGAAAACGTCTGTGAGGAGGGATGATGTGTGAGTTGAACTGGTTAGAAATAGGTTCAGTATGTTTGGTGATAGTAGGGGTTGGCAGAACAGGGCAGCAGGATTTAGCAGATTGTTAATTTGTTGTTAGTGATGTTATTTGGGATTGGGGTGTAGTGAGTTTTATTCTTTATAAGATCTGACTAACCTTGTTGATAGAATTCTCTGAAGTTTTGGAAACTGGTCTCTGTTTATTATGAAGTCAATATTTCCAGGCTTTGTCTTTGGCTCTCATAGATTGTTTAGTTATTTTTTTCTTAGCCAGTGGGTGGTGCTGAAGGTGTCTCTTTTGTGTTTGGTTAGAGTTAACTAGTCTAATATAATGAGAAATGTGTCATTAAAATATGCACCCATTTCATCCAGAGGGAGAGCTTTTTAGAAGATGACATTTGCAAATGTTTAGTGAACTGATGAGGAAAGTGGAAGTGCAACACAAAGATCTATCCTGCCACTTTAAGGGTGAGATATACACTGATTCATAGGTTCATAGGTTCATAGGTTCATACTAGGCTATCTGCCCAAGGGCATTTATAAGCCTAGCCCATAGTTATGTGGCTTTCGCCACCCCTTTAGTTTGAGTAAAAACTATGCCTATCATTTTTCTGTGCCTCTGTCAAGCAGTGACACTGAAGTAATCCCTGGGGTATATCTGCGATCTCCCATCCATTGGTCAAGATTCCTCTTGAACAAGGCCAGCGAGGTGCTCTGCCTCACATGTACCGGGATTTTGTTCCACAGCATAGGGAGTCTCTGGGTGATGAATCTGTCCCTCCAGCACGTTCTATTTATAACCGTGTCAAGGTTTAAGTCTCCCACCCTTGTGGTTCTGAGGGATCTAGATTTTTTGAGGTGAAGCATATTCATCAAATCTGGGTTTGACATGGCCTTATATGTCAGGCACAGGTCACCTCTGAGCAAGCGGTATGAGACTGAATAAAGCTGGAGTTCTTTCAGTCGGGCAGCATAAGACATATTTTTGAGACCCTTTATCCTTTTGGTGAGGAACTTTTGGGGCCTTTCAAGCTGCATCAGGTGTCTGGTCAGATACATTCCGAACGGGGCATTGTACTCAATCATAGGTCTAATGAGTGATGAGTACAGGGGAAGATGACCTCCCTTGATCTAGATGTGAATCCCTTCATGATCAGGTGGGCGATATAGAAGGTTTTCCTAACTACTTTAGCAACATGAGTGTCAAACGAAAGACTACTGTCAACTTGGGTCCCCAGATCCCTGATGACTTTTCTGTGCTCAGTGGATTGTCACCTATATGGTAGCTAGGGGTAACCTTGTTTTTCCCGAAGGGTATGACTATGCATTTTTTGGCGTTTAACTTCAGGCCATGGCTCTGGCACCAGTTATCCATTTCTGTGAGGCCCTTGTGGAGGATATCTGTGTCAGATGTGTTTTCGACTATGGCGCCCAGTTTGCAGTCATCTGCAAACTTTGTCAGCCATAACCCTCCTGTGTTTGCTTGTACTTCAGAAAAGTAGATGCCGAACAAGAGTGGACCCAGGACTGAGCCCTGTGGGACACCACTTGTGACAGGCTTTGAGTCTGACATGGCTCCAGCAACTCTGACCCTGTGGGTTCTGTCGCTTAGCCAGTTTGCAACCCATCTTGTGATGTATGGGTTTACATTCAAGCTGATGAGTTTTTCGATGATACCTGAGTGGGGTATTGTGTCGAAGGCCTTTGCCAGGTCGAGGTAGGCTGTATGGACTGCCTCTCCCTCATCAATGGCCTTGGTGACTGTCTCGAAAAAGTCAACCAAGTTTAAGAGGCAGGATCTGCCTTTGACAAAGCCAAACTGGGTTGGATCCAAAGTCTGCAAGTTCCCTATGTCTTTATTTATGAGTTCCATTATGATCCTCTCCATGGCTTTGCAGATAAGGCTTGTCAAGCTAATGGGGCGGTAATTTCCAGGGTCTGTGGAGGCACCGCCCTTATGAAGTGGGACCACAGTCGCCGTGCGCCACTCCTTGGGTACGTATCCTGAGGTGAGGCTAAGATTAAACAGCTGTCCTAACTGTGGGTTTAATTCCTCGTTGAGTTCATGAAGCACACAGCCGGGGACACCATCCGGTCCCATGGATGCTGTGTTTTTGCCTTAGTGAGGGCAGTTATCACCTGGGCGTTGGAGATGTTTGGGGGCTACAATCCTCTGGAATAGATATCTCTCCTTTTGGGGGGGAGAAGTTTGCACTGAACCTGTCAGCCAGTATGTTAGCAATGTGTGTAGGTTCAGTAATTTTCACATCATTTTGAACTAATTCTGAGCATATCTGGGAGTTTCCTCCTAGGTTTCTAACATAGCTAAAGAAGGCCTTATGATTGTCTTTAGAGTCCTTGGCGATTTTTCTCTCAAAATTTGCCTTGGATGATTTTATGAGAGCTCTTAGTTTTTTTTACTTATAATGATCAAAGGTGTCTTACCTTTCAAGGATTTTGCTCTATCTTGTAGTAGCTTCCTCCTTTTGTTGTAGAGCTTGTTTATGGCTGGGGTCCACCAGACTGGACGCTTGCCTTTGGTACAGAGAGTCTTAGTTTTGTTTGGGATTGCCTGATCCATGCAGTCCTGTAGGTGCTGGTAGAAGGCATTTGTAAGTGATTCAGCGGTTTGAGTAATGTTTACCACTGGCGCAGGGGCCTTAAAGGAGACCACACTAGTTTTTAGAAGTGTGAAATCGGCTTTTGAGAAGTTTTTCACTGTGGTCTTTTTTGTTTCAGGTGGGGCGGGATGAGGACCTCCAGTGAGATTAGTTTATGATCTGATCTCACCAGTGAGGGTATACTTCCGGTGTTGAACATTTTGATCCCATGTTCGTGATGATGAGATCAAGTATGTTTTCACCTCTTGTGGGGATGGTGACTAGTTGTTCCATGGCATTTGAGTTTATGAACTCCAGGAATCTTTGGGTTAGAGTGTTCGGGCTTGAGTAGTGTTCCCAGTCTATATTAGGGTAGTTGAAGTCACCTAGTATGATGGTGTTTGGAGATACATTTATCCCCTCCAATGTTTTCAGGAAGGCCATGTGAGGTTCCTGAGTTTGAGAGGGTGGCCTGTAACATGCTACAAATTGCAGAGCAGTCTTGCCTATGGTTAATTGCACCTGGATGGTCTCAGATGCATCGTGCGTTGCCACCAACCTTGAGGTGTGGGTGTCCTTTATGAATATGGACACCCCCCCCTCCTTTCTTGGTGTTGTCCGGATTTTGGGGCGGAACGTATGATATGAGGTGAAACCTGTTAGTGCTGGGGTGCTCTCAGGAGCCTTGAACCAGGTTTCTGTCACAGCACAGACATCGATGTTCTCCATATTGAGAAGGGCCTCGAGTGCGTGCATCTTGAGATTGAGACTTCTGGCATTGAGCAGCATTACCCTTAGTTTTTTTCCTTTTTGGTGTTCTAGGGTGGTAGGTTTAGAATTTGAGCCTTGCCTAAAAAAGGCACTATGGGGTGGCAAGAGCCTTTGCCAATATCCGGAAGCCCAGGGGTGACAGGTGCAAGCCGTCCCTTGCGGCAGCGTGGCTTGTCCAGCATGTCATCCCAGGCAGACAGACATTGGATCCCCTTTGAATGACACCAGAATTTAAGCCAATTATTAAAACTGATCATCTTATCACTGTATTGTGGCATCATTCTAGGTGAAGGTAGGATACTGCTCAAGGTCAGGGTCATACCTGCCTGGGCTACATAATCAGAGAGCTCCTCGACGTCCCTTTTCATGTAGTCCAAGGAGGTACGTCTCAGGTCGTTGACACCAGTGTGGACAATGACTGAGTCGTACTTGTACCTGCTGTTGAGAGACCTGAGTGCTTGCGTTATGTGGCGGATTCTAGCGCCCGACAGGCAGCTTACTGTGACCTTCTCCTTACTCAGTCTGGTGAGCGGGCGTCAGTGTGTCTGACTATGGAATCACCAATGACAAGTGTGTCTGGCATTTTGTTTGGCCTTAAGGGCTGTGACTGTTTGACACTCTGACTGTGTGGTCTATGTGTTGCATGTGTTGGGTCGTGAGGTGGTATTTGTTTGGGTGTCTGCTTTGGTGGCCTCTGCTGTTTTGGTAAATTTTTGACCAGAGCCTCCAGTATGTCTTTGTGTGAGTATGTGTATGATTTGAAGTTGTGATGGTACCATGTGTGACTGGGTATGTATTGTGTGTGGTTGCCTTCTCCTCCTGTCTGGTCTTGCCAGTCCTATGTTGAGAGAGCTCAGCCTCCAGTTTGGCCGTATAGTTGCATCTCTCGCATGTATTTGTGTTTTGTGGGAGAAGGAGAGGATTGTCTGTGTACATGAGGCAATTGTAACATTGCCTCAATATTCCCAGGTTCACCAGTTGAGCTGGAGAGGACACTAGCAACTGATCCCTCGACATACTAGAAGTAGTAGATAAAGAACTTTCAAAGGACTCGGGGAAGTGGGTTTTGGGCTGGTGGGGTACTATCTATAATAAGAGTGCTTTATCAAGGTGCAAGTACTGTAGGAGTAAGTGCTAGGCTTTACAGATAGAGAATAGTCTACTTGGGAATCAAGTAGAGATGAACTTTTCAGTTATAGGATATGCTGGTTAGATCAGCAGTACAGTTTAGCGTGTTTTATAGCAGGGGGCTGAAGGGAGCTAGGAATTGGCCCAAAACGACCAATGGACTACTAGTTTCTGGCTGAAACTTCATCAAATCGGACAAAAAGGCCGCTCAGTGCTTCCCACTCCCACTGGTAAGCAAAGAAACTTCCCTCCTTCCTAATAAGGCAATGGATCAGTAACAGGAACTAAAAACAAAGCCCAGGGATCAGCAACTCTGAAACTGGACTACTCTAGTTCAGTAAAGTGGGAAAACAAGAGATTTTTTTGTTTTATTACAGAGATAAGGAAAAAAAACAGACAGTAAATGCTATAAATGCTCACTAATATATATATGAATGTGTCCGTCTATAGTAATAGACTCCAACATATAAAACAACGTAAGCTACATTGGGACTTCAAGGATTTTAGACTAGACAATGTTTTTACGTGGCCTAGGAATACTGTATCTAATGCTTCCATGATTCAGATGGAAGAGCTTACTCCTGTCATCTTGAATACAGCTATGCCACATAATACTTCTGAGGTTATTCCCCCTGTACCATCTGTTAATGCCATGAAAGACGCCGAGGCAGGTATGAGTGATGTTCCCCAACAGCAGTTGGAACCTCAATATATTATATTGTCAGGTCTAACTTCTCCGCCCAATCAACAAGTACTACAGGGCATTGTATCTGGAGCCAGACCCAAATTATTTGCTCTCTTTAATATGGAACGTTTTTTACCATTACCGGTAAAATCACACTCGATGTCCCAGACGAGATCCACCAGTCCAGGTCACTTGAAGAGGATACACTTAGGAGAGAGAGAAACAATGTGAGTTGAAGAACAAGGAGATAAATGAGTTAATCATTAACTTGTCTCACTATAAATTGAATACGGCTGAGACTTCTTTTTTAAACAAAGGATTATCCTTTATTCCTTCGACAGGAACAAATGTGACTGACTTATTAACTGACCTGAGGATGTTTGGGTGCAATGTTTGCTTGAAGTTATTGTTTGGTAATGGTGTTAGTCAACCAGTAGAACATTCATTTAAGCATAAGAGCCTTTATAATACGGTATTGTCAGCACACATAGAATGTTTCATAAAGATATGTGAAAGAGACATTTATGAGAAATTGTATGATAAAAAGAACTGTTCATATTTCAATTTAAATTCAAGTGAAGGAGAGGCCTTACGGTCTCTGCAGAACAACATGGCCCTAGTTATTAGACTCGCAGATAAGGGTGAGGGCATTGTTCTCATGAATAAAAATGATTATGATAAAGCAATGTATGAGTTGCTGGAAGATACTGAAACTTATTTCTTAACTGATGATTTACGCTTTAGGGATATTTTGAGACAGGTTTATGGCACCCTTTATGATCTTTTGATGTTTTGGTAGATAGATAATACCCTTTATCATTATTTTCAGATAGAATGTCCACTTGTTCCATGTATTAAAGGGCTACCAAAAGTACATGAGTCCCTACATCCACCTATGAGACCTATAGTTGTGGGTGGTGGGTGGGTGACTGAAACAATGTCTATATACATAGAAAAGAAATTGGGACCCCTGGTTAAGAGAATACTGATGATTTTAAAGGACACAACTCAGTTCTTAATTGATTTAGAAAATTATAGAAAGGAATGCACCTCCCATGAATGCATAATGGCTACGCTAGACGTAAAACGTTTATTTACTTCTATGCCAAATGAATATGGTTTGGATGCCATTAGAGATGTTTTAAACAGTATGCATTTGATGGAGAACAATTAAGTGATATTAATTTGTATATTACTGGATCTAGTTCTTTCTAATCATGTGTTCACATTTGAGAACAAGATGTATTTGCAACAATGGGGTGTCTCTATGGGCACCTCATGTGCGAATTCCTACGCAAATTTGGTTGTATATCACAGGGAGAATATGCATCTATTTGACAGCATCTATTGTCCGCATATCAAGTTGTATAGATGGTTTGTAGATGACATTTTATTTTTGCTGTGGGATGGTGAACTTCCTGTTTATCCGATTTTATAATTTATTTAGAGTCTACGATCGATTTTTTCAAGTTTACTATGACATCATCATTGCACAAAGTTGAATTTTTAGATGTGACTGTATATAGGGATGAAACTGGGATGACTATGACTGGTTTATTTTGTAAACCATGTTAGAGAAATGACCTGCTGGATTTTAGCAGTATGCACCCCAGGTTCATGTTCCCAAATGTAGTAAAAGGACAGTATCACAGGATGAGGAGGATCTGTAAGAAGAAAACAGATCTAAACACAGAAATTGACACCTTAAAACAGCTGTTTGTAGATAGGGGTATAATAAAACAGTAACAGATAGAATGAAAAATATTGTTTTTGAGGATAAAATGCCAGTACAGGCTGAATTTGTAAATCCATTACTCCAATCTAGGAATATTAAACAACATAAAGAAATGAAAGTTTGTTTCACCACTAAATATGCAAATGATAATGATATTATGTCTGATATCATCAGACATAACTGGCATGTTTTAACTATAGATCCAGCTACAGCTAACATAGTAGGAAATACACCGAGTTTTATATACAAATATAATTTGAATTTGAAACAATTATGGTGTAAGGATAAACCTCAATGTGCCAAGCAAGATCAGGGTTTGAGACCTGGTACTTTTCCTTGTAAACAATGTAATATGTGCAAAGTTATAACTGTGATTCAGGTTTATAACCATCCTACATTGAATTTTGAATTTTACCCAAGTTCCATGCCACATGTGATACCAGTAATTTAGTGTATTTAGACAACTGTAATTGCTGTGAATGTTTTTATGTTGGCAAGATGTCCAGAAGGCTAAGAGACAGAATATATAATCATTTATATGATATTAAAAATAGTAGCACACAGGATGCCCTAGCTAAACATATTACTGAATTTACTACACATAACTTTAGCTTTAGGGCACTGCAATTGGTATATGAGAATCCAAAAGGGGGTAATAAAGATAATTATCTTGAATGCATTGAACTTAAATGGATATTTAATTTACGAACACATATACACCCAGGATTAAACAGCTATGTGAGTATCAGCCCTGAACTAGAGGCACAGTTCTTTAAATAATTAACTGCATAATAATTGCCTAACGAGTTTCTCAATGAGTCTTTTATTGTATTAATTGATTTTAGCTGTTATGTGATACATTATTTAAACTGAGTGCTTTTGCTGTGTATTAAGATCTGATGAAGTGTGGTTATTCCACGTGAAAGCGCTTATCTACTTTGTTTTTACCATTTGGAATAAATTGGATTTTAGAGTCTTGGTGGTCCTACCTCGTTCATTTTATTTTAAATAGGTTCAGTATGTTTGGTGATAGTAGGGGTTGGAAGAATAGGGCAGCCAGGATTTAACAGATTGTTAATTTGTTGTTAGTGATGTTATTTGGGATTGAAGTGTAGTGAGTTTTGTTCTTTATCAGAACTGACTAACCGTGTTGATAGAGTTCTCTGAAGTTTTGGAAACTATTCTCTGTTTATTATGAAGTCAATATGTCCCGGCTTTGTCTTTGGCTCTCATAGGTTGATTAGTAGTTCTTTTTTTCTTAGCCAGTGGGTGGTGCTGAAGGTGTTTTTTTTGTGTCTGGTTAGAGTTAACTAGTCTAATATAATGAGAAATGTGTCATTAAAATGTGCACCCATTTCATCCAGAGGGAGAGCTTTTTAGAAGACATTTGCAAATGTTTAGTGTTTTTTAAATGTATTTTTGTTAAATTAAGCTAAGCTGCAGACTGTGTGATACTAGTTGTCTTTTTAGGGTCAATTTTTAATCTTTTAGTAAAGATTGGAAAATGGTTACTGAAAGAGCTTGGGGGATGCCAGTGGAAATAATTGTATTTGGGTGAGGTCCCAGTCTCGGACAGAATATCTTTTGGAGGGTTTGAGCATCTGATTGGAGAAAAGATGAGTTGAGTAAAGTTTTATAGATTTATGACAGTGGCAGGTGCAGAGATGGGTCATGGTCATATGTCCTTCCATCCCAGCAGCCATTCCAGTGTACCATTACTTGACTCTCTCTCCAGTTACAATGAACACTATTCAAAGTTATCATGCATCCTATTTTCTTCTTGACTTGTACAATGATTACAGGCATTTGGATTTGATTTAAAATGTTTGTTTAAATTTTTATAGCCAAACAATGCTGGTTATTTGCTAATCAAAACAAAGCAAAGCATTCTCACATGGAAAACAGACTTAGCATAAGTCACAGTAACCTCCTTTTCTTTATAACCCACAAAATTAGAAAATGCATCAAAACACATTCATTGAAAATGCATTTGGCCAGTGGTGGATAAAGTGTACATTAAGCACTGGGATGTTTTCAAACCATGGACCCCCATGCACATATTTTAAGGACCATGCTTAAATGCATGTGTTCTTTGATTCACCATCTTGTTTCATAGAGCAACATGGGTTAGAGTGCATTTTAAATCTGTAGTTTTGAACATTGCTTCCAATAAGCAGTGAAACAAAATGTATGAGCTAATAATGACTGCATATAGCATACTCCCCTGGATTTAATAAACTCAGTGTAGGAATAGTGTTATTTCTACATGGAGTGAATGGTGTCTGTGTCTGCATCTCCCTCTTGGCAGTATGCCTTGTATATTAATGAAGGTGCGCTACTGAGGAGGAGCTGTGCACATGGATACTGAATCAGTGTTGGGAGTGTGTTACAGTGCTCGCAGATCTGTAACATGCTCCCTGCACGTTTAAAGTGCCATATGCCTCTTTCCAATAAAGAAAGTGCCCTTGGACACTTAAATGAAAGAATGTGAAGTAATTTCATGTACGAGGTGTGATATACTATCTGTAACGCACCCCCTGCATTGTGAAAGTGCCATATGGCACTAAATAAATGTAAAGAAAGTGTCCTCGGACACTTAAGTACTGTGTACTGTAATGCCATGTTGGGGTGTATTACAGTATCTGTAAATCCCCCCTGCATTGTAAAAGTGCTGTACGGCACTAAATAAATGACGAAAGTGTCCTCAGACACTGAAATAATACTGTGAACTGTAATGTCATGTAGGGGGTATGTTACAGTATCTGTAACACACACCCTCCATTGTCAAAGTGCTGTATGACACTAAAACAATAAAGAAAGTGTCCTTGGACACTTATTTAACAATGTGAAGTCTATTGGTTTAATTTTAAATTAATGGCTATTATTTTTGTTTATTTTGTTTTCACAAAGTTTAAGCATAGCTCTGTGGGTTTGTCCAGCATGGTACTTTGCTCAGCAGTGCTTAAACATATCAAGAAGCTATACAGAAATATATAGGTGAAATTTTCACAGCTTAGTTAGTTGAGTGGTTAGAGTCATGGCTTTGTGTGCAGTGGGTGCACTGGTCAAATACCAAGACAGACCATTCAGCTTTCATATGAAAAAGCATTTTTATATTAATTTTTATTTTATTTATTGATATAGTTAGTGATATTTGTTAACCGTGGTAGTGTAGCTGGTCCAGAATCCCAGTGTCAGTGGAAATATGAGGTGAAAATCACCATTTAAATACAAGTGTCCGATACAGCACAGTCACACCCCAAGGTAACATAATGAAAGCACATAGGGGGAGGTCATGTAAAGTAAAATACATGCACATAATAATAATGTATCAATAATGATTGATTACTATCCAATTTTTTTTAAATGATCATTTTGTTTACCCTTAGCACAGTTTTGCTAAGCACTGCTATGCCAAGCTAAGCAATGATTAAACAGGACCTGTCTGAGCAATACTTAACAGTGCTTAGCACCACTTAGCTGGTTTCAGCATTGCTAAGAGGTGTCATTCTAAGCAGTATTCAGCTCAGATAAGTGGATTTGCACACTGCTAAGCATTGCTAAGCCCTTACCACTTTATGCATTGCTCAACTTAACTTAGCAGGTTTCCGTACTGATGAACTTTGCTCAGCATTTTTGAAAATGGTTCAGTGATGGCAATGGGTGGGAATATTGCCTTATTTAAACCACACAGGTAGGAATACAGGCAGGACCTGTTAGAGTTTGATCCCTGTAGGAGCTAAAGTAGGTGCTGGTGAAGGAGCTTGCTTCAGGTGCAGTGCTGGGGCATGTTGGAGTCCAGGTTCATGCCAGGGCTCCTCATAAAATAAAAATGACAACAGACTGCTGCAGAGCCAGTACCAGGGCACAGAACACAAGTCTGAGGCTTGGGACTGTCTGGCACATGAGGTCACCAATGCCATTTGCATCCCCTGCACTGTTGAGCAGGTCCGTCATTATAATGATGTCCTGAGACAGAGGAAGAGGGTGCTCTTTGCCCAATGGATCCAAGATGCTCGGGAGTGGAATGCCCCAGAAGTTTGTAAGTATATCAGCTGGTGATTTATCAAATTATAGTATGAATATCTGATAGACAGGTATGCATAATGGTGTTTTCTCCCTCCACAGATGCAGAGGAGAGGGCTCATAACATGGAGGCCCATGCAGGATGATTGGCGAGGCTGTTCCAGCAGTGTGGTGAGTACAGATATAAGTTTCAATATATATATATATATATATATATATATATATATATATATATATATAGTCCAATAAATAAGAAAGTGTAGACCAACATTGATATAAGTAACTAATGCCAGGTACTGTGTAATACAGATGAAGGCAGCAAACAAGCTACTATTGATGAAAGGAAGCCAATACCATAATAATACTGTGTAGGAATGAATCTGTCAATAAAGTGTACTGTGCTTGCTACTGTGAAATAATAACTGGCATACATTCATCATCTACAGGATATGCCGTACAACTGAATTTAGAAGTTAGAATGTATAAACCACTGAGTCATGTCACCCTAAATAAAGTTATTACCACAAACTGTTGTGTTTAATCTGGTCTGTTGTTGAGGAAATACAAGTGGACATGTGTTACTCATTAAATATGGCTATGAGCGCATGAATTCACTGTGGTTTGTCTGCTAGGCAGCTGTTATGCCAAACTGTAGATGTGGAGCTGTAAAACATAATACAATGAAAAGTGACATATGTTCTATGCTAAGATCTGAACTTTGAATAGTAATGTATTATAGCATGTTCCATGCAGCATTTTTTTGTATTAACCTTTGCATTTCAGCTACATGTATTTCTGAATCTAGGTATGCTGATGCAGGCATCTATGAAACTGTAATAGATGGAGACTGCAAATATATGATGCACAAATGTGTATGGGTCATGTATGCAACCCAGCAGCCTGCTATGGTCTGTAGAGATCACACATAATCACATCCATTAGGGGTTAAATGTGTACACCTGTATGCAAAGTATTACTGCACAGTTCACTAACTATCTATCATGCATGACACTGTGACACTCCACTAATATTACAAGGTCAGAACTTGTGACCAAGTGAGCTGTAGGCACAAATCAGTCAAGCAACAGACAGCAGTGCCCCAGTAGCCCAGTGTGATAAGAAATAGATATATATGCTGTTAATTTATGCACACAGACCATGGTTTAGATCCAGGGACTGGCACAAAGATGTGTTCATTGTGACACAAAAGTAATCCTGAGTATTTGTAAAAACTGTCAGGTAGTGTTAACAGATACTTTTGCCACAGTGCTCACAGGTAAATAAATGCTTGTATTAGCTGTATGAAGGGTATACTAATAAACTGTGTACAAATGTAACAGTGCACAGCCCCATGCCTACAAATGACAGCAGGATAGGTATATATACTATGCACACTTCCCAATACATGTCTCTCAAGTGTCACTCTGTCACAGCCTGTGATCACTTTTGCCAGTAACCTTGCACACAGATATAAGTCCAGTAGAAGTATGCCATTAGCATACTCACACAACATTAGTGCAGGATACACCTTGTTAGTCATATATGTAACCTTAACATGTATGAGTCCTCTCTACTCATGTACCTAGAGTTCTCACAGTTTTCCCCATAGCATTCCAGGTCAACAGATTAACAGGTATGTATGTGCTACAGTAGCTATAGGCCTCAGGTAGATGCAAAGTGAGGACAGGCTTGTAGAGTATTGAGCAGTACTGTTGTGAAACATATAAGCCTACACAGTTGGTAATAGACTGTTTTTACCCCCCCCCCGCATCAATAATTATTATTCATATACTACGGGTAGGTTGTTCTCAACCCCTAATGTTGGGACATGCGTTCTGTTATTGTTTATATATTTAAATGGTTCCATACTAAAATACCTTGTTCAAATTCCATTGGTGGTGGTCTGTTGCCATAACTGGTACTGGCATGCTGTTACAATAATAACTGTTATTCTGTTTATGCATGTATTCTATTTGCCATGCAATTTTCCCGATTATATTGTTCTGGGTTAATTGGAATACCCATGCATGCTGTTCTAACTAATGTTGAAATGTTTGTTCATGACTAACCAACACACCTTGAAAAACCTCAACACCATAGCACATTTGGGTAGGCAGATCCCAGAAGATCCACCTGTCCTGCCTCATCTGGCCATGGCACTGGGTCCCAGCATGTATGGGAACCAACCTCAAACTGCCTCCTCCACTGGTCCTGCACCACCCTTGGGTGGAACTGTATCATGGGACAGAGCCTGCCCCCCCCCCAGACTCTGGTGCGGAAAAGACCCTATCACCCGACACCAGTTCAGAGGTATGGTGCACAGGGTAAACCAGAGGGACTTGGATGTACACCTGCACCAGATCAAGGGCAGGCTGGCCCTGTCATTCAGCCCCCAACACAGCCACCTTTAGGACTGTGAAGGGGCAGTGGTGACTGCCCATGGGTGGGGACTTCAGCCCCACTGTTTTCATCTGGGGCACGCGGCCTTCCGATTCCCAACCACCGTCCCCATCCAAGGTGTTTACCCCCATATGTCATACATTGCCCCTGCCTGCACTCTTGTCTGTCTGCAAAAGCAACCTCTCCTACCCAACTTACCTCCCCAAACTTACCTACAACCCTTGTCCAATATCCCACTCTCACCTTATAAAAAAGGGGGCATCTGTCCCCACAAAAAAAAACTTATCCCATACATAGCTCTCCGTTTCACCCCAATGTACACTAATGTTAATTAATTTACCCTTGAATTACTCAACAAATGTATGTCACCCACACCCCTCCTTGTAGGGTGTGAGGCTCCAAATTCCAAATTGTCCATATCATTCAATGCTGCACAAGAAATGGAGAGCTATGGTCCCTTCCTACACCCATCCTGCCAATCCCTACCTCCCTTTCATAATGTTTTCCCCCTGCTTGCCCCTATTCCACAACTTTCCTATCACCCCCTTTTCCTTTTTTTTTTTTTTTTTTGGAATTAGCACTGGTTTATGTGGGAATAAGCGCCTCTAAGTGAAGTGGAGCAAGACTTAGTTCCACTTGGCATCACTTATCATCACTCAAAACCACACAAACCCACTTAAAACTGCTTTAATCACTCTACAGTGGGAACAAGCACCCCAAGACAAAGCTAAGCAGGATTAAGTTCTGCTTGGCATCGCCTAGCATCACTCAAAACCACACAAACCCACTTAAAACTGTTTAAAACTTCTTTAATGACTCTACCTCATTAAGACACTGTTTTGCTCAACAACAAAATAACCAGCCCTGCCAGGTCTTGAACCCAAGACCCTGTGCACTAGAGTCAGAGCAACACACAACTAAGCTAAACCAGCTGTGAAAATTAGTAATGCTTTTGTAAACATATCATGCAGTGCAGTCATGTAACATTAGGGAAAAAAGACAAAACTGACATATCTGGAACCAAGGACCCTCTGCACTAGAGTCACAGCAACAAATCACCATACCAAATCAGCTCCGGGTAATTAGTAATACATTTGTAAATATATCATGCACTACAGGGATGTAAATTTAGGGAAAAACATCACTGCCAAAGTTTGAACCCAGAACCATTTGAACTGCAGCCAGAGCACCAGACCAGTAAGCCAGCGGACCTCTGAAGTATAGCAACTGTTTTAACAAACATGTCCTGATTAGCCAGTCAGACTCTACTCCTATATATAGTGGCCCAAATCACAGTGTACTTGGGCCTCTGATGTAGACACAGAACCAGTAAACAGACAAATAAATGCCGCTGGATGTATGAGAGGCCTACAATATCAAAAAGAGCTGACAACTGCACAGGCTGTTGCTGAATATCCAGAGTTGTGCCTCCTACTTATGGCAGAGTCCTCATAAAACCTACTCTGTGTGCTGCCATACTGGCAAGGCAGTGCAGACTGGAGTTACAAAAGCATGACAGACAGCGCAATGTCACACATCATACCCATCAAAACACTCATGTCCATACTAATCCTGTGTTACACTGCATGCATGTGCATATGTCTTACAAATACACCTGCCATAAGAATGACTTGGTAGCTCCATCTGTTACAGTTCTACCATCTGCCACATCTAGACACCCACAGTCCTGGTCCATAGCCCAGTCTGGGGCATGACAACTACATGCATGGCAATGCAACATAGAAATAATTGAGCCCTGCAATGTCCATCAAAACTGGTTGCTCCTACCACATTCACTGCCACCCACAGTAGCACATTAAAGGCCTGCAGAGTGGGACACATTTCACAACTATGATCATGTGCACTAAATGTTGCTTAACATTCACTGGATGGCACTATTACATAACACATGCACCAGAGGCACATGCCTCACCTGGATTGTTGTGGGTTCCTTCAACCAGGCCATACTGTGATACTACAGCTGACACCACACCCTCACTGAGAGTAACAGCTTGATCACCCCCAATGTCATCACAATCCCTAGTCTGTCTCATGGCCAGAATGCAGCAGCTGCAACCTGCTAAACATGCAGCAATATGCCCAGCCTCCTGCTACAGGCCTAACATTGCTCCCAGACACCTAAAACAGGGCATCCACACAACAGAAAAACATAAAGGTTTGGGGGGATGTTGAGGTTTTAAGGGACAAGTGTCACAGTCTTCCCCTACAAACATACACAGCTGATAGACCAGCATCAACTGTAGCAGCATGCACAGTCAGATAGAAAAGATGTATGACACTCACATCTGCCTGATTCCTTCTCACCCCAACACACATTTACACAGTACACTGCTACAGAATACAACAGTCTGTTAACAATGGCCAGACATAGCATGCAAAACTGTGGACATAGCACATCAATCCAAACAGTAGACAGTATTTCCACCTGCTCTCTGTGATGCTGTGTGGAAGGAATATTAGCTGAACTGGAAGTTAGTCAGTGTTTGCTGAATTTTGTTATTTGCTAGTAATAACAGGCGTGGGGGTAGTCACATTCTTTGATTTCCTGTCCTTGCCTATTTAAGTAGTACAGTGTGAAATATTTTCTGCTTAAAAACCTCAGCTTTGGCCGGCTAAGAACTTGCTATATTCAACTGGATGTATAAGAGAATTTAAGTACCTTTAACTGCTCTTTCTTTTTTCAAAAAAATACAGTATTTAAATTGATTTTAACTGTGTGGAAGGAATATTAGCTGAACTGGAAGTTAGTCAGTGTTTGCTGAATTTTGTTATTTGCTAGTAATTACAGGTGTGGGGGTAGTCACATTCTTTGATTTCCTGTCCTTGCCTATTTAAGTGGTACAGTGTGAAATATTTTCTGCTTAAAAACCTCAGCTTTGGACTGCTAAGAACTTGCTATATTCAACTGGACGTATAAGAGAATTTAAGTACCTTTATCTGCTCTTTTTTTTTCAAAAAAATACAATATTTAAATTGATTTTAACTGTGTGGAAGGAATATTAGCTGAACTGGAAGTTAGTCAGTGTTTGCTGAATTTTGTTATTTGCTAGTAATTACAGGTGTGGGGGTAGTCACATTCTTTGATTTCCTGTCCTTGCCTATTTAAGTGGTACAGTGTGAAATATTTTCAGCTTAAAAACCTCAGCTTTGGCCGGCTAAGAACTTGCTATATTCAACTGGACGTATAAGAGAATTTAAGTACCTTTATCTGCTCTTTTTTTTCAAAAATACAGTATTTAAATTGATTTTAACTGTGTGGAAGGAATATTAGCTGAACTGGAAGTTAGTCAGTGTTTGCTGAATTTTGTTATTTGCTAGTAATTACAGGTGTGGGGGTAGTCACATTCTTTGATTTCCTGTCCTTGCCTATTTAAGTGGTACAGTGTGAAATATTTTCTGCTTAAAAACCTCAGCTTTGGCCGGCTAAGAACTTGCTATATTCAACTGGACGTATAAGAGAATTTAAGTACCTTTATCTGCTCTTTTTTTTCAAAAAAATACAGTATTTAAATTGATTTTAACTGTGTGGATGGAATATTAGCTGAACTGGAAGTTACTCAGTGTTTGCTGAATTTTGTTATTTGCTAGTAATTACAGGTTTGGGGGTAGTCACATTCTTTGATTTCCTGTCCTGGCCTATTTAAGTGGTACAGTGTAAAATATTTTCTGCTTAAAAACCTCAGCTTTGGCCGGCTAAGAACTTGCTATATTCAACTGGACGTATAAGAGAATTTAAGTACCTTTATCTGCTCTTTTTTTTTCAAAAAATACAGTATTTAAATTGATTTTAACTGTGTGGAAGGAATATTAACTGAACTGGAAGTTTTCATTCTGCTCTTCAGTTAGTCCCACCCACCCTCCCTGTTTTTGTTTTGGTGTTAATCTTAGTGGCCTTGCAACTGACCGCCCCTCTTGTAAATTTGTGTTTGGATACTCCTTCTGGCCCATCTCATTTGCTCACTCAACTGAGTGCAGTGAGATCATATTCTGATTTCAGGCACTCCTACTGTGTACAAAGAGAGCATCTGGGAAACAGAAAAAAAAAATTAAGCTTGTTTCCTGCCTTTCCTGTTAAGTGGTATAGACTATTTGTAGGCTTCTGAGCCCCCAAGCCGTTCTGTGTTGGAGGGAAGCCTTCTAGCTTAGTTTTATTTTTCTTATATCTAGCCAGTTTTCTAGTTTCAGCACTAAAATCTGTTTCTTTGATCTCAGCACTTGTTCAGAAAAAAAAAAATGTCATCTGCTTTTACTGTACTTGTGTTTCTACCTACTTTTTTTTACTTTTGCGTCATCTTAAAAGTATTCAATTCTACTTATTACCACTTGGTGCAACTCATTTTAAGCCTTTTGGTTTAAACACTTGGGCTTCGGACCAGTTGTTTTGCACTGAGAGGGTTTGTGGTCTGCACTGTAGTGGCAGAACAGGTAGCTTACATCCTTCTAGGTTGGGAACTGCTGATTGAGGGTTCAGTGTCTGTTATTCTAAAAGTGTATTAATTCTGGTTTAAGCACTTGGGCTTTCAGGCCAGTTATTTTACATTAAGAGGGTTTGTGGTCTGCACTCTTGTGGAAGGAGAGGCTGGACTCTGCCCTTCTGAGCTGGGAATTTCTGGTTGAAGGCTTATAGTGCATGTATATCTGAACTGCTTCTTACTGAAGTTGGTGCGCCTTGTTTGCTGTGGCATAGACTGGATTCGGGCCTGCTGGATCTAGCTTTGTTTGTGTAACTTGAGCACTAATCCAGGCATTCTCTAAAGTATTCAATTGTATTTATTACTGCTTGGTAGTAACTTGATTAAAGTGTAGCTATCATTCTAAGTCTTTTGGATTAAGCACTTGGGCTTCAGACCAGTTGATGTTCTTCGTCTCCCATTGCTGCAGTCCTCACATATGGGTATTCCGCTGTCCTCAATCGGCCCGAATACCAAAGGGCTAGAACCGGCGTCGGTCATTGGCGCCCGAGACTGACATCAGTACGTGCCAGTACAAATGTGCATGACCGACGCCATAACTTCAGTCTTTCTTGCCGCGTGGTCCTAAGCAGAAGCAGCATTTGCAAGTGCCGTTCGGCGTTCTGGAATTGTCGGTTTTCGAGTTTCAGACCGGAGGCCAAGTTGGGCTAAGTACCCCGTTGGGGACACTTTTGTCTTTTTTCTTGCCTCAGTATTGACGGATGTCAGAAAAAGTTAATAACTGTATTTCTTGTGGGAAACAGATTCCTCATAGGGATTACCATTCACTCTGCATTCCTTGTTTAGGGCCTGAGCACGACGTTGTTGGGTGTCGCTTTTGTGCTACTTTTAACAAGCGTGCTATTAAACGTCGGTTGGACTGTGCTAGGCTGGTGTTTGGTAAACGTTGTAATTACAACATGCCATCGGATTCTCCGACGACTGGTTCTTCTAAGAAACGCAAAGACAAGTCTTTGCGGTCCAAACAGGATGAGTCGTCCACTCCGGACGCCGGTTCTGTAGTACCACTGGCTACTTCAGCGGCTCCTTCTGAAAGTTTACCTGAGTCTCAAGGGGAGCCTTTGTTACTGCAGGAAGTGGCTTCTCCTGTGTTAGGCCAGGCTGAGGGTGCTTCTCTGTTGTCAGTGGTTCCCTCCCCTCATAGGGTAGTTAGGCCTCCTCCTTCTCAAAGCAAAGCCCATTCTAAGTCTAAGTCTGCCCCTGCTGGTGCTAGTCCCCAGGGTCCAGCTCCTAGGAAGCACATGTTAAAGATGGCTGAAGATTTGATTACTTTAATTAGGGGTGCTATGCCCCCCCTGTGAAGAGGCCCAGGGTAGAGACAGAGTTGGAGGGTTTGGTTCAGTCTTCCAATGAGTCAGATTCCTCTGTGGAAGAACTTCAGGATTTCCCTCCCTATTCTGATTCGGAGGCTGAGGACACTACTCCCTCTGCTTCCCCTCCAGAAGATTTTTCTTTCTCTGTGACTTTGCATTCCATGAGGGAACATTTCAAATGGGAGGGCCAGGATTATTCTGATTCTCGTAAAAGACTGAGAGAATTCTTGTTTTTGCCTCAGCATAGGCCCTTGGCTATTCCCCCTGTACTGGATGTTGTTCAGGATGTATTTTCTGAGGCTGCCCTTAACCCAGATTCTCTGCCTCCTGCCCCGGTTAAACCAGATAGATACTACAGGGTTCCGGAAGCTCACAAGTACTTATATGAGTCCTAGGGCTGATCCAGAAACTATTACTCAAGGCCGCAAAGGTGTTAGGGCTTCTGTGGTTAAGAATCCAGTTCCTCTGGACAAGGATGTTAGGGCCCTGGATAGGTGGGGTAAAAAACTGTATACCTCTTCTACTTTGGCTATGAGAGCTTTAAATTGTCAGTTTCATATGCTCCGGTATCAAAATTATTTGCTGGGCCAATTGAAATGTAAAGTTGATGCTTTAGCTGAAGGTATTGAATGTAAGGAGCTTCAGGATTTAGTGCATGCTTCAGACCAAGTTGGTAAGCATTCTTTGCAGTGTGGTTTTGATGCTTTACAGGCTTCTTCCAGGGTGGCTGCTACTAGTTCAGTTGTTCGTAGGCATGCTTGGCTTAAAGATCAGACCTTGTCAGAGCATGTTAAGGCTCGAATTATGGATGCTCCTCTACAATCTGATGTTCTTTTTGGTCCTCCAGTAGAATCAGTTTTGAAAAAATGGAGGAAACAGCTAAGTCTATGCAGACAGTTAAGGACTTTTTACAGGTTCAGCCCCCTAATTTCAGTAGGAATTGGCCTGCTAAGGGATGGTCTTTCCCCTCTTCAGATTATCAATCTAGGGGCAGGTCGAGGCGAGGTAGAGGTAGGGCTTCCTCTCAGGGCCCTGTTACTTCTAGGTCTTTGAGTTCTTCTACCCCTTCTGCAGGGGAGGGCAGGGGTCAGTCCTTTCGGAAACAGACCCAATGACCCGTGTCTTCAGCTGCCGGACTCTGCCTTGCTGGCAGCCCCTCTAGGAGGAAAACTGAGACTTTTCAAAAGGAATTGGCATTTGGTTACCCAAGACAAATGGGTATTGGACATAATAAATCGAGGCTACAAATTTTATTTTCACACATTCCCTCCTTTCAAAGGTATGCCGGATGTGCCTCATCAGCAAAGACTGGAAGCACAGACACAAATTTCTTCTCTGCTTCAGTTGGGAGCAATACAGGAAGTGCCTTCTGCAGAAAGAGGCACAGGGTTTTATTCCCGTCTTTTCTTAGTGCCAAAGAAAGGAAATACTTGGAGACCAATCCTGGACTTGTCCATTCTAAATACCTTTCTGGAAATTCCAAAATTCAAGATGTTAACACTGCAACAGCTGTTACCTATGCTGGGCAAAGATCACTGGATGGTAACTCTGGATCTCAAAGAGGCCTATCTTCACATTCCTATCAGGCCCAGTTGCAGGAAATTCCTGAGATTTCGGAATGGGAATTTGCATTATCAGTTCTCTGCATTGCCCTTTGGCTTGTCTACTGCGCCCAGGGTATTCACAAAAGTCCTGGCTCCAGTAATAGCTTTTCTCAGACTAACAGGAATTCAAATTTATCCTTATCTGGATGACTGTTTGATTCTGGCTCAAGGCAAGCACGAACTTCTTCAGCATCTGCAGTATGTAATGACAGTTTTAAGATGCCTAGGGTATTCTGTGAACGAAATAAAGTCCAGTCTAGTACCCTCACAAGAGATGTGTTTTCTGGGTGTGAAACTGAATACAGCTGCTCAGATGGCATTTCTTACCCCGGACAAACAAAGAAATCTTCACCTATACTTCCAACAGCTATCAGTAATGTCCAGGCTGACTGCAAGGACAGTCATTCAAGCCTTGGGGTTCATGGCATTTTGCATTCTAGTACTTCCCAATGCCAAACTGCATATGAGGAAGCTACAATGGTATCTCAAAAGCGTTTGGACTCAACACTGCCACGATTTGGACGCTGTCATTCGGATTCTACCTTGCATTCAGAGAGAATTTCTGTGGTGGGCTCAGGAATGTCACCTAAACAAGGGGCTCTCTGTGACCCAACCAGAGGCAAGTCAGATATTAACGACAGATGCCTCGGAGTCAGCCCGGGGAGCTCATTTCAGAGGAAAATGGATTCAAGACCTTTGGCCCCCAGAGCTACTTCACTTGCATATCAACATGAAAGAGATGCTGGCAGTTCAATTTGCTTTGGAAGGATTCAAGAGCCTACTTCAACCGGGACTGGTGTTGATTCGAACAGACAACACGACTGTCATGTGGTACATCAACAAGCAGGGGGGAACTCATTCTTACCCTCTTTGCAGACAAGCAATGCTGTTATGGGAAACTGCTTTGAATCTGCACATCACTCTTCGAGCACAGTTTCTGCCAGGAGCACAAAATTCTTTAGCAGATGTTCTGAGCAGACAGATTGTGGATCCTCACGAATGGAAATTGGACCCTCAGGTATTTCTTCAGTTGACAATGGCTTGGGGAACTCCATACATAGATCTGTTCGCTTCTCCTCTGAATTTCCAACTGCCACTGTTTTGCACAAGGCTATTTCATCCAAAAGCCTGGAAAGTAGATGCACTATCCTTCAGTTGGAGCAACCTTCACGTGTATGCTTTTCCTCCTTTGCCTCTTCTTCCAAAGGTGCTGTTGAAAGTCAGGAGGGACAAACCTTGCATGATCCTTATAGCACCGGATTGGCCTCGTCAGCATTGGTACCCTCTGTTGAGGAGCTTAATTCATGTACCACCTTGGCCATTACCACAGATTCCTCACTTATTGTCTCAGGAAAACAATCATTTTCTTAATGTCAGGGTGCAATCCCTACACCTGACAGCCTGGCGCATTCTGTTTTAGAGAAGGAGGACCTTCGGCTCCCTCAACAAGTTTTGGATGTTATTTTGGAAGCCAGGTGTCCTAGTACTCGAAAAGTTTATGCTGGTAAATGGAAGAGATTTTTTCTTTGGAGTTCAGCTAAAGGCTTTGATGTCGAATTGCCTAATTTGAGTTGTACATTGCAATATTTGACTATTTTATTGGACAAGGGTTTGTCCTTCTCTTCTGTAAAAGTGCATGCTGCAGCTATTTCTGCTCACTATGATTGTGACCCTCCTTTATTTTCACATCCATTGGTTAAGCAGTTTCTTAGAGGGGCAAAGAATATAAGACCCCCACGGAGGGCTCCTACTCCTACCTGGGATCTTAATTTTGTTTTGGAAAAGCTGACTGCCTCCTTTTGAACCTGTAGCTACAGCTGAATTGCAGTTGTTGTCTTGGAAGACTGCTTTTTTGTTGGCTGTTACTTCTGCTAGAAGGGTATCTGAATTACAGGCCCTCATGGCAGTGGAACCTTTTCTGATTTTTCACAATGACAGAGTTTCCTTACGTACTAATCCTACTTTTCTGCCTAAAGTGATTTCTAATGTGGCATTGAACCAATCTATACATTTGCCTACTTTTTATGCTAACCCCCAAAATGAAGGGGAAAAAGTTTTGCATTCTTTGGATGTGTATAGGCAGTTAAGGTATTATTTGAGCAGAACCAAAGAGTTCAGAAGATCTCAACAATTATTTGTTTCTTTTGCTTTGACTTCACGAGGGAAAGCTGTCTCGAAACAAACTATTTCCAAGTGGATTGGCCATTGTATTGCGTTTTGTTACTCTCATCATGGTAAGGATGTTCCAGTTGGGATCAGGCCTCATTCTACTAGGGCTACGGCCACTTCTACTGCTTTTTTGAGAGGGGTAGCTACTAAAGACATTCTAGAAGCAGCTACTTGGAGTTCGGTACATACCTTTACAAAGCATTATCATTTTCCTCTTTATTCTAGGTCTAGGGCTGGGTTTGCCACTGCAATCTTACAGGGCATGTCAGCAGCTCCTACTGCTATTTAGTTGACCAGCCTCCATTTTTTCCGTTGCTCTGGGATTCTACCCATATGTGAGGACTGCAGCAATGGGAGACGAAGAACATAGTACAGTTTTGTACCTACAATAAATGTAGATGTTCGAGGATCTCCATTGCTGCAGTCCAATTTTCCCTCCCTCCTTCCCCCCTTTTCTTTTAGGTTGGGGTTTGGGTGGTGTTTTTTGCATTCTGACGTCTGGGGCAAGAAAGACTGAAGTTATGGTGTCAGTCATGCGCATGTGTACTGGCACGTACTGACATCAGTCTCGGGCGCCGATGACCGACGCCGGTTCTAGCCCTTTGGTATTCGGGCCGATTGAGGACAGCGGAATACCCATATGTGAGGACTGCAGCAATGGAGATCCTCGAACATCTACATTTATGGTAGGTACAAAACTGTACTTTTTACATTAGGAAGGTTTGTGGCATGCACTGTGGTGGCAGGACAGGTAGCTTTCATCCTTCTAAATTGGGAACTGCTGATTGAGAGCCCAGTGTCTGTTATTCTTAAAGTGTATTAGTTCTGGTTTAAGCACTTGGGCTTCAGGCCAGTTATTTTACATTAAGAAGGTTTGTGGTCTGCACTCTTGTGGGAGAAGAGGCTGGACTCTGCCCTTCTGAGCTGGGAATTTCTGGTTAAAGGTTTATAGCGCCTGAATATTTGAACTGTATCTTACTGAAATTGGTACACCTTGTTTGCTGTAGCATAGACTAGATCCAGGCCTGCTGAATCTAGCTTTGTTTATATGCTTGTTGTTTGTTTGCTTGTTATTTCCCTGGAATGCTAATTCCACCTAATACATGGCTTCTCAGCGCTTCTGTGGATCACTAGTGATATCTGCATTGCTTACTGTACTTATTTCCTTGTTTCACTTGAAAGAAAGTTACTGTTTGTCGTTTTTGCATTTAAGTTACCTGTAACACATTGCACTTAAGTTACCTGGCACTTGCTCACTAAAGCAATTATATAAGTCAGCACTAAAAATTAAAAGCACTACACCCTCACTCCCCACTGGCCCTGGTTTTCAATTATTAAGGAATTCCCAATATTATTCTAGCATGTCCAAAGGTCAGTTGTCAATCTCCTCTTCCGTCCAGCTGGTGAATCTGGGAATCTTGAGGCAATGTTACAACTGCCTCATGTACACAGACAACCCTCTCCTCCTCCCAACAAATTCCAACACATGTGAGAGATGCAACCATATAGCCAAACTGGAGGCTAAGCTCTCTCAACTCAGTACTGGCATAACCAGTCAGGAGGAGAAGGAAACCACACTCACTACAATTCCAGTCTCACATAGACCTACCAAGACAGCAAACCAAACACATAATCACACAAAAACATACTCGGAGGCTTTAAATAAAGATCAGCTGAAGCAGCAGAGACCTCCAAAGCAGACACCCAAGCAGCCGCTACCCCAAAACAAAACATGTGCAACACATATCTCACAAAGCCAGTGTGCCAAACAGTCACAGCCCTTAAGACTAAACAACACACCTGATACACTTGTAATAGGTGACTCTATCATCAGGCACAATGACGTCACACTCACCAGGCTGAACAAGGAGAGGGTCACATTGAGCAGCCTGTCGGGCGCTAGGATCCGCCACATAACACAAGCACTCAGGTCACTCCAAGGCAAGTACAAATATGACTCAGTCATTGTCCATGCTGGTGTGAATGACCTGAGACGTACCTCCCTGGACTACATGAAAAGAGACATAAAGGAGCTCTCTGAGCATGTAGCCCATGCCGGTATGACCCTGACCTTGAGTAGCATCTTACCCTCACCAAGAATGATGCCACAATATGAAGACAAGATGATCAATTTCAACAATTGGCTTAAGTACTGGTGTCATTCAAAGGGGATCCAATGCCTGTCAGATTGGGATGATATGCTCGACAAGCCATGATGCTTCGCTAGGGACGGCTTGCACCTGTCACCCCTGGGCTTTCGGATATTGGCAAAGGCTCTTGCTACCCCCATAGTGCCTTTTTTAGGCAAGGCTCAAAAGACAAACCCACCTCCATAGGTATCACAAGGGATAAGAAACTAAGAGTAATGCTACTCAATGCCAGAAGTCTAAACCTCAAGACGCATGCACTCGAAACTCTCCTTAGCATGGAGAACATCGATATCTGTGCAGTAACAGAAACCTGGTTCAGGGCTCGAGAGCACCCCAGCACTACCAGGTTATACCTCATACCATGCTTTTCGGCCCCAAAACTTGGACCAAACCACAAAAGGAGGGGGAGTATCGATATTCATCAAAGATACCCACACCTCCAGGTTGGTGGCAAAGCACGAAGCATCAGAGACTATCCATTTGCAACTAACAGTGGGTAAAACTGCCTTCCAGTTTATAGCCTGCTACAGACCACCCTCCCAAACCCAGGAACCCCACTCATCCTTCCTGAGAACACTGGAAAATATGAATGTCTCTCCAAACACCATTATATTGGGCGACTTCAACTACCCAAACATAGACTGGGAGCATTACTCTAGCTCCAACACCCTAGCCCAAAGGTTCCTAGAATTTATTAACTCAAATGCTATGGAATAACTTGTTACCACTCCCACAAGAGGGGAAAACATACTGGACCTGATCATCACCAACATGGGGACTCTATGCTCCAGACCAGAAGTGTATCCCTCACTGGTAAGATCAGACCATAAACTAATCTCACTGGATATTCACATCCCGACCCCACCCTCTGCCCAGAAAACCACAGTGAAAAACTTCTCTAAAGCAAATTTCACACTCCTGAAAACTGAGGTGGAATCCTTCAAAGCCCCCGGGCCTGTGGAAAATATGGCCCAGACCGCAGAATCCTTTAAAAACGCATTCTATGAACACCTTCAGGAATACATGGATCATGCGATCCCAAATAAAACCAAGACCCAATCCTCCAAAGGCAGACGTCCTGTCTGGTGCACCCCAGCCATAAACAAACTATACAATAGAAGGAGGAAGCTACTAAATGATAGAGCAAAATCTCAAAAAGGGAAGGCATCACTGATCAGTATTAGCAAAAAACTACGGGCACACATAAAATTGTCTAAGGCCAGCTTCGAGAGAAAAATTGCACAGGACACTAAGGATAATCACAAGGCTTTCTATAGTTATGTTAGGAACCTGGGTGGTGATTCCCAGATATGCTCAGAATTAGTCCAAAATGACAAAAAATACACCGAACCCACAGACATTGACAGCATCCTAGCTGACAGGTTCAGCGCAAACTTCTCCCCCCCCCACCAAAAGGGCAAATATCTATCCCAGCAGAGTGCTTCCCCCCCTGACATTTCAGATGCTCAGGTAAGAGCCGCCCTCTCCAAAGGAAAAAACACAGCATCAATGGGACCAGATGGTGTCCTGGGCTGGGTCCTACATGAACTCCAAGAAGAGCTAAACCCAAACATAAAACTACTGTTCAATCTCAGCCTTACTACAGGATATGTGCCCAAAGAGTGGCATACAGCAACAGGGGTCCCTCTCCATAAAGGTGGTGCCTCAATGGATCCTGGAAACTATCACCCCATAAGCCTGACTAGCTTGGTCTGCAAAGCTATGGAAAGGATCATCATGGACCTCATAAATAGAGATATTGGGGACCTACAAACACTGGATCCTTCCCAGTTCGGCTTTGTTAAGGGCAGATCCTGCCTCTTAAACCTGGTTGATTTCTTTGAAACAGTCACCAAGGCCATTGACGAGGGGAAGGTTGTCCACACAGCCTATCTGGACCTCGCAAAAGCCTTCGATACAATACCCCACTCGGGCATTATAGATAAGCTCACCAGCTTAAATATAAACCCCTATGTCACTAGATGGATTGCAAACTGGCTCAAGGACAGAACCCACATGGTTAGAATTGCTGGAGCCATGTCAGACTCCAAACCAGTTACAAGTGGTGTCCCACAAGGATCAGTCCTGGGACCTCTCTTGTTCGCTATATATTTCTCGGAGGTACATGCCAACACGGAAGGACTGTGACTGACCAAGTTCGCAGATGACTGCAAACTGGGCGCCATAATCGACTCTCCAGCCGACACAAGCATCCTCCAAAAGGGCCTCATAGAAACAGACAACTGGTGCCATAGCCATGGCCTTAAGCTAAATGCCAAAAAGTGTATAGTCATCCCCTTTGGCAAAAACAAAGTGCCCACAAATTACCACATAGGTGGTAATCCATTAAGTACAGAAGAAGTAATTAGGGACCTGGGGACCCAAGTTGATAGCAATCTCTCATTTGACAACCACGTGGCCAAAGTGGTTAGAAAAACATTTTATATAGCCCACCTAATCATGAAGGGATTCACATCTAGATCAGGGGAGGTCATTGTGCCTCTTTATTCATCCCTCATCATGCCCATAATTGAGTGCAATGCCCCTTTTGGGATGTACCTTACCAGACACCTGCAGCAACTGGAAAGACCCCAAAAGTACCTCACCAAGAGGATCAAAGGGCTCAAACAGATGCCATATGCTGCGCGGTTTAAAGAAACTCCAGCTCTACTCAGTGGCATACCGCCTGTTCAGAGGCGATTTGTGCCTGACGTATAAAGCCATGTCCAACCCGGAATTAATGGACATGCTGCACCTCAGAAAATCCAAATCCCATTGAGCTACGCGCTCGAGAGACTTAAACCTCAGCACTGAAATAAATAGGACATGCTGGAGGGACAGATTCATAACCCAGAGGCTCCCTTCACTCTGGAATAAAATCCCAGTCCAGGTTAGGCAGAGTCCCTCATTGACTCTCTTCAAGAGGAATCTTGATGAGTGGATGGGAGATCGTAGGTTTACCCTGGGTATCACTTCTGTGTCACTGTTAGACAGAGGCACAGTATACTAACCTCGAAGAAGGGCATAGCAAAACAAATTTAAAATGGGTGGCGAAAGCCAAACACATTCTGGCTAGGATTATATATGCCCTAGGGCAGATAGCCTAGTATGAACCTACGAACCTATGAACCTGTCTACATTTGTAAGGGCAGTATTTAAAAGTGTTACTATTTTTGTCCCTTGGTCCACCCTTTATTTATGCCTTTGCCCAGATGTCTTGGTCTAAGAGGTTATGAGGTATGACTGAGCTTCAAGAGTGTAACCACAGTGTACCATAGTGGAAAAGAACAGAAATGTATATAAAGCATTACCTGTGCAAATGTATGTATTAATAGTAGATGCATGAGGTCTCAAACATTCAGAGAGAAATTGCAAAACATCAAGAAAATAAGCTGAACTTGTTTTATGAATGTGTTATCTCAGTTTCAGTGCAGCAAGTAGACACAGATGTCTACAGCTAGAGGTTTTTGTATTGTCTTGTAGCATAAATACGTACTAGATTGAAAATGTAAAAGTGTTTAATTGTGTTATGACTTCCAGTTCTACACAAACATCAGTCAGATATGTACTTCTGATGCAGAGATGTTAAAAGATGTGTTAGTTGCTGTTGCTGTGGGAAGTGTCAGCAGGTGACACAGACTGATGTAATCTGAGCTAACCCAGCACTAATGTAGGCCATTACATGTTGTATGTGTCTATGTATCTGACAACATCCACTCATCTGCATTTGCCTTGCTAATAGTAAGGAACTAGGGAAAAGTAAAATTGTTTACATGTAGATGAGAATATAGTAATGATGACATTAGATGTTTGCTGTATTTATTTCAGACTGTCCTTCAATGTTGTCTTAAAATATTCAATGAGTCTGAACTCTGTAGTTACTGTATTGATAGTGTATTGCCTTGTTCCTTTATTAGTTATAAAATATGGTTAAACCTTGTAATGGCTGGTCTGTATAGAACCAAGTAAGAACTTAATGCACTTGCATATGTATTTGATGACACTGTATAACCCACCCCAGTACCCTTGGTCTTGGTCACACTTGCCTTTGGATAATAGGCAGATCGTACAGTAGGATTCATCATCCTTTGGGTAGGGCCTTAGGGTAGCTGATACAGAGCAGGATTGTGACAGTCAGAATTACCTTTTAGTCTGGGCAAGTGAAGCCATAGCTAGTAAACCTGTGCCAGCCTTTCCCAGGACTGTGTGTGTGTGTGTGTGTGTGTGTGTGTGTGTGTGTGTGTGTGTGTGTATGTGTGTGTGTGCGTGTGTGTGTGTGTGTGTGTGTGTGTGTGTCTGATTTATAAATAAAATTCAAAGTTTGTGTGTGTGTTGGACCGAGAGGGGATGGAGGTTTTGCCTTGACCACCCTGCTGACATGTTAACTGTATAGTCTTTGCCAGTGTGGAGTCTTGTTGGTGACCTGGAGAGAGAGGGGAAAACCAGGCCCAGACTGACTGTGATCTCTGTGCGCTCCGAAGGGTAGTTGTACTGTACTGTGTGTGTACATGTCTCCTTCCCATTGTGTACATCCCTCACTGATGCTAGTGGTGAGGATTGTGGCTCCTTGATTACTGGTCCAATGCAGAGGTTTCACACTGACAGTACATGTTGGTGGATACCACTGGCATATCACATCATGTACTGTCATTGAACCCCTCTCAGTCTACCAGTGTCATACAGGATTATTTCACATATTGTCCAGCTCTCCCTGACCATTCTTGATATACTATGGCTAGGTCAGTGTGTACTCCACACCTGTATCTGATTGCCTGACACCTATAGCTACCATACCTGGTGAGCCCCTGCAGCAGGACAGCAGGTTATAGGTACTAGTAGTGGAGGGATGCTGGCTCTGGCTCAGCAGCAGTGCATGCATGCTGAGCATCCAGTGTAAGGGAATGGATACAGTACCAAATATTCATAGGTTCATAGGTTCATAGGTGTTTACTAGCCTAATGGTCCCGGAGCCTTTACAAGCCTAGTCCATAGGATTACCCTGGCATCATGCCACCCAACCTTAGTTCCCAGTACCTCTGTTGAGTAAAGCCACTGGAGTGATCCCTGGGGTGAATGTTCTATTTCCCATCCACTCATCAAGTTTTTTTTTTGAAGAGGGCCAGTGAGGTGCTCTGCTTGACATGTATGGGAAGTCAATTTCATAGCATGGGCAGTCTCTGGGTTATGAACCTGTCCCTCCAGCTTGTTCTGTTGATTGTGTTAATGAGGTTGAGGTCTCTGGAGCATGTGGTGTGGAGGGACTGGGATTTCATTAGATGTAGCATTTCTAACAGACCTGCGTCATACAGTCAAGCAGAGATCTCCTCTAAGTAGGCAATATGAGACAGAGAATAGTTGAAGTTTTTTGAGTCTGTCCATATAGAACAAATGTTTAAGGCCTAGGATCCTCTTTCTGAGGTACTTTTTTCAACCTCTCCAGTTGTTGCAGGTGTTTAGTGAGGTATATGGCAAATGGGGCATTATACTCAATGATTGGCCTAATGAGGGAAGAGTTGATCTAGACAATGACCTCTTTCTTCCTGGATGCAAAACCCTTAGTAATGTGATGTGCCACATAGAAGGACTTTCTGATTATAGAGGCAATGGGATGGTCAAAAGAGAGGTTGCTGTCAACCTGGGTTCCCAGATCTCTTATAATGTCTTCTGTGTTCAATGGACTACCATCAATGTGGTAATTCATGGGAACCATGTTTTTCCCAAAGGGGATGACAATACTTTTTTTGGCATTGAGCTTAAGGCCATGGTTCTGACACCAGTCGTTGGTCTAATTGAGGCCTTTCCGAAGGATGTCAACATCACATGGGGAGTTAATAATAGCTCCCAACTTGTAATCTTCTGTGAACTTTGTCAGCCAGAGTCCCTTTGTGTTGACCTGGACTTCAGAGAAGTAGATACCAAACAGGAGAGGACCCAGGATCAAACTCTGTGGGACTCCACTCTGGACTGGTCTCAGTCTGACTGTGAGTCAGCTACTTTCACACTGTGGGTTCTACCTGTGAGCCAGTTTGCAACCCACCTAGTGATATAGGGGATGATGCCTAGCTCAGTGAGTTTTTCTATGATTCCTGAGTGGGGAATTGTATCAAAGACCTTGGCCAGATCAAGGTAGGCTATATGAACCACCTTGCCTTCATCCACAGCTCTGGTGACTTACTCAAAGAAGTTGGCCAAGTTGAGCAGGCATGATCTACCCTTCACAAAACCAAACTGTGTGGGATCCAAAGTTTGGAGATCCCATATATCCTTGTTTATTAGGTCTATGATGATGTGTTCCATAGCTTCGCTTATGAGACTCATCAGGCTAATGGGGCAATAGTTCCCAGGGTCTGTAGTTGCTCCCCCTTTTTGGAGAGGTATGACTGTAGCAGTGTGCCATTTGGTAAGGACAAAGCCTGGGGTGAGACTGTGATTGAATAGGACACACAGGTGAGGTGCCAGTTCACTCTGTAGTTAATGTAGAACACAGCCAGGGATATTGACAGGTCCCTTACAAGCTGTATTCTTGGCCTTGGACAGTGCTGTTTTAACCTGTGCATCAGTAATACTGGGTGTTTGGCAATCTACTGGTATTGTGACTGGTCCTTTGGGGGGAAAAGGGGTAAAGTTGGCACTGAATCTGTCGGCCAGTATATTGGCAATATCTGTTGGCTTGGTATAGGAAGTACCATTCTGCAGTAGCTCAGAGCAAATATGGGTATTGCCGTGGAGATTCTTTGCATAATTATAGAAGGGCTTGTGGTTGTCTTTACTATCTGCTGCAGTTCTGTTTTCATAGGTAGCTTTAGAGGATTTGATGAGGGATCTCAACTTTTTGTTGAGGCTGATAAGAGAGTTTTTCCAGCCTTGGGACTTCACCTTATTCCGCATCAGTTTCCTCCTTCTGTTATAGAGTTTGTTTATGGCAGGGGACCACCAGATTGGCTTCCTTTTTTTGGAGGAGAGCATCTTGGCTCTGTTGCATTTGACGAGATCCATGCGTTTGTCTATGTGTTCATACAGTGCATTGTTGTATGATTTGGCAGTCATGCAACTATTCTCCATTTGCATGGGTTCCATGAAGTTAGCCACCTATGTTTTTCAGAGCCCAAAGTTAGCTTTGGAGAAGTTTTTCATGGTGGTTACCTTTGCATGGGTGTGTTGTTGGAGGGATTTGGATTTCCAATGTGATTAATTTGTGGTTGGATCTAACCAGGGAGGAGTTGACTATTGGTGTAGAGCAATGTTTGCCCATGTTAGTAATGACCAGGTCAAGGATGTTGCTACCTCTAGTGTTGGTAAGAACGAGCTGGTCCAAGGCATTGGAATTAATGAATTCCAGGAAATGTTGCGCAAGTGTATTGGTACATGAGTAGTTTTCCCAGCAAATGGAGGGGTAGTTGAAGTCACCCAGTATAAGAGTCTTAGGTTGGACCCTAATATTCTCCAGGGTGCTTAGGAATGTGGAATTTAAGTACCTTTATCTGCTCTTTTTTTTCAAAAAAATACAGTATTTAAATTGATTTTAACTGTGTGGAAGGAATATTAGCTGAACTGGAAGTTAGTCAGTGTTTGCTGAATTTTGTTCCTTGCTAGTAATTACAGGTGTGGGGGTAGTCACATTCTTTGATTTCCTGTCCTTGCCTATTTAAGTGGTACAGTGTGAAATATTTTCTGCTTAAAAACCTCAGCTTTGGCCGGCTAAGAACTTGCTATATTCAACTGGACGTATAAGAGAATTTAAGTACCTTTATCTGCTCTTTTTTTTCAAAAAATACAATATTTAAATTGATTTTAACTGTGTGGAAGGAATATTAGCTGAACTGGAAGTTAGTCAGTGTTTGCTGAATTTTGTTATTTGCTAGTAATTACAGGTGTGGGGGTAGTCACATTCTTTGATTTCCTGTCCTTGCCTATTTAAGTGGTACAGTGTGAAATATTTTCATCTTAAAAACCTCAGCTTTGGCCGGCTAAGAACGTGCTATATTCAACTGGACGTATAAGAGAATTTAAGTACCTTTATCTGCTCTTTTTATTTCAAAAAAATACAGTATTTAAATTGATTTTAACTGTGTGGAAGGAATATTAGCTGAACTGGAAGTTAGTCAGTGTTTGCTGAATTTTGTTATTTGCTAGTAATTACAGGTGTGGGGGTAGTCACATTCTTTGATTTCCTGTCCTTGCCTATTTAAGTGGTACAGTGTGAAATATTTTCTGCTTAAAAACCTCAGCTTTGGCCGGCTAAGAACTTGCTATACTCAATTGGACGTATAAGAGAATTTAAGTACCTTTATCTGCTCTTTTTTTTAAAAAAAATACAGTATTTAAATTGCTTTTAACTGTGTGGAAGGAATATTAGCTGAACTGGAAGTTAGTCAGTGTTTGCTGAATTTTGTTATTTGCTAATAATTACAGGTGTGGGGGTAGTCACATTCTTTGATTTCCTGTCCTTGCCTATTTAAGTGGTACAGTGTGAAATATTTTCTGCTTAAAAACCTCAGCTTTGGCCGGCTAAGAACTTGCTATATTCAACTGGATGTATAAGAGAATTTAAGTACCTTTATCTGCTCTTTTTTTTTCAAAAAAATACAGTATTTAAATTGATTTTAACTGTGTGGAAGGAATATTAGCTGAACTGGAAGTTGGTAAAAAACAAAAAAACAGACACTGGTATACAGCAAGGTACGAGTATAAAAACACCTGAAGTCAGAAAATCCACGTAAAAGAAGTTGCCATTCCAATTCTTTTATTTCAAGAAGGAGGGGTTGAGGGCCCCCTCTGATGCCTACCTTAACAAGATCAATTCCCATAAAGTGGAAGCTATGTCCAACATGATTTAAAATATGTTTGGAAAGGGCATTGTCGCTCTTTTTGTTCTTAATAGCATAATTATGTTGGTAAACACGGTCCCGTAATCTACAGTCCGTTTTACCAACATAAAATGCTTGGCAACAGTCGCACAAAGCGACATAAATCACTGATTTTGTTAAACAGTTGATTTTGTGTTTGATAAAATACTTCTTGCCTTTAATGGTAAATGAGCCCCCCACTTTTAAAAGGCTACACCAATTACAAGATGTCTTGATAAGGACTGTGGAAAGTCCACAGTTTGTAAAAGTTCTTTTAAATTACTACCCTCCTAAAAACAAAAGAAGGGTATGAACCCAAAATGTTGGATAAAGGGACACTATTTTGAATGAAGTGCCAATTTTTCTTAACAATGGAACAAATGTCATTGACGTGCTTGTTATAAGTAATAATCAAACTCGTCTTATAGTCACATTTGGGCACTTGGTGCATTACCAAAGTGTCAACAATATCATGTTGGGAACCTACGAGTTCTAAGGAAGAAGAAGAATCAGACAAACAGCCATAGGTGACATCATCGGTTTGTTTGCTATTCAAGAGAATAGGTTTATAAAACCCATTATCTCTTTTAAATTTAACTTCTTCCACAAGGTTATCTAGTAAGTCAATGGGATAACCCCTATTGAAAAACATATCTTTCAAACTGGAACACTCAAATTCAAAAGCCATATTTGTGCTGCACATACGGGCAGCTCTAACCAATTGCCCTTTAATTATTGATTTCTTTTGTTTCCAGGGGTGACTACTGGAAAAATGCAGGAAACTATTACAATAGGTTTGCTTCCTGAAAATTGTAGACAAGAATGTTTTGTTATCAAAGTCTTTAGTCAATTTGACATCAAGATAGTCAATTACATTAGGTGAAAATTTATGCGTAAATTTTAAGAATGTAGAAGAAGTATTCATATAATCAATCAGATCAGAGCAAACGTCTTCCCCTCCCAAAATAAGTAAAAATACATTGTCTAGAAAGCGTGTGTAAAACTTGATAATGTTTTTAAACCTGGGATTATTTAAAAGAAAAGTGTTCTCCCAATAAGCAACAACAAGATTTGACACACTACCGCCACAGGGGGAACCCATGGTGATACCTCTCTTCTGTATGTAGTAACAATTGTTGAAGATGAAAAAGTTGGAAGACAAAATAATGTCTAAAAGCAATGTAACTACAGCAATCTCATCTTTAGGGGCATTTAAGCTCAGAAGCATTAATTCCACCCATTCGACCGCCTCTTGGTGTGGGATAGAGGTGTAAAGATCAACCACATCAATGGTTAAAAAATTAAGGGCCGGGTCGAATGGGATGTCGTTAATAGACTTCAAAAAAGACCAGGAGTCTTTACAGATTTGAGGAATCAAGCCAAGGTATTTTGAAATAATAGAGTCTACTACTCTTGCACAAGGGTGGGTAATAGAACATCTCCCGTCTACTAGGGCACGCATAGGTGGGTCACTTAAGTTTTAATGGATTTTAGGGATCCCAAACATAACTGGGACCCTTGGGAAAGAAATGTTGATGAAATTGAAAGTGTCAATGTCAATTCTCCCTTCAATAAACAAATCCCTAAAGTACCCCTTAATCCTATTATATTGCCCTGACATCTCATTCAAGGAAGACAACTCGTAGGCGGGAGAGTTCAGGACAAGTAACATCCTTTCTATATAGTCATCCTTATCTAGAACGACTAAACCCCCACCCTTGTCGGGTTTAATAACCCTAATAGGGAGCTTACACATGTCTTTTAAAGCTAACATTTGATTACGTGAGGTGTTGCTCTGGTGGTCAAACCATTTAATCTTTTCAATTAATTGTCTTAGATCCAGTTCACAAACGTTTTCAAAGATGTTCAAAATAGGATGCAAAGGGGGGTTAAAAACGCTCAATAATTTAAATATGTATGTGCAGCACAAATATGGCTTTTGAATTTGAGTGTTCCAGTTTGAAAGATATGTTTTTCAATAGGGGTTATCCCATTGACTTACTAGATAACCTTGTGGAAGAAGTTAAATTTAAAAGAGATAATGGGTTTTATAAACCTATTCTCTTGAATAGCAAACAAACCGATGATGTCACCTATGGCTGTTTGTCTGATTCTTCTTCTTCCTTAGAACTCGTAGGTTCCCAACATGACATTGTTGACACTTTGGTAATGCACCAGGTGCCCAAATGTGACTATAAGACGAGTTTGATTATTACTTATAACAAGCACGTCAATGACATTTGTTCCATTGTTAAGAAAAATTGGCACTTCATTCAAAATAGTGTCCCTTTATCCAACATTTTGGGTTCATACCCTTCTTTTGTTTTTAGGAGGGGTAGTAATTTAAAAGAACTTTTACAAACTGTGGACTTTCCACAGTCCTTATCAAGACAAACTGGGTCATTTATTTGTGGCTCTTGTAATTGGTGTAGCCTTTTAAAAGTGGGGGGCTCATTTACCATTAAAGGCAAGAAGTATTTTGTCAAACACAAAATCAACTGTTTAACAAAATCAGTGATTTATGTCGCTTTGTGCGACTGTTGCCAAGCATTTTATGTTGGTAAAACGGACCGTAGATTACGGGACCGTGTTTACCAACATAATTATGCTATTAAGAACAAAAAGAGCGACAATGCCCTTTCCAAACATATTTTAAATCATGTTGGACATAGCTTCCACTTTATGGGAATTGATCTTGTTAAGGTAGGCATCAGAGGGGGCCCTCAACCCCTCCTTCTTGAACTGGAAGTTAGTCAGTGTTTGCTGAATTTTGTTATTTGCTAGTAATTACAGGTGTGGGGGTAGTCACATTCTTTGATTTCCTGTCCTTGCCTATTTAAGTGGTACAGTGTGAAATATTTTCTGCTTAAAAACCTCAGCTTTGGCCGGCTAAGAACTTGCTATATTCAACTGGACGTATAAGAGAATTTAAGTACCTTTATCTGCTCTTTTTTTTCAAAAAATACAATATTTAAATTGATTTTAACTGTGTGGAAGGAATATTAGCTGAACTGGAAGTTAGTCAGTGTTTGCTGAATTTTGTTATTTGCTAGTAATTACAGGTGTGGGGGTAGTCACATTCTTTGATTTCCTGTCCTTGCCTATTTAAGTGGTACAGTGTGAAATATTTTCATCTTAAATCCTCAGCTTTGGCCGGCTAAGAACGTGCTATATTCAACTGGACGTATAAGAGAATTTAAGTACCTTTATCTGCTCTTTTTATTTCAAAAAAATACAGTATTTAAATTGATTTTAACTGTGTGGAAGGAATATTAGCTGAACTGGAAGTTAGTCAGTGTTTGCTGAATTTTGTTATTTGCTAGTAATTACAGGTGTGGGGTAGTCACATTCTTTGATTTCCTGTCCTTGCCTATTTAAGTGGTACAGTGTGAAATATTTTCTGCTTAAAAACCTCAGCTTTGGCCGGCTAAGAACTTGCTATACTCAATTGGACGTATAAGAGAATTTAAGTACCTTTATCTGCTCTTTTTTTTAAAAAAAAATACAGTATTTAAATTGCTTTTAACTGTGTGGAAGGAATATTAGCTGAACTGGAAGTTAGTCAGTGTTTGCTGAATTTTGTTATTTGCTAATAATTACAGGTGTGGGGGTAGTCACATTCTTTGATTTCCTGTCCTTGCCTATTTAAGTGGTACAGTGTGAAATATTTTCTGCTTAAAAACCTCAGCTTTGGCCGGCTAAGAACTTGCTATATTCAACTGGATGTATAAGAGAATTTAAGTACCTTTATCTGCTCTTTTTTCAAAAAAATACAGTATTTAAATTGATTTTAACTGTGTGGAAGGAATATTAGCTGAACTGGAAGTTGGTAAAAAACAAAAAAACAGACACTGGTATACAGCAAGGTACAGTATAAAAACACCTGAAGTCAGAAAATCCACGTAAAAGAAGTTGCCATTCCAATTCTTTTATTTCAAGAAGGAGGGGTTGAGGGCCCCCTCTGATGCCTACCTTAACAAGATCAATTCCCATAAAGTGGAAGCTATGTCCAACATGATTTAAAATATGTTTGGAAAGGGCATTGTCGCTCTTTTTGTTCTTAATAGCATAATTATGTTGGTAAACACGGTCCCGTAATCTACAGTCCGTTTTACCAACATAAAATGCTTGGCAACAGTCGCACAAAGCGACATAAATCACTGATTTTGTTAAACAGTTGATTTTGTGTTTGATAAAATACTTCTTGCCTTTAATGGTAAATGAGCCCCCCACTTTTAAAAGGCTACACCAATTACAAGATGTCTTGATAAGGACTGTGGAAAGTCCACAGTTTGTAAAAGTTCTTTTAAATTACTACCCCTCCTAAAAACAAAAGAAGGGTATGAACCCAAAATGTTGGATAAAGGGACACTATTTTGAATGAAGTGCCAATTTTTCTTAACAATGGAACAAATGTCATTGACGTGCTTGTTATAAGTAATAATCAAACTCGTCTTATAGTCACATTTGGGCACTTGGTGCATTACCAAAGTGTCAACAATATCATGTTGGGAACCTACGAGTTCTAAGGAAGAAGAAGAATCAGACAAACAGCCATAGGTGACATCATCGGTTTGTTTGCTATTCAAGAGAATAGGTTTATAAAACCCATTATCTCTTTTAAATTTAACTTCTTCCACAAGGTTATCTAGTAAGTCAATGGGATAACCCCTATTGAAAAACATATCTTTCAAACTGGAACACTCAAATTCAAAAGCCATATTTGTGCTGCACATACGGGCAGCTCTAACCAATTGCCCTTTAATTATTGATTTCTTTTGTTTCCAGGGGTGACTACTGGAAAAATGCAGGAAACTATTACAATAGGTTTGCTTCCTGAAAATTGTAGACAAGAATGTTTTGTTATCAAAGTCTTTAGTCAATTTGACATCAAGATAGTCAATTACATTAGGTGAAAATTTATGCGTAAATTTTAAGAATGTAGAAGAAGTATTCATATAATCAATCAGATCAGAGCAAACGTCTTCCCCTCCCAAAATAAGTAAAAATACATTGTCTAGAAAGCGTGTGTAAAACTTGATAATGTTTTTAAACCTGGGATTATTTAAAAGAAAAGTGTTCTCCCAATAAGCAACAACAAGATTTGACACACTACCGCCACAGGGGGAACCCATGGTGATACCTCTCTTCTGTATGTAGTAACAATTGTTGAAGATGAAAAGTTGGAAGACAAAATAATGTCTAAAAGCAATGTAACTACAGCAATCTCATCTTTAGGGGCATTTAAGCTCAGAAGCATTAATTCCACCCATTCGACCGCCTCTTGGTGTGGGATAGAGGTGTAAAGATCAACCACATCAATGGTTAAAAAATTAAGGGCCGGGTCGAATGGGATGTCGTTAATAGACTTCAAAAGACCAGGAGTCTTTACAGATTTGAGGAATCAAGCCAAGGTATTTTGAAATAATAGAGTCTACTACTCTTGCACAAGGGTGGGTAATAGAACATCTCCCGTCTACTAGGGCACGATAGGTGGGTCACTTAAGTTTTAATGGATTTTAGGGATCCCAAACATAACTGGGACCCTTGGGAAAGAAATGTTGATGAAATTGAAAGTGTCAATGTCAATTCTCCCTTCAATAAACAAATCCCTAAAGTACCCCTTAATCCTATTATATTGCCCTGACATCTCATTCAAGGAAGACAACTCGTAGGCGGGAGAGTTCAGGACAAGTAACATCCTTTCTATATAGTCATCCTTATCTAGAACGACTAAACCCCCACCCTTGTCGGGTTTAATAACCCTAATAGGGAGCTTACACATGTCTTTTAAAGCTAACATTTGATTACGTGAGGTGTTGCTCTGGTGGTCAAACCATTTAATCTTTTCAATTAATTGTCTTAGATCCAGTTCACAAACGTTTTCAAAGATGTTCAAAATAGGATGCAAAGGGGGGTTAAAAACGCTCAATAATTTAAATATGTATGTGCAGCACAAATATGGCTTTTGAATTTGAGTGTTCCAGTTTGAAAGATATGTTTTTCAATAGGGGTTATCCCATTGACTTACTAGATAACCTTGTGGAAGAAGTTAAATTTAAAAGAGATAATGGGTTTTATAAACCTATTCTCTTGAATAGCAAACAAACCGATGATGTCACCTATGGCTGTTTGTCTGATTCTTCTTCTTCCTTAGAACTCGTAGGTTCCCAACATGACATTGTTGACACTTTGGTAATGCACCAGGTGCCCAAATGTGACTATAAGACGAGTTTGATTATTACTTATAACAAGCACGTCAATGACATTTGTTCCATTGTTAAGAAAAATTGGCACTTCATTCAAAATAGTGTCCCTTTATCCAACATTTTGGGTTCATACCCTTCTTTTGTTTTTAGGAGGGTAGTAATTTAAAAGAACTTTTACAAACTGTGGACTTTCCACAGTCCTTATCAAGACAAACTGGGTCATTTATTTGTGGCTCTTGTAATTGGTGTAGCCTTTTAAAAGTGGGGGGCTCATTTACCATTAAAGGCAAGAAGTATTTTGTCAAACACAAAATCAACTGTTTAACAAAATCAGTGATTTATGTCGCTTTGTGCGACTGTTGCCAAGCATTTTATGTTGGTAAAACGGACCGTAGATTACGGGACCATGTTTACCAACATAATTATGCTATTAAGAACAAAAAGAGCGACAATGCCCTTTCCAAACATATTTTAAATCATGTTGGACATAGCTTCCACTTTATGGGAATTGATCTTGTTAAGGTAGGCATCAGAGGGGGCCCTCAACCCCTCCTTCTTGAAATAAAAGAATTGGAATGGCAACTTCTTTTACGTGGATTTTCTGACTTCAGGTGTTTTTATACTCGTACCTTGCTGTATACCAGTGTCTGTTTTTTTGTTTTTTACCAAGTATGTCTTTTAATGGTACTTACGAGTCCCAGAACACCTGTACTATTCGGGACTGGTAACACTTTGGCTACGGAAGACCCAAAGAGCACTGATGCGCTTTTGTTATTGCTGACTCAATGGCTTGAAGTGCTTAATTCCCGTTTGGATAGGATAGAAGTCAATGGAGCGTCAACCTTACGGAATTCTAACCCTAGTTTGCTGGTTTCTAACCAAAACAGCTTGCCGAGCGGTTTTTCAGATGTCATTCCACCAGGGCAACCTCAGCGACTTTCCCCAACTATCGGGAGCAATATTATAGAACAAACACACTCTAATGTAAGGAGTAGTGCCGCAGTATGCTCAGATGACAGTAACAACAACCGACAACAACCTAATAATGGCGCTTGTGGTTTAAGGCAGAATACTGAATGTAACGGTTTGAGTAACAACATTCACAATAATCCTGGGCTTATTGGTGTGCCGACTTTTTCGGAATGGGCTGGGAATCTCGAGCCCCTTGACTTTGGAGTTCATTTTCCATCAGGAGCACCGGCTACAGGAGAAGATACTTCAGGTAATTGTGCAGATAACATTGCAGTAAACCTTAAAACCCTTGACAATAATATGTTAAAAATAAAGAGACTTCAATTAGAGGTCTCTTACTTTAAACAGTGTCTGAAAGAAAAGATTGTGCCTAAAGGCTTAAGAAGCTCATTTGTTCCTACTGGGCTTTTTTATGACTCTCAGTTCACTGATGATCTTGCTAGCCTTTTTAACAAACAAGGCTTAGAATTGTTAGATTTAATGGTTAAACATTATTCTAACTATATTACGGCTCTTTTGGTGGAAACAAGTGAACTGGATGATAAAATTAAAATTGACACAAACTTTACATGCTACAAATATGATTATAATCGCATATTTCAGAGCATTGATGCACTACTGGTCAAACTTAAATCGAATAAAATAAAAAAAACTTTCTAGAGACAGGCAAGCTTATGCCAATTGTTCTGCTTACCCTAATCTTTATAAGAATATTATTAATGCGAGCAAACCACTTGATGCCCACAGCAAAAGTGTTAACAATCGGGGTGAAATGCCTTGTGATGGCGCCTTAGTACAAGGTGACTATGAGATTGATGATGGGGATGAAGGTCCTTCTACACAGGAACCGAGAAGGAGTAGCAGAAATAAGTCGAATTACGACAACCAAGGCAGTCGCCCTAATAATAAAGGCCAAGGCAAGCCTTTTTTAGGGCGCAAGAATTACCAACGACAAAAGAACAAGAACAGTTACAAATAGAGACTGTGAATAATTTGCTTGGTGTTTATCCTGCTTCTCCCCCGAAACCAACTATTTTGACTAACACTAAGGGAGACTTCAAAGTGTATAATTTCTCCCAAGTTGACATTGAAAATGACTTGATTGACTTGTTGGCTTTTGGGCTTTCGTTTGTGCCTGATCAAAAATTGAATTTATCTAAATTATTGATTGACTTTAAATGCTTTGTTCGCACCTTAAATCTCAAAGTTTTATTTAATGGTGAAACATCAGGTGAAAGGCCTTTATTTAAATTATTGAGCATTTTTAACCCCCCTTTGCATCCTATTTTGAACATCTTTGAAAACGTTTGTGAACTGGATCTAAGACAATTATTTGAAAAGATTAAATGGTTTGACCACCAGAGCAACACCTCACGTAATCAAATGTTAGCTTTAAAAGACATGTGTAAGCTCCCTATTAGGGTTATTAAACCCGACAAGGGTGGGGGTTTAGTCGTTCTAGATAAGGATGACTATATAGAAAGGATGTTACTTGTCCTGAACTCTCCCACCTACGAGTTGTCTTCCTTGAACGAGATGTCAGGGCAATATAATAGGATTAAGGGGTACTTTAGGGATTTGTTTATTGAAGGGAGAATTGACATTGACACTTTCAATTTCATCAACATTTCTTTCCCAAGGGTCCCAGTTATGTTTGGGATCCCTAAAATCCATAAAAACTTAAGTGACCCACCTATGCGTGCCCTAGTAGATGGGAGATGTTCTATTACCCACCCTTGTGCAAGAGTAGTAGACTCTATTATTTCAAAATACCTTGGCTTGATTCCTCAAATCTGTAAAGACTCCTGGTCTTTTTTGAAGTCTATTAACGACATCCCATTCGACCCGGCCCTTAATTTTTTAACCATTGATGTGGTTGATCTTTACACCTCTATCCCACACCAAGAGGCGGTCGAATGGGTGGAATTAATGCTTCTGAGCTTAAATGCCCCTAAAGATGAGATTGCTGTAGTTACATTGCTTTTAGACATTATTTTGTCTTCCAACTTTTTCATCTTCAACAATTGTTACTACATACAGAAGAGAGGTATCGCCATGGGTTCCCCCTGTGGCGGTAGTGTGTCAAATCTTGTTGTTGTTTATTGGGAGAACACTTTTCTTTTAAATAATCCCAGGTTTAAAAACATTATCAAGTTTTACACACGCTTTCTAGACGATGTATTTTTACTTATTTTGGGAGGGGAAGACGTTTGCTCTGATCTGATTGATTATATGAATACTTCTTCTACATTCTTAAAATTTATGCATAAATTTTCGCCTAATGTAATTGACTATCTTGATGTCAAATTGACTAAAGACTTTGATAACAAAACATTCTTGTCTACAATTTTCAGGAAGCAAACCTATTGTAATAGTTTCCTGCATTTTTCCAGTAGTCACCCCTGGAAACAAAAGAAATCAATAATTAAAGGGCAATTGGTTAGAGCTGCCCGTATGTGCAGCACAAATATGGCTTTTGAATTTGAGTGTTCCAGTTTGAAAGATATGTTTTTCAATAGTGGTTATCCCATTGACTTACTAGATAACCTTGTGGAAGAAGTTAAATTTAAAAGAGATAATGGGTTTTATAAACCTATTCTCTTGAATAGCAAACAAACCGATGATGTCACCTATGGCTGTTTGTCTGATTCTTCTTCTTCCTTAGAACTCGTAGGTTCCCAACATGATATTGTTGACACTTTGGTAATGCACCAAGTGCCCAAATGTGACTATAAGACGAGTTTGATTATTACTTATAACAAGCACGTCAATGACATTTGTTCCATTGTTAAGAAAAATTGGCACTTCATTCAAAATAGTGTCCCTTTATCCAACATTTTGGGTTCATACCCTTCTTTTGTTTTTAGGAGGGGTAGTAATTTAAAAGAACTTTTACAAACTGTGGACTTTCCACAGTCCTTATCAAGACAAACTGGGTCATTTATTTGTGGCTCTTGTAATTGGTGTAGCCTTTTAAAAGTGGGGGGCTCATTTACCATTAAAGGCAAGAAGTATTTTATCAAACACAAAATCAACTGTTTAACAAAATCAGTGATTTATGTCGCTTTGTGCGACTGTTGCCAAGCATTTTATGTTGGTAAAACGGACCGTAGATTACGGGACCGTGTTTACCAACATAATTATGCTATTAAGAACAAAAAGAGCGACAATGCCCTTTCCAAACATATTTTAAATCATGTTGGACATAGCTTCCACTTTATGGGAATTGATCTTGTTAAGGTAGGCATCAGAGGGGGCCCTCAACCCCTCCTTCTTGAACTGGAAGTTAGTCAGTGTTTGCTGAATTTTGTTATTTGCTAGTAATTACAGGTGTGGGGGTAGTCACATTCTTTGATTTCCTGTCCTTGCCTATTTAAGTGGTACAGTGTGAAATATTTTCTGCTTAAAAACCTCAGCTTTGGCCGGCTAAGAACTTGCTATATTCAACTGGACTTATAAGAGAATTTAAGTACCTTTATCTGCTCTTTTTTTTTCAAAAAAATACAGTATTTAAATTGATTTTAACTGTAAGGAAGGAATATTAGCTGACCTGGAAGTTAGTCAGTGTTTGCTGAATTTTGTTATTTGCTAGTAATTACAGGTGTGGGGGTAGTCACATTCTTTGATTTCCTGTCCTTGCCTATTTAAGTGGTACAGTGTGAAATATTTTCTGCTTAAAAACCTCAGCTTTGGCCGGCTAAGAACTTGCTATATTCAACTGGACGTATAAGAGAATTTAAGTACCTTTATCTGCTCTTTTTTTAAAAAAAATACAGTATTTAAATTGATTTTAACTGTGTGGAAGGAATATTAACTGAACTGGAAGTTTTCATTCTGCTCTTCAGTTAGTCCCACCCACCCTCCCTGTTGATCTGGGAAACAGAAAAAAAAATAAGCTTGTTTCCTGCCTTTTTTGTTAAGTGGTATAGACTATTTGTAGGCTTCTGAGCCCCCAAGCCCTTCTGTGTTGGAGGGAAGCCTTCTAGCTTAGTTTTATTTTTCTTATAACTTGCCAGTTTTCTAGTTTCAGCACTCAAATCTGTTTCTTTGATCTCAGCACTTGTTCAGAAAAAAAAAAAAAAATGTCATCTGCTTTTACTGTACTTGTGTTTCTACCTACTTTTTTTTACTTTTGCATCATCTTAAAATTATTCAATTCTACTTATTACTGCTTGGTGTAACTCATTCTAAGCCTTTTGGTTTAAACACTTGGGCTGCGGACCAGTTGTTTTGCACTGGGAGGGTTTGTGGTCTGCACTGTAGTGGCAGAACAGGTAGCTTACATCCTTCTAGGTTGGGAACTGCTGATTGAGGGCTCAGTGTCTGTTATTCTAAAAGTGTATTAATTCTGGTTTAAGCACTTGGGCTTTCAGGCCAGTTATTTTTCATTAAGAGGGTTCGTGGTCTGCACTCTTCTGGGAGGAGAGGCTGGACTCTGCCCTTCTGAGCTGGGAATTTCTGGTTGAAGGCTTATAGTGCATGCATATCTGAACTGCTTCTTACTGACGTTGGTGCACCTTGTTTGCTGTGGCATAGACTGGATTCTGGCCTGCTGGATCTAGCTTTGTTTGTGTAACTTGAGCACTAATCCAGGCATTCTCTAAAGTATTCAATTGTATTTTTTACTGCTTGGTAGTAACTTGATTAAAGTGTAGCTATCATTCTAAGTCTTTTGGATTAAGCACTTGGGCTTCAGACCAGTTGTTTTACATTAGGAAGGTTTGTGTCATGCACTTTGGTGGCAGGACAGGTAGCTTTCATCCTTCTAAGTTGGGAACTGCTGATTGAGAGCCCAGTGTCTGTTATTCTTAAAGTGTATTAGTTCTGGTTTAAGCACTTGGGCTTCAGGCCAGTTATTTTACATTAAGAAGGTTTGTGGTCTGCACTCTTGTGGGAGAAGAGGCTGGACTCTGCCCTTCTGAGCTGGGAATTTCTGGTTAAAGGTTTATAGCGCCTGAATATTTGAACTGTATCTTACTGAAATTGGTACACCTTGTTTGCTGTAGCATAGACTAGATCCAGGCCTGCTGAATCTAGCTTTGTTTATATGCTTGTTGTTTGTTTGCTTTTTATTTCCCTGGAACGCTAATTCCACCTAATACATGGCTTCTCAGTGCTTCTGTGGATCACTAGTGATATCTGCATTGCTTACTGTACTTATTTCCTTGTTTCACTTGAAAGAAAGTTACTGTTTGTCATTTTTGCATTTAAGTTACCTGTAACACATTGCACTTACGTTACCTGGCACTTGCTCACTAAAACAATTATATAAGTCAGCACTAAAAATTAAAAGCACTACACCCTCACTCCCCACTGGCCCTGGTTTTCAATTATTAAGGAATTCCCTATATTATTCTAGCATGTCCAAAGGTCAGTTGTCAATCTCCTCTCCCGTCCAGCTGGTGAATCTGGGAAACTTGAGGCAATGTTACAACTGCCTCATGTACACAGACAACCCTCTCCTCCTCCCAACAAATTCCAACACATGTGAGAGATGCAACCATATAGCCAAACTGGAGGCTAAGCTCTCTCAACTCAGTACTGGCAAAACCAGTCAGGAGGAGAAGGAAACCACACTCACTACAATTCCAATCTCACATAGACCTACCAAGACAGCAAACCAAACACATAATCACACAAAAACATACTCGGACACTCTAAATAAAGATCAGCCGAAGCAGCAGAGACCTCCAAAGCAGACACCCAAGCAGCCACTACCCCAAAACAAAACACATGCAACACATATCTCACAAAGCCAGTGTGCCAAACAGTCACAGCCCTTAAGACTAAACAACACACCTGATACACTTGTAATAGGTGACTCTATCGTCAGGCACACTGACGTCCCGCTCACCAGGCTGAACAAGGAGAGGGTCACGGTGAGCAGCCTGTTGGGCGCTAGGATCCGCCACATAACACAAGCACTCAGGTCACTCCAAGGCAAGTACAAATATGACTCAGTCATTGTCCAAGCTGGTGTGAATGACCTGAGATGTACCTCCCTGGACTACATGAAAAGAGACATAAAGGAGCTCTCTGAGCATGTAGCCCAGGCCGGTTTGATCCTGACCTTGAGTAGCATCTTACCCTCACCAAGAATGATGCCACAATATGAAGACAAGATGATCAATTTGAACAATTGGCTTAAGTACTGGTGTTATTCAAAGGGGATCCAATGCCTGTCAGCATGGGATGATATGCTCGACAAGCCATGATGCTTCGCTAGGGACGGCTTGCACCTGTCACCCCTGGGCTTTTGGATATTGGCAAAGGCCCTTGCTACCCCCATAGTGCCTTTTTTAGGCAAGGCTCAAAAGACAAACCCACCTCCATAGGTATCACAAGGGATAAGAAACTAAGAGTAATGCTACTCAACGCCAGAAGTCTAAACCTCAAGATGCACGCACTCGAAACTCTCCTTAGTATGGAGAACATCGATATCTGTGCAGTAACAGAAACCTGGTTCAGGGCTCCCGAGAGCACCCCAGCACTACCAGGTTATACCTCATACCATGCTTTTCGCCCCAAAACTTGGACCGAACCACAAAAGGAGGGGGAGTATCGATATTCATCAAAGATACCCACACCTCCAGGTTGGTGGCAAAGCACGAAGAATCAGAGACTATCCATGTGCAACTAACAGTGGGTAAAACTGCCTTCCAGTTTATAGCCTGCTACAGACCACCCTCCCAAACCCAGGAACACCACTCGGCCTTCCTGAGAACACTGGAAAATATGAAGGTCTCTCCAAACACCATTATATTGGGCAACTTCAACTACCCAAACATAGACTGGGAGCATTACTCTAGCTCCAACACCCTAGCCCAAAGGTTCCTAGAATTTATAAACTCAAATGCTATGGAACAACTTGCTACCACTCCCACAAGAGGGGAAAACATACTGGACCTGATCATCACCAACATGGTGACTCTATGCTCCAGACCAGAAGTGTATCCCTCACTGGTAAGATCAGACCATAAACTAATCTCACTGGATATTCACATCCCGACCCCACCCTCTGCCCAGAAAACCACAGTGAAAAACTTCTCTAAAGCAAATTTCACACTCCTGAAAACTGAGGTAGAATCCTTCAAAGCCCCCGGGCCTGTGGAAAATACGGCCTAGACCGCAGAATGCTTTATAAACGCATTCTATGAACACCTTTAGGAATGCATGGATCATGCGATCCCAAATAAAACCAAGACCCAATCCTCCAAAGGCAGACGTCCTGTCTGGTGGACCCCAGCCATAAACAAACTATACAATAGAAGGAGGAAGCTATTAAATGATAGAGCAAAATCCCAAAAAGGGAAGGCATCACTGATCAGTATTAGTAAAAAACTAAGGGCACACATAAAATTGTCTAAGGCCAGCATCGAGAGAAAAATTGCACAGGACACTAAGGATAATCACAAGGCTTTCTATAGTTATGTTAGGAACCTGGGTGGTAATTCCCAGATATGCTCAGAATTAGTCCAAAATGACAAAAAATACACCGAACCCACAGACATTGACAGCATCCTAGCTGACAGGTTCAGCGCAAACTCCCCCCCCCCCACCAAAAGGGCAAATATCTATCCCAGCAGAGTGCTGCCCCCCTGACATTTCAGATGCTCAGGTAAGAGCCGCCCTCTCCAAAGGGAAAAACACAGCATCAATGGGACCAGATGGTGTCCCGGGCTGCGTCCTACATGAACTCCAAGAAGAGCTAAACCCAAACATAAAACTACTGTTCAATCTCAGCCTTACTACAGGATATGTGCCCAAAGAGTGGTGTACAGCAACAGGGGTCCCTCTCCATAAAGGTGGTGCCTCAATGGATCCTGGAAACTATCGCCCCATAAGCCTGACTAGCTTGGTCTGCAAAGCTATGGAAAGGATCATCATGGACCTCATAAATAGAGATATTGGGGACCTACAAACATTGGATCCTTCCCAGTTCGGCTTTGTTAAGGGCAGATCCTGCTTCTTAAACCTGGTTGATTTCTTTGAAACAGTCACCAAGGCCATTGACGAGGGGAAGGTTGTCCACACAGCCTACCTGGACCTCGCAAAAGCCTTCGATACAATACCCCACTTGGGCATTATAGATAAGCTCACCAGCTTAAATATAAACCCCTATGTCACTAGATGGATTGCAAACTGGCTCAAGGACAGAACCCACATGGTTAGAATTGCTGGAGCCATGTCAGACTCCAAACCAGTTACAAGTGGTGTCCCACAAGGCTCAGTCCTGGGACCTCTCTTGTTCGGTATATATTTCTCGGAGGTACAGGCCAACACGGAAGGACTGTGGCTGACCAAGTTCGCAGATGACGGCAAACTGGGCGCTATAATCGACTCTCCAGCCAGCACAAGCATCCTCCAAAAGGGCCTCATAGAAACAGACAACTGGTGCCAGAGCCATGGCCTCAAGCTAAATGCCAAAAAGTGTATAGTCATCCCCTTTGGCAAAAACAAAGTGCCCACAAATTACCACATAGGTGGTAATCCATTAAGTACAGAAGAAGTAATTAGGGACCTGGGGACCCAAGTTGATAGCAATCTCTCATTTGACAACCACATGGCCAAAGTGGTTAGAAAAACATTTTATATAGCCCACCTAATCATGAAGGGATTCACATCTAGATCAGGGGAGGTCATCGTGCCTCTTTACTCATCCCTCATCAGGCCCATAATTGAGTACAATGCCCCTTTTGGGATGTACCTTACCAGACACCTGCAGCAACTGGAAAGACCCCAAAAGTACCTCACCAAGAGGATCAAAGGGCTCAAACAGATGCCATATGCTGGCCAGTTAAAGAAACTCCACCTCTACTCAGTGGCATACCACCTGTTCAGAGGCGATTTGTGCCTGACGTATAAAGCCATGTCCAACCAGGAATTAATGGACATGCTGCACCTCAGAAAATCCAAATCCCATCGAGCTACACGCTCGAGAGACTTAAACCTCAGCACTGAAATAAATAGGACATGCTGGAGGGACAGATTCATAACCCAGAGGCTCCCTTCACTCTGGAATAAAATCCCAGTCCAGGTTAGGCAGAGTCTCTCATTGACTCTCTTCAAGAGGAATCTTGATGAGTGGATGGGAGATCGTAGGTTTACCCCGGGTATCACTTCTGTGTCACTGTTAGACAGAGGCACAGTATACTAACCTCGAAAAAGGGCATAGCAAAATAAATTTAAAATGGGTGGCGAAAGCCAAACACATTCTGGCTAGGCTTATAAATGCTCTAGGGCAGATAGCCTGGTATGAACCTATGAACCTATGAACCTGTCTACATTTGTAAGGGCAGTATTTAAAAGTGTTACTATTTTTGTCCCTTGGTCCACCCTTTATTTATGCCTTTGCCCAGATGTCTTGGTCTAAGAGGTTATGAGGTATGACTGAGCTTCAAGAGTGTAACCACAGTGTACCATAGTGGAAAAGAACAGAAATGTATATAAAGTATTACCTGTGCAAATGTATGTATTATTAGTAGATGCATGAGGTCTCAAACATTCAGAGAGAAATTGCAAAACATCAAGAAAATAAGCTGAACTTGTTTTATGAATGTGTTATCTCAGTTTCAGTGAAGCAAGTAGACACAGATGTCTACAGCTAGAGGTTTTTGTATTGTCTTGTAGCATAAATACGTACTAGATTGAAAATGTAAAAGTGTTTAATTGTGTTATGACTTCCAGTTCTACACAAACATCAGTCAGATATGTACTTCTGATGCAGAGATGTTAAAAAATGTGTTAGTTCGTGTTGCTGTGGGAAGTGTCAGCAGGTGACACAGACTGATGTAATCTGAGCTAACCCAGCACTAATGTAGGCCATTACATGTTGTATGTGTCTATGTATCTGACAACATCCACTCATCTGCATTTGCCTTGCTAATAGTAAGGAACTAGGGAAAAGTAAAATTGTTTACATGTAGATGAGAATATAGTAATGATGACATTAGATGTTTGTTGCATTTATTTCAGACTTTCCTTCAATGTTGTCTTAAAATATTCCATGAGTCTGAACTCTGTAGTTACTGTATTGATAGTGTATTGCCTTGTTCCTTTATTAGTTATAAAATATGGTTAAACCTTGTAATGGCTGGTCTGTATAGAACCAAGTAAGAACTTAATGCACTTGCATATGTATTTGATGACACTGTATAACCCACCCCAATACCCTTGGTCTTGGTCACACTTGCCTTTGGATAATAGGCAGATTGTATTGTAGGATTCATCATCCTTTGGGTAGGACCTTAGGGTAGCTGATACAGAGCAGGATTGTGACAGTCAGAACTACATTTTAGTCTAGGCAAGTGAGGCCATAGCTAGTAAACCTGTGCCAGCCTTTCCCAGGACTCTGTGTGTGTGTGTGTGTGTGTGTGTGTGTGTGTGTGTGTGTGTGTGTGTGTGTGTGTGTGTGTGTGTGTGTGTGTGTGATTTATAAATAAAATTCAAAGTTTGTGTGTGTGTCAGCTACTTGGGCAGGGATAAAAAACACTGGTTGGACCGAGAGGGGATGAAGGTTTTGCCTTGACCACTCTGCTGACATGCTAACTGTATAGCTGTGCCAGTGTGGAGTCTTGTTGGTGACCTGGAGAGAGGGGAAAACCAGGCCCAGACTGACTGTGATCTCTGTGTGCTCTGAAGGGTAGTTGTACTGTACTGTGTGTGTACATGTCTCCTTCCCATTGTGTACATCCCTCAGTGGTGCTAGTGGTGAGGATTGTGGCTCCTTGATTACTGGTCCAATGCAGAGGTGTCACACTGACAGTACATGTTGGTGGATACCACTGGCATATCACATCATGTACTGTCATTGAACCCCTCTCAGTCTACCAATGTCATACAGGATTATTTCACAGATTGTCCAGCTCTCCCTGACCATTCCTGATGTACTATGGCTAGGTCAGTGTGTACTCCACACCTGTATCTGATTGCCTGACACCTATAGCTACCATACCTGGTGAGCCCCTGCAGCAGGGCAGCAGGTTATAGGTACTAGTTGTGGAGGGATGCTGGCTCTGGCTCAGCAGCAGTGCATGCAAACTGAGCATCCAGTGTAAGGGAATGGATACAGTACCAAATATTCATAGGTTCATAGGTTCATAGGTGTGTACTAGCCTAATGGCCCCGGAGCCTTTACAAGCCTAGTCCATAGGATTACCCTGGCATCATGCCACCCAACCTTAGTTCCCAGTACCTCTGTTGAGTAAAGCCACTGGACTGATCCCTGGGGTGAATGTTCTATTTCCCATCCACTCATCAAGTTTTTTTTTGAAGAGGGCCAGTGAGTTGCTCTGCTTGACATGTATGGGAAGTCAATTTCATAGCATGGGCAGTCTCTGGGTTATGAACCTGTCCCTCCAGCTTGTTCTGTTGATTGTGTTAATGAGGTTGAGGTCTCTGGAGCATGTGGTGTGGAGGGACTGGGATTTCATTAGATGTAGCATTTCTAACAGACCTGCGTCATACAGTCAAGCAGAGATCTCCTCTAATTAGGCAATATGAGACAGAGAATAGTTGAAGTTTTTTGAGTCTGTCCATATAGAACAAATGTTTAAGGCCTAGGATCCTCTTTCTGAGGTACTTTTTTCAACCTCTCCAGTTGTTGCAGGTGTTTAGTGAGGTATATGGCAAATGGGGCATTATACTCAATGATTAGCCTAATGAGGGAAGAGTTGATGTAGACAATGACCTCTTTCTTCCTGGATGCAAAACCCTTAGTAATGTGATGTGCCACATAGAAGGACTTTCTGATTATAGTGGCAATGGGATGGTCAAAAGAGAGGTTGCTGTCAACCTGGGTTCCCAGATCTCTTATAATGTCTTCTGTGTTCAATGGACTACCATCAATGTGGTAATTCATGGGAACCATGTTTTCCCCAAAGGGGATGACGATACTTTTTTTGGCATTAAGCTTAAGGCCATGGTTCTGACACCAGTCGTTGGTCTAATTGAGGCCTTTCCGAAGGATGTCAACATCACATGGGGAGTTAATAATAGCTCCCAACTTGTAATCTTCTGTGAACTTTGTCAGCCAGAGTCCCTTTGTGTTGACCTGGACTTCAGAGAAGTAGATACCAAACAGGAGAGGACCCAGGATCAAACTCTGTGGGACTCCACTCTGGACTGGTCGGCAGTCTGACTTTGAATCAGCTACTTTCACACTGTGGGTTCTACCTGTGAGCCAGTTTGCAACCCACCTAGTGATATAGGGGATGATGCCTAGCTCAGTGAGTTTTTCTGTGATTCCTGAGTGGGGAATTGTATCAAAGACCTTGGCCAGATCAAGGTAGGCTATATGAACCACCTTGCCTTCATCCACAGCTCTGGTGACTTACTCAAAGAAGATGGCCAAGTTGAGCAGGCATGATCTACCCTTCACAAAACCAAACTGTGTGGGATCCAAAGTTTGGAGTTCCCATATATCCTTGTTTATTAGGTCTATGATGATGTGTTCCATAGCTTCGCTTATGAGACTCATCAGGCTAATGGGGCAATAGTTCCCAGGGTCTGTAGTTGCTCCTCCTTTTTGGAGAGGTATGACTGTAGCAGTGTGCCATTTGGTAAGGACAAAGCCTGGGGTGAGACTGTGATTGAATAGGACACACAGGTGAGGTGCCAGTTCACTCTGTAGTTAATGTAGAACACAGCCAGGGATATTGACAGGTCCCTTACAAGCTGTATTCTTGGCCTTGGACAGTGCTGTTTTAACCTGTGCATCAGTAATACTGGGTGTTTGGCAATCTACTGGTATTGTGACTGGTCCTTTGGGGGGAAAAGAGGGGTAAAGTTGGCACTGAATCTGTCGGCCAGTATATTGGCAATATCTGTTGGCTTGGTATAGGAAGTACCATTCTGCAGTAGCTCAGAGCAAATATGGGTATTGCTGTGGAGATTCTTTGCATAATTATAGAAGGCCTTGTGGTTGTCTTTACTATCTGCTGCAGTTCTGTTTTCATAGGTAGCTTTAGAGGATTTAATGAGGGATCTCAACTTTTTGTTGAGGCTGATAAGAGAGTTTTTCCAGCCTTGGGACTTCACCTTATTCCGCATCAGTTTCCTCCTTCTGTTATAGAGTTTGTTTATGGCAGGGGACCACCAGATTGGCTTCCTTTTTTTGGAGGAGAGCATCTTGGCTCTGTTGCATTTGACGAGATCCATGCGTTTGTCTATGTGTTCATACAGTGCATTGTTGTATGATTTGGCAGTCATGCAACTATTCTCCATTTGCATGGGTTCCATGAAGTTAGCCACCTATGTTTTTCAGAGCCCAAAGTTAGCTTTGGAGAAGTTTTTCATGGTGGTTACCTTTGCGGGGGTGTGTTGTCAGAGGGATTTGGATTTCCAAGGTGATTAGTTTGTGGTCGGATCTAACCAGGGAGGAGTTGACTATTGGTGTAGAGCAATGTTTGCCCATGTTAGTAATGACCAGGTCAAGGATGTTGCTACCTCTAGTGTTGGTAAGAACGAGCTGGTCCAAGGCATTGGAATTAATGAATTCCAGGAAATGTTGCGCAAGTGTATTGGTACATGAGTAGTTTTCCCAGCTAATGGCGGGGTTGTTGAAGTCACCCAGTATAAGAGTCTTAGATTGGACCCTAATATTCTCCAGGGTGCTTAGGAATGTGGAATGTGAGTCTTGGCACATGGTTGGGGACCTATAGCAGGCTACGACCTAAATCGCTGTCCTATCTAATGTTAGCTGCACCTGAAGTATCTCAGATGCATTATGCTGGGCTACCAGTCTGGAGTTGTATGCATCCTTTATGAATATGGAAACCTGGCATGTCACAGACACATTCCCCACACTCTGTGTACAACCATCACGTATTGTCCAGCTGGTGTCCAGAAATACACATTTGTCTGGCGGGGGGGTCTACTTCTATTAGGTATATATACACATTCCGCAAACATCTGGGTACCGCAGATGTCAGACACCTATGAGGAGGTCACCCTGCAACACATATGCACCGCTCTTTGTTATTGTATACCTCAGATGTTCCAGGGATGTACACATGCACCTGTATTAGCACTCATCTACTTGTGGGATGTAGGCTGGATGACATGGTACTGTAATGTTGCCCATAGGGGACACCCAGCAGCTGATGGCAGTGATGTGTGTGGACACATGACAACACAGTCTATTACATCAGTTTGGCCATTTCTTTTATTCCTGGTACCATGTGAGGTTATTAGGGTATGGGCCATCAGCAGCCATATGCCTAGGCCATGTGTTAGCCCATGTGTATGCAAGGCAGCAGCCGATGTCCCCATCCAACAGGGACACAGGTGGTATCCCAAGGATGTATGCGCTGTTAACCATCTAGTTGACCAGGTTACACCTGCAAATGTGTAGGTAGCTACCCTTCCTGATGTGGACAGGGTGCCCATTCCACTGCAGGGTGATTGTTTGGGACACACGTCTGAGCTGCCAACAAGGCCAGTTCAGGTCACTCAACAGGTGGAGGTTGTGTGTGTGTGTGTGTGTGTGTGTGTGTGTGTGTGTGTGTGTGTGTGTGTGTGTGTGTGTGTGTGTGTGTGTGTGTGTGTGTGTGTGTATGTGTATGTTAGCTAATAGAGTGGAGCATGACTTGCACTTGTGCAGCAGTCCCAGCAATGTGGAGTCTGTGATTGCCTGGCATGCCAAAGTGAGGTCACTCCTGAGGAGTATGTATAAAACCAGGTAGAGTGTTGGCCTTATAGCCTATACATGTAGTATACATGTTTAATGGCCTGCTATTCCCTGGTGGGGAACCTCTGTGATATCCCCGGCTGCTGCTGATGGTGTGTGATGTGAATAACAAACAGTGAATTATGGACATTAATGGTAATCATTGGGTGGAATATGAAACATCAGGATCAGGGGGCCAATGCATGCTGTAATGCCAGTATGTTGCTGATACCCACACACATACTGTCCTGATAGATGGCAGAGATATGATGTGGGTGTTATCGGTGGATAGTGCTGGCAAAACTGGATGTGTATAGTCTGTACATTATGGTGGCCAGTGTATGCAGTCCTCTGATGTGTTCCCCTGTTCTTGTCTTTCAAGCGGGATGTACCGAAGATGGAACCTGTTGTTCTCAGAAGCAGAGACCACTGCAATCATTGATGCCCTCAGACTCCATCACCGGGTACTGTTGGGAAGGACCCGACAAAAACAGCAGCAACGCACTGCCCTTTGGGCAGAAGTGGTAGCAAATGTCAACAATGTGGGCCACCGCAACTGGAGCTATGAACAGGTCCAACATGGTGCCACAGGCCTCATACACAATGCATGGCAAAGGACTGCAGCTGTGGCCAGGGACTGTGCTGGCACAGGTGGAAGGCCTGCTACTCAGGAATCACTCTCAGCCACTGAGGAGTTCCTTGCAAACCTTGGTTCAGCCACCACTTCTCAGGAAACCTTGACTATATATGTCAGGGAGGTAGGTGGCACAAAGTCTACAGCTGAGGGGCTTCCACGTAAGGCCCCAGTGGGCATCACATTAATACTGTAGCATTCATAGTGGCAGCCTTTGAATACCTGTATGCATATGTCAGATAAATCTGCATTTGTGGGTGGGGATTTGTAATGCACACATGTGCGCACATGAATTTCAGCAGTATGGGTAGTATCACAGCTTCTAGTGTACATGTTCATAATTGCACAGTTTATCTTGTACAACTGCCACATGTGTGTGTGTGCTGACAATAACTCTCCCCCACAACTCCATAGGTCCCTCTTGTGTGACTGGGGAAATTCAACCTGAAACTGGTGAATGGGGAACTGTCATGTTGTGGCTCACCTATACCATAGGCATGTTAAGGGAAGACAGTTTTCCATGCACACAACTGTTAATCTTAACCATATTGCAATATATGCATGTTCACTTGTGGCGGGGTTCACTGCAGCGCATCACATTGTTCATCACAGGAGCATATTTGCAGGAGCTGTAACATATTGGCACATTCCTTTGTGTTGGTGTAGCCACTGTGCAATACAAGGGTACATTAGTAGTGTGTGCATGGGTGCAATGTGTGTTAGGTGAAGGTCCATCACATACTCCAACTTCTTATGTATCTCACATGTGTATAGTAGTAGCAACATTAACTCAATGTATCTCCACTGCATGTTGTTGAGGGCCTATCCAGAGTGTGTCTGTTGTGGTCTGATTGTGTGTTGTTCATGGCATCAGTCAGAAGGTGTGGTCTATATAATGCCTTTGTGGCACCCCACGTGTGTGTGTGTGTGTGTGTGTGTGTGTGTGTGTGTGTGTGTGTGTGTGTGGATAAGCAAATATTATAGTGTAGGAAGTAATGTACTTATGTTGTCTTCCCCTCACAGATGAACATGGAGATTGGAGTATCTCCCCCTCACAACCTGATGTCAGTGTCTCATCAGACTCTGATGATGACGGTGGCCATAGTAAGGCACAGGTAGGTTGTTGGGGGATGGATATTTGCCATTGGTTGATATCCCACTTCCACCCCCAATGTCCCTGCACACGGTCAATATGCCCACACATACCCAGTCCCCAGCAGCCACAGACATCTGACAGTTGGAGGGTGGTGGCATCAAAAAGGATAGTGTGGTGACTATGGCATCTGTGACTGTAGACACTAGCCATAACCAGACTGCTGGGGAGGTCCCAAACAGGCAGATTGACAGCGGTGCTTGAAGGAGGACTGATGCCCATCCAGCCCCTGTCAGAGGTGTCACAGCACATGTCACCCTACGCATGTTTCAGTCTGTCATGGAGGCACAGTCACATTGTGAATGGTACACAAGACGGACGCTCAGCATCATGGATACAACACTTCATGGCATATGTGACACCCTCCATGGCATTGGTGATGCTGTACGTAATTTTGCTGATGTCATGGATAGACAGTGAGGTGAGACATTGTTAGTCCTTAACCATGCAATGCCTGTGGTTGAACATGTGGTGGGAGTAGGGTGTTGGACACATGGACGTAGGTCAGCAACAACATCAGCTGAGAGCCCACGTGGTCGTGCACATTCACACTCTCATAGTGGCAGTACCACCAGCACTACAGAAGGGAGGGTGCTGTTCACACCGCGAAATGGCAGGCTATGGGCATGTGGTCTTGGCTGGTCCTGTGAGGAATATGGACCCAGCAGACAGTGGTCATTGTCAAGAAGTAGTACTGCATCTGTTCTTGGGCAAGGTGATGAAAGTGACACTCCTGGCAGGATCAGTTCCCATGTCCATGGCTGGAGATGGTGAACTGTACATCCTGCCATGTACAGTCTGTGGCTGTCCAACATACCCTTGTGTAGAGCTAGCACATGGCTTGACTGTGTGCATACGCACACTCACACATCACTATCACATTCAAGTCACCACCAGACACACAGCTCCTCTCCATGGCCCAGCTGAACACCACCCCTCCAGAAACACACACATGAGATCACCTGTATGGCCCAGCCTAGGCCTTTTGCAACCCCACACCACACCCTGTGCATGTGAAGATACTTGTGCCACATCCATTTTATCCATACCATTGATGCAGGGACATGCTAATATGTGTCTGATGGCACAGGGTGAATATAATACAGGTAATGCCAGGGTGTAGTGTACTACTGTTATGCCATGTAAGGTACTGTCTGCTGCCAATTGTCATGGGTACACATCGAAGTATATGTACATTTGTGCCATGATACTTATTTGCTGTTAGTACTGCTGACTGTTGTCTCACAGACATTATTCTCTTTCAGTTCCAGGTGTCTGTCTCTGTACATCCTGGAGAGCTGCTGCCATTACCGAAGCCGAGTATGGTGGAGTGGAAACACAGAGACATTTTCATCGCCAAGGTATGGCTGTATATGTGCATATTTACCTAGGTGCATATGAGTGCAACAGTGTGTGAGGGACAATGGGGGCAGACAGTATAATCTTACATGTATACCCTTGACACAGCCAGCTAGCCTTCATACATGTCACTTGGGTGTTCCGTAGGGTCACAGGTTCATAGATGCAGAGGAGGTTACCAGAGTACTGGTCCTGGGTCCCTTACAAGCCTAGCCATTACTTTATCCCCAACAGATTTATCAATCAGCACCTGTTTCCCCTGACATTGCTGGACACAGGTTGAACCCCAGGGACAGGTGTTGTTTTTCCCATTCGCTCACCCATGCTGCAGTTGATGAGGGTATGCATTGTAGTGTGTTTGACATGTTTGGGGAGTGTAGTCCTGACACAGGGTAGCCTCTGGGAGCCAAATCTGACTCACCAGCATTTGTTTTTACTATCTCATATGCAATGCAGGCCTCTTGCGCCAGCAATGCACACGGAGTTATACTCCTGTATATGGGGCAGCTGTTGAAGGGCTGAGCATAACATTGCCATCTAGGCATGCCACAGATACCTGTGGACAACCTGACCAATAACCAGCATGGCTGTACTAATTACAACCTGTCTACATGGAACAGGTATTGAGGGCCGTGCCTGACCTTTGTGGGTGTTAACATAGGCTTTACAATTTCTGCAGATGTCTGCATAGGTGCATAGCAGACCAGCCATGCTGCTAATGTATTGTTGTACTGACTGAGAACTTTTCAGAGACACCAGTCACCATTTTTTCTGGTTGTAGTCCCTTTACCTATGTGGGGAACCACATACAAGCATTTTGTGACCACTGCCTCTACTTGTTGCCTGAATTCAGCATTGTTGGCATCCTGACTACCCAGGTATGTCATCACAGTCTGTGTGTTTATGGGGTTGGTGCTGATGTGAGTAATACTGAGGTTATGTCCTTGCTATATGGTATGCTGACACTGTTGTCTACATTCAACATGAGGTCAGGACCTTGGCACCATTCCATACCCACTGTTTGACCCATTGCAGTGTGTTAAAAGCAGTTTGTGGCTCAATGACAGACTGCACAATACTTACAGCTGACACAGCTTTAGGCAGTACCTACATATGTGGGTGGTGCCAGTTAACATTCACGTGGTAATGTGAGAGTTGGCAGGACATACCATACCCATGGCAAGTGCAACACACAGGACTTCCTTTGGTGTGCTACAATGACACCTTCTTTGTATGACATTACCTTAGCTTACACTATTTGTCATAACATTAAGATGCTTCTGATTTGTAATAACTGTTCCATGCAATTAGTAGATAACATTATGAAATGTTTGTTGTCCTACACTCTCTAGACCTCTGTATTGTTTCAGTTGTCATCACAGGTCACACCTTGGCAAACATGGATTGCAACCTACAGGGAGGTACAGATGGTGGCCATACTTCTGACCTCTACATATGTCTGCATAATGTCCTGATGTTTGCCACATATTTTGTTTCTGTTTGTCATCACATTGTGTTTTTTTTGCAAGTAATTGGAAAAGCATGGGAACTAACATTACACATTAATGACAGATATTGTCACATCACAACACATACCCTTTGGAAAGTGAATTCAAATGCACAGCCTGATGTGGTATCTACTTTCCATGCATGTCACAGCAATATGTGATGCTTGTGCTCAATGATTGGCCTTTGCCCCACTGTTCCATATGGCTTTAACCAGATGTCTGTCTGTGAGTGTTTGAGAGGTATGCTGGTGGCCGTAACACAGTTAGACTGCTGCAAGGGGATATACATACACACACACACACACACACACACACACACACACACACACACACACACACACACACACACACACTCATGACCTGCCATTGTTGACATTAGAACCTCTACCTGCCTAGTTTTGCATACAATACTGCTATATACATAACACAAGCACCACACCGCTACAATAGTTTTGCAGTGTCTGGCACAACTATTCAGGTAGGTGACAATTGCAGGGTCTGTAAGAATTGACATTGGGGGTTTCACAGGCACTTAACATGGTAGCGCCATCATAAATACACACACACAGCTGACTCAGGCTTTGCATTGAAACACACATGTACACAGAGTTGACACTTCAATTAAAACACCTACTTATCTTTTTATGTACAATGCAGACTGACATGACTATTGCAAGCACCACAATGTCCTTGTGGTAGAAAATGTGTAACTGTGCTTCTAAGTTGGATGACCTCTGTAGTGGCCCTGACTAGGCTGGAAATGTGGGAGTTAACAGGGTGGAACAGCCACATAAAATGGTATAACTAACACACACAGGGAATGTGCTTCACACACAAACACATACTCAGTAGTATAGTTGGCTGTATTGTGCTTCAAACTCCTACTTATCCAATTGTATGCACTACAGTGCTGCCAACTTATCGTATGTGCCACAGAACATATGCCTAGACAATGTCCAGCAGTGGATAAAAGGTGGATAACATGAACAGACCATGTAAAGTAATGGAATGGGGGGTCACCAGGGTGGAACATGCCTCAAAATAGTGTATCCAATTCACCATAGAGCTTAGACAGCTGTAGAGTGTTCAGAGGTACTTCTAAGGTAAATGTCATCAGCAAGCATTGTTAAAGTAGGGCAATGGGAAGTGTACTGGGTGGAAAAAGCCTCAAAATACCTAAACCTACACACACACACACACACACACACACACACACACACACACACACACACACACACACACACACACACACACATGCATGCACACACACACACTCACACGCGCACACACACGCACACACTCACAGTTACCAATCCTGAGATTAGAACCCCTACCTATCTAGTTATACATACTATAGTGCTACGTATTTATTACATGCACCATGGAGCTGATAAGGCTGAAGAGTGTCCAAAAGTACTTCTAAGGTAAATGACATCAGCAAGCCTTGTAAAGTAGGGCAATGGAACTGTACTGGGTGGAAAAGTCCTCAAAATACTTTAACCTACAAACACACACCCAGTTGCCAGTGCAGAGATTAGAACCCCTACCTATTCTGGTATATGTACTATAGTGCTACATATGTATTACATGTGCCACAGAGCATATAGGGCTCTCGATTGTCCAAAGGTACTGCTAATGTGAATGACATCAGCAAGTCTTGCACAAAATAGGGCAATGGGAAGTGTACTGGGTGGAAAAGGCCTCAAAATACTTTAACTTACAAACCCACATACAGTTGCCAGTGCTGTAGTTAGAACCCCTATATATCTAGATGTACTATAGTACTACATATTTATCGTGGGCACCAGGGAGCTTATAGGACTGAAGAGTGTCCAAAGGTACTTCTAAAGTGAATAACATCAGCCAGCCTTGTAAAGTAGGACAATGGGAGGTTTACCAGGTGGAAAAGGCTTCACAATGCTTTAACCTAGAAACACACACACACACGCACACACATGTGCACACACATGCACACACACACACACACACACACACACACACACACACACACACACACACACACACGGCAGGTGAGGTGAGATTATAACCCCTACCTCACTACTATTACACAATGGAGGTCACCTTCGTACTGGCATGTGCCAGTGGTTACAATTGGTGTGCAACTGTCTGCATGAGCAGATCACTCTATGCCTTTCAGGATGTATCTCTCTCTCTCTCTCTCTCTCTCTCTATGTGTCTCTCTCTCTCTCTCTCTCTCTCCCCCTCTCTGTCTGTCTGTGTGTGTGTCTCTCTCTCTAGCTATCTCTGCCTGTCTCTCCCTCTCCCTGTATCTGCCTGTCTATAATTGATAATTTTGTATATGTTGACTATATATATATATATATATATATATATATATATATATATATATATGTGTGTGTGTGTGTGTGTGTGTGTGTATGCCTATCACACTCAACAGATGCACATATATCATAAATGTGCCACCTCCAGATATCTGCAGGTAATCCTCTCAGATGGAGGTGGGGAGACACAGTTAAGGAGTACATAGCTGTCTGTATGCGAAAGCATAGCTGGACAACAGAGGTGTATAGCTGGATGTGGGTTTATACATGGCTGTAATTCTCAAAGTGTAGGAGCATGCCCAGTAAGACCTTCTGTAGTAAATATTTGATTCCGTTCCAGAAGTAGCTGTAGTCCAGTCCAGGATTTTGTGTGCTAAAGCTGATTGGCTGATGAACCTGTGTAAACAGTCCAACACCTCAGTGATATACTGTGTGAGGAATCTCCTGACTGTGTGCTATCCTTATGAACTGAGTCATAGCCTGGTGTGGGTACAGAGTGCATTGGACTGAGCAGAGCTTTCCATAATATGTGTGGCATATTCTACATAGTGCTGTGATTTCCTATTATCTGAGTAGCAGGTCAGTATAGAGTAATGTGAGGGAGCACTGACAGACATTTGTTTACTGATCCCATACACTGCAGGGAACTATGTTACAGCAGAAATTGTTCTAGTGTGCACATTCTATGTTTGCCTTGCCAGTGGTTCCCTTTCCCCTTTTATGAGTGTCTTTGTCATTCTGTAGTGCAATTCAGTCAGTGCCTTTTTCCACAACTGATGCTGTTATGTATTTGTAGTTGTGATATGAGTGGTGTAGATGTCATAACATCACATACAGGGTTACAGACCTCATACATCTCACTATATCTGTTTAGCAGGTTGCCCATCACTGTGCCCCATACATCTGCTGTGGTCCTCAGATGGTTTGTGTTGCACTCTTATTGTAAGGCTACAGGTTGGCCATAGCTCTCAGAGTCTTACAGACAGACATCTGGACAGGCCCATATATAAAAGTCACACACAGGCCCAGACATGGGGTCAGGATCTTAATATTGCTCTTCTAAATGTGCACAGTTGGTAGAATGGTTTTGTATTTGCTTGCATTTAATTATGGGTATGACAGCATCTCTACTGACTGCCATTGCTGTTTTCACATCAACTTTTATTAGTTTGCCAATAGTTTGTCAGGCAAATGCAATGTTATGAGAAGAAGACCAGATATATGGGGCATACATGTGGACATTGTGTGACACCCTGTTATTGCACAGGTATGGATGGTGCCCATTGACTTCTTGTCAGTACTGACATAGTGATGTGGCAGCCTTTATATCCCGGAACTTGACTGACTTGTCAAAACCTGCTGTTGTAGTAGGCACTTTATAGGTTACTCAGACCTGTGTGCTGTCCATATGTGTGGCTCCTTATCTCTCCATTGTCCAGCTTTCCTGCAGTAACAAATATTGGGTTCTGGCCAGTGTGTACAACTCCTATGCTGGCATAGCTGACATGCAACATAGTTGCCATGGCCAGTCACGAACCATGGATCCTGACAACTACAGTACTGTACTTAGACCACTAAGCCACAACAGCCACCACTAAGTGGTGTTTACTTGCTGACACTATTATCCACAAACATACATAGCACATTGAGCCCTGCATATTGCAGAAATGGAGCAAGTTATCAAGTTGATTATAACAGCCCTAGCAATGTGTGGCCTGCTCCTATCACCTTACAGACATAAATGTTACGGCAGTACTATGTGAAAATAGGTGTGTTGAGTGGAGGGGGGCATATCTCTCAAGTGTATACATCTTCACAGACTGTGCAGATGTTTAGCTCATAATTTGGGACCATTTTTCATAAAACTGTGATTGTGTGGCAAGTAATGGTGAATATGTTATATAGTGATGTTAGAAAGTAATGACAGACATTTGAGTTTCAGAATTCTTGACCTTCAGAGAATTCCTGCTACTGCAACAGCCGTTATTCTATCAACTTTCTATGTTTGTAAGTGCGATATTTACAACTTGTCTCTGTTTCAGGGCCTTTGCCAGACATTTCTTTATGGGTTTGTGCATATTTCTTGCTGTAAGAGGATTAGAGCTATGTATGGGACTCCAACATTGACATCCATGCATTTGTCCTTTGACCCCACTTTTTGTAAGCCCCTCACATAGTGCAATGGAGTTTGCTGGCTTAGGGCCTTCTGAATATTGTGGGTCAGCCAGTATTTGGGTGAGAGTTCATGTCCCACATAGCTGTCCATTGTCTGCTGCTATCCTGGTAACCCACATCATTCCCAGGCATACATGCAGCAATACCATGCATATGCTACCACAGTCTACTACCACATTCATTTATTGTTAATAAGAGTAACTTAACTTGTGCCAGCAGCAGTTGAGGGGATAGTGCTTCAGGGCTGACTTTGTTTGATGTAGGCAGTACATTGCCTATACATGGTAAGGTACAGGTAGTGTGATGTGGCTGGCATCCATTTTACTTTATGTATGTGAGTCAGAGTGAGGTGTCAGTCCCTGTGCTCCTAGGATGTCAGTGCATGTGGCATGCATTGCCTCTTTTCCAAGACCAGGGTGTACTGGGCATGCCTACATCTGCCTACAGGGACAGGCTGAGGGGGTTCATCCTCCAAGTCCCCCTGTGCTGGTGGGGACCTTGGCAATGGTGGGGGGCTATGCCCCCCTTCCCTGTGATGTTCCTGGCACAGCTGTTTCTGCAGGATCAAATTCTGTAGCATGGCAGATACTATGAACGTGTGTACACATATGGCTAGAGGGTACTGCAGGGCTCCACCAGATATGTCAAGGCAGCAGAACCATGACATGCTCTACGATGTTCCTAGTTGGTGCATGTGCCTCATTATGCCATTCATCAGTGAGTGTGTGTGCATTTCTGATGGGTGTCATCATCCACAGATCCAGTGATTAACCAGCATCCCCCACTAGATGGCCATACGGGATGTCCCCCAGGCAAATGTCTGGTACAGCTGTGAGGCATGCCAGATGTGGAAGTCATGATAACTGCCAAGGCTGCCAGCACACACCTTGATGATAATGCCCTGGGCATTGCACGTGATCTGGCAGGGTGAGTTATAGCCCTTGCGGTTGACATAGACTCTACCCTCCTCACCAGGTGGTGCACATTAGTGCAGTCTATGGCACCCAGTACCTCTGGGTAGTGTGCTACATGGTGGAAGAGATGCATATTAGTGGTTCTCTCCTAAGGGCTGTTGGGGAAATAAATGTGCTCACTGGCACATGTTAGCATGACATCCAGGAACTGGTGGAATACCCTGGATGTGGATGCCTGTGAGATCCACATGATGTCCCCAGTAGGTCCATGGAAAGTACCTGTAGCTAGTATTCTTAAGGCAACACATACCTTTGTATCCACTGGGATAGGTTCCCCTCTGTTGGCTCTGGGTCTGAGGTGAGGGCAGCAGATTTTGGTGAACTGCTGTAGTATGTCCCTGTCCACCTTGTAGCACTCTTAAAGTGACAGTGAAATTAGCAGCAAAACCAGTTTGACGAGAAACAGATTTAATAAAAGTTCAATCTCTCTAGCGCTTCGGCCACAGCCTTCTAGGAGTACAAAAACACTAAAAGAAACACACACCTTTTATACAAAACTTAAATACATCAACTAAATAATTAATTAACTCACAATTAATTACAAGAATACTTTCCAAATGCATTTTTTGTTCATGCCCCTAGGGGCTAAAGTGTCATACTTTAAAATAAAAACTGTTTCTTTATAATGCAATTTATCTTTCAAAACAGTTTCATCACATTCAACAATTTGTTCCAGGACACATGCTTTTAAATCACATAATTTCCCTCCATGAGCTGTATTAAAATGAAAGGCTACAGGACTTTCCACATTATTTCTTTTAACATCTCTAATGTGTTCCTGCGGCCTTACCCTAAACGTTCTTTTAGTTTCACCTATATAAAATAGGTTGCAACTGCAGGGAATAGAGTAAATCACCCCTTTTGTACTACAAGTAAAATAACCAACTGGAGAAAATGTCACTCCATTAATTCTTTCAAAAGAACTCAATATATGTCCACATATGGAACAGCCACCACAAGGGACAGTTCCATAAGTGCTTCTCCTTCTCTGAATAATCTCACTAGGGGACTCAAAATTATTATGCACAATCATATCCTTAATGTCTCTACCTTTTTTATATGATATCAAAGGGTATCTATATAATTTTTTTACACTATTATTCCCTTTAAGAAGAAAATCCCAATAATATCTAATGGGTACTTCCAACCATCTGCTTACTTTATTGTGCCAGTTTGCTCCTTTAGGAATGTTTAGGCCAGCTTTGACTGTAACATCATGAGCTTACCTGATTACCAAAGTAGATGACTGTTTTCCTTTTCACAAAGAATCAACCTTCTGGTGGTATTCCATTCTGTGATGGACTGCAGCTGTATCTGCAGCTGAGGAGTCAGACTGGCAGGGTGTCAGCACAAGTATAATCATTTGTACATGTAGTGTAGTTCTTCATACTCCATGACTAAATTAATCTTATTAGAACACAATAAGATTATGAAGTCAGTGAAAATGTATGTATTTATGTATTTATTTGACATTTGGTTTCTGGGAAAGTCTGACTGGGTGGGAAACCCATTTTCAGTGGAGGCCTGGGGAGAGAAGCTCCAAATACAAAGAAGATAAAAAATGACTTTTACAATAATGAGCAAACCGTAGACCACAAAGAGACATGAAATTAATTTTAGCATAGTAGTAAGCAAGATACAAAATCAGAATAAAATGGAACTTGTAAGATCCATATACATACAATCTGCAAGAAAGATAAATATGCATAGTTAACATGGTTACATTTTACATATATACATTAATTATTGTATCTGCATACATATTTTCATGAAAGTAAAACAATGTATGATGGAAATTATTTATGTTAGGAGGCATAAAATACATCATTAGGGGTTAATATGAAGGTATTCTGAAAATAGATACTGTGTTGATAGTCTGGTTAACTGAGATCAGCATTTGTAGGAAATAGTAGCAGGGAAAAGTGAAAGAGTTAAGGATTCAATAGGAAGAAGGTAGAGAAAGTAAATATTAGGGAAAATAGTGGTTTGGTAGTGTACAACAGGGGGTATGAATTGGAGAGAGGTTGGTGAGATTCAGTAAGAGGTGATTACTGTACAGATACCGGCTTCATCCCAGCCGAGGACAGCCACTGTCATCCCTTTGCACAAAGGTGGAGCATCAAGCGATCCAGGAAATTATAGCTACATTAACTTAGCTAGCCTGATCTGCAAGGCCATGGAGCGCATTATCATGGACATTGGCAGCCTCCAAACTCTCAGTCCCACACAGTTTGGTCTCATTATGGGGAAATCATGTCTGTTAAATTTGGTTGACTTCTTTGAGACAGTCACCAAAGCCATGGACAAGGGCAAGACGATGCACACTGCCTACCTTGATGTGGCCAAAGCCTTCTATACTATTCCCCATTCAGGTGATCCGCTGTGGCGACCCCAAACCGGGATAAACCATAAGAAGAAGAAGAAGCAAATAATGCATACTGCAGCAAACATTAGCTATACATACAATATGAAACATAGTAATGAACCGATATACCAATATCTAGCTAAATGCTTATTGAATGAGGAAATAAGAGATGAATCATCAGCATTTTGAATGAGGGAGCTTTGACAGGAAGCAGTATGGAGGTTATTTATGAAGATGTTAAAGAGAAGGGGTCCGTTATGAAGATGTTAAAGAGAAGGGGTCTGAGGATGGAGCCTTGCTGAACTCCTGTTTTATTGGATTGATATTGTAAGAGAGTGCCTTACCATTTTACACATTGCTGTCTATGTGATAGGCAGCTCAAAATACACTGTTGAGAGGCTTGAGTAAGGCTGAGGGAAGAAAGTTCCTATAAAAGTTTGGGGTGTGAGACAGTATCAAATGCTTTTGATAGGTCAAGAAAAACAACAGGGTTCTCTGGAAAATGACTTTGACTTATATGGGTTTGATAGTTTTAGATCTTGTGTGGTATTGTTCGTACATTTAGGTCATCTGCAAATAATGCACATTCTTTAAAAGTAGTATTAAATAAGATATGTCAATCAGAGTATAGTCAAAACTATAAACTAATATTATTGTCAGGATTCTGTGCCTACTAACAAGGTAATATTTAAAACTGTTATTATCTGTCACAATCTGAAATTATCTTATCTGTACTCTTGTAATATGTGATTTTTTTCTAAGATATGTTATCAAGTCATATGTCATATCTGAAATAAAAACATTTGTTATAGCTCTCTCACCTGTAAAATAAATAAATTAGTATAAAACTAAGTAAATAATTAAATAAATAAATGCATCCACCCACCCCCAGTGCACACACTCACACACACACACACACACACACACACACACACACACACACACACACACACACACACACACACACACTGCAATGATGTAGTAATTCTCTCATTCTGTATGATGATCATTTATTACTCAAACAGCATAATGCAGTATATGAGAAATGTACATATATAATATACTTGTAGAAAAAAATTGCAGATACAGTGAACTCTGACACCAAAATAGTCATCAGTACACCACACATCACAGCTCTCAAGGCCATCACAACGGACACTTAATCCATCATATACTGAAGTTCTAAAGATTAACTTACCTAAACCTCAAAAACCTCCAAAACATTACTCAGGCACAAGACACATTCAGCATATTAAGCCTACTTCCTCACACAGCACAAGGAGTGCCAAAGTCACTGATGCTGAGCCTGTAAGGTAGGCATCCTCCCAACGAAATGTTCTTGTTATAGCTGACTCGATTGTAATGCATACAGCAATAGATGTGCCTCTTACCAGACTGGCAAGGCAAGAATAATGGCTACTTGCTTGTCTGGTGCCAGGATCTGTTAGATCACAAATGCACTTAAGTCCTTGGACAACAATTAGCAGTATGACTCTGTCATAGGTCATGTCGGTGTCAATGACTTCAGGTGCATCTTGCCAGATTATATGAAGAGAGACATGATGGATCAATCAGACTGTTTCAAAGGCAGGCATGAGCCTAGCATTGAGCAGAATTCTACCTTCTCCAAGATTTATACCACAATATAACCAAAAAATAATTGAATTCAATAGTTGGCTTAGTTTTGTTGTCATTCAAATGGGGTCCAATATTTGTCAGCCAGGAGAAATTTATTTATTTATTTCAGATTTGTTATCCGGGTTAGTCCAACAGAGTTTGAAAACAAACCCATTTTCAGTGGAGACCCAAGGGGAAAGAGCACCAGCAAACATATGCAACGGTAAACATACAGGGCAAAAACTATTAAAAACAACAATGCAAATACAAAATTAATTATAAAGAGAAAAACAAAAGAAAAAAATTATGAACATTAAGGGTTGCGCTGATAGCAGTGGTCAAAATGTACTACATATGAGAGAAAAAACAAAAAGATAATCTTTCAGACCATGCTGCTTCACCAGCTGTGGCCTGCATATGTCCACACTTGGGCTTTAATTATTGCCAAAGACTATGTTTGCTCCCATAGTGTCTTTTTTAGGCAATGCCAATCTGATAAACCTAACAACATAACAAAACAAGGAAAGGAAAATCTAAAGGTGTTACTGATCAATGCTAGGAGCTGAAACAAAAAAACTTTACTCTTTACAAGCCCTTCTCTCCCTGGAAGACATTGACGTCTGTGTAGTGACTGAGACATGGTCAAAATTCACATTCCTGATCTGCAGGTCTATAACATGTTATGCACGTTTAGTCCAGCTACTGTACAGGAGGAGAAAAAAGTTGCAGGTGTCTCAATCTACATACATAAAAGACTCACATCAAGTCTGAAAAAGCAACATGATATACTAGAGCTTCTTCATGACCAACCAACCATCAGAAAGGTCCTTTACCATATATTACCTAACTAAACTCCCTCTATGACAAAAGTCACAACACCTATTTACAGGAACTAGAATCACTCGGTATTAAACCCAATACCATTTTCCTAGGTGATCTGAAATATCCAACTATAGACTGGGAAACCTATGCAACACTACTGCACAAGCACAGAGATTTGTAAACATTGTCAGTACAAATGCCAAGGAACAATTAGTCAGCATTCCCAGTGAGGGGAATAACATCTTGGATTTTGTCCTTACTAACATGTTAGCATCTTTTCACCATCCCTTGTGTATCTTCATCACTTCTTAGGTCTGACCATAAAGCAATTTCCCTCAAAATAAAACTGAAACCAGAGATCTCATTCACCCAAAGTACCTTTAACAATTTATTTAAGACCAGCTTACTAATTACAAGCTCCAAATCCCCACCAAACCCAGTTTATTCCATTTAATATGCAGAAAGATATAGCAAGACACTATACCAACATGTAAACAGCTGCATATATGTCACTATCTTGTAGGAATAAGTGCAGGGCAAACTATAGAAACAAACCCACATGGTGGGACTATAATATCAACACGCTTTATAAAAAAAAAAAAAAAAAAAAAGAAATGAATTTTGACCAAACGTAAGATGAGTAATTCCCAAAATGTTACAGACCTTATCATGGAAATAAACAAACAACTTATTTATAAAATTCACCAAAGCCAAGTTTGAGGCAAAAATAGCTGCCTAAGCCAAAGCCAATCACAAGGCATTTTTCAGTTATGTTTGTAATCTCAGAAGCACAATGCAGTAATGGACTGAGCTGATTGTAAACAATGTTACCTACACTGAGGCTGAAGATATAGTGAACTTAGTGGCTGATAAATAAGCTTTAACTTTACTCCTCTTCCCCCTGTCTCCTTTCTGTTCGTCCCTCAAGATATACCTCAAACTGGTTTTACTCCAGCCATCACACAAGACCATGTTCTATAAGTGTTATCAAAAGTTAAAAATACTGCATCAGTGGGTCCTAACAATATCCCTGGATGCATCTAAAATACCATGAAGCACAGTTTAGCCATGCCTGTTAACAACATTGTTCAATCTCAGCTTCCATACAGGTTTTGTTCCAAGTAAATGGAAAACAGCTAGAGTCATTCCATTGCATAAGGGAGGACCTTCCACAGATCCAGGCAATTACAACCCCGTAAGCCTGATCAGCATCATATGCAAACCATGGAAAGACTTAACATGGAATTAATCAACCAGGCATAGGGAACCTCCAAACACTAGATCTGTCTTAATTTGGATTCATCAAGGGCAGGTCATGCTTACTCAATCTGGTAGATTTTTTTTTTAAGTCGCCAAACAATGTATGATGGCAAAATGGTGCACACTACATACCTCAACCTGGCTAAAGCTGTTAACACAATCCTCCACTCGGGCATAGTAGAAAATCTAAATAAATTCCTTTGTCACCAATTGCAACGCTTACTGGCACACATATAGGAAGCAGATAATCAAAATAGGTACTTCGACAAAGAGAGAAATCACCAGTAGAGTCCCTCAGGATTCTATGCTGGGACCTTTCCTGTTTGGCATCTACCTTTCTGAAGTAAAAGCCAATGCCAAAAGGCCCTGACTGACAGAATACTGCAAACTAGGAGGAGTCATTGAATCTGCAAATGACTTAGCCATCCTGTAGGAAGGTTTGTCTCAAATAAATAGCTGGTGATAAAATCATGGAATAAAGCTAAGTGCCAAAAATGCATTACTGTATCCTTTGGGGAGTTGTCTACACTGGGGAACTACCACATTCAACATATGCCACAAAAAGTTGACCAGATCATTCAGGATTTGGGAAATTATATTGACAGTAACCTAACGTTTGACCAACATGTGTCTATTGTAAGAAAGTCCTTCTATATTGCACAGCTTATAAAAAAAGGGATTGTGTCTACATATAGGGATTACTATATAAAGGTTTATTATATAAATTGTTTGGTAGGGTGATTAATATTCACTTAACTTAATGCATTACCTTAATTAATAGTCATGTGATTTGCAGACTTATATATACTTGTTGGTATTTTAATTTACTTGGTCTAAAGAAGTCTGTAGTAGGGACGAAAGTGCTTACTGTCTGGTGGAATTGTTATTATATAATAAATTTGGAGAATTTTCTTGGTTGTCGTGAAGTTTTTACATTGGTGTTCCTAGATCTACGGATGTTATTGCCCTGCTTTAGTCAGCCCTCATTAGGTCAATCATTGAATATAATGCCCCCTTTACCATCTATCTATTCAGATGCATGCAGCAACTGGAACACCCATAGATACACCTTACTAAAAGTCTACAAAGCCTAAACAACATGTCTTACATGGACCGACTCAAAGTCCTATCGCTATACTTGGCATTCCATAGACTGCTAAAGGTGACCTGTGTCTGACATAAAAGGCATCTTCCAACCCAGTACTGATGGATATACTGCACAATAGCAATTCAGATGGCATCAGAAATATTCAGTCTTAGGATCTAAACATCAGCAGAATGGTTTGGAGGGACAGCTATATCATGCAGGGAATACTGCTGCTGTGGAACAGACTCACCACCGAAATAAAACAAAATTAGTTCATGTCCATATTCAAGTGTAACTTAGATCTATTGATGGGAAACAGAACATTTACCCCATGACTGCCATCTGCACTGCTAATGCATGGGTCCCCTCTAAATATCTTTGGTATGATCACAGTTATTTTTATTAGGGGTAATTTATAATTATCAACCAAGGGAAGGATAAGGCCAATCTATAATCAAATGAGATAGGTTATTTCAATTACAAAAAGGGAAATTGGCTAGGTTTAAAATGACATGCAAGAGCAGCTATCCTAATACTTACCTATGAAATAATAAACCTATAACAGGCCTTGATGAGGTATCATGCATACAGCTCATGTTTTCCAGACATTTGTAGGAAGGATCCTTTTTGATGAACTGATGTTGTTCCAGATAGCAGCAACAGCAGCAAAAAGGCTTTGTTTATGGCCATACATTAGTGTCATATGTATTTAATTGTAAACTATTTGCCAGATGCAATTGTGTGAGACAGAATATTTGGGAATACTGCAATATGGTTAATGAAGTCAGGGGCATGAAATGCAAACCATTATATGATCTAAACTAAAGTTAAGGGTGGCACCATTTTATTATATCAAGGATATCATAATGGTGGTCTGGACTGGTAGCTCAGATACTACATCTTGCTAAGATCAGGAAGGAGGTTACTTAATTTCAGGAAAATATCAGTAGACTTCATTTTATTCCTTATGGATTTATGGATGATTAATATATTCAAATACAGCTGTGACTGTTTCCCTAATTTAGTTTCATAATATTGTGCTATTGCTGTTTAGTTTCTCATTGGCCCAGTATGTGTGTATACACCATTGTGTGTGTGTGTGTGTGTGTGTGTGTGTGTGTGTGTGTGTGTGTGTGTGTGTGTGTGTGTGTGTGTGTGTGTGTGTGTCTAGTCACTGCTGTCTGCACTTGCCTTCAATAATTGTTCAGAAATATATTGTGGGGAAAGTAATGTGCTGATGTCATGTAAAAACCCCATAGGAACTAGAACATTATAATGAGGCATGCTTTCAATGAGATAAAGAAATGCTGCAAAACATTTGCTTGACTATATTGGTCCTATTTCCTATGAAAATGACAAAACTGAGCACGTTACCATTGTGAACATGCAATTTTAAACTATATAAAGAAACAAGTGTGAAACTAAGTGTTGCAAAGTGGTTACTGTTAATGTAACCTATGAATGGTGCAGAATGCAGCATCTGGATGTCAGTCTATGAAAGAAATACAAAAAGGCTATGGTACAAGTTGTTAAATTGGTTGAGATGATAAGAACAGAATTGGAACTAAATTGCTGCCATCATAAATCTTGGCTTGTATGTGCTGGTCACTGTGCTTTGTTCATGTGTACATCTACTTTGCTTCTTATTGTTCCCTTCTTTTGTTATCCTCCCTTTAGCATTCCAAATAAGCTACAATTGGAGGCAAAAATTGATTTAAAAATCTATAGCACATCATAAAGACATTCTGTATGACTACGAATAAGAGATATTTTTCTTATTCCCTATAGTCTTTACATAAGGAAATAGAAACATATATAACTTATTCGGCATCATTATTTTCTTCAGGTTAGCTGAATAATTTATATATCCAGATTTAAAATATTCTGAGATACAGTGTGGAATAGGTGGCTAACAATGGTTCTGCTTTTATAGCAGAGATGTCTTAATCTGCAAATCTGCAAGAGAACTTACCCACCTAAGGTCTAGAAACTGCAAGTTAAGACAAGCTATGGCTAATAAACTGAACTTGAAATTTTTAAACAAATGCATATTTTATAAGGAGAAGCAGGGTTGTCAGGAGAAATGCACAGTCTATGCTGTTGAATACATTTAAATAAACAGAAAGGTGCCATCATGGGCTTTCTTAGAGATGACAATTTCCCAATATGAATCCATCTAATTCTAAACTGACTGAAGAGCAAGGAATTTGGGATATGTAGTCTTGCTCTCCCATGCAAGCATCAGCCTACATAGTGGAGCAGGCAACATATCCCTAAATGCATTGCATATGTGCTAGTGCTTACTGACAAGGAAAAGAAAAGGCTACAACAGCCTTACATGAGTAGGTGGTGAATAATAACATAAGCATCAAGCAAGATTGCCTTGCATTGAAGGTTGGGGCAGTATTTTACCAGTGAAGTGAAAAGGACTACAAATTATATTTTCACTATTTATTGTTGCAGCAAGGTAAGTATTTTTTCCCAAAGGTGAATTCACCAGTCCATATACATGGGTGCAGGCACTGGCATCCTTGCAGAAATGGGATTGAGACTTGGGAGCATCCAGGAGTGGAACAGTTTAAAATGGAAAAAAATGTTGAGAATGTATTTCCAAAATCGATTTTCATGGCACATTTCCATTCACAAATCTGATCATCATAGTTTTTTTTTTTTTTTTTTTTTTTGTGCATGAGTGTTTTTTGTGTGTGTGTGTGTGTGTGTGTGTGTGTGTGTGTGTGTGTGTGTGTGTGTGTGTGTGTGTGCGTGTGTGTTTTCCTGAGGGAAATGCTGACTGTGCAATCATGCCTCTCTGTCTAGAATTTTGCAGAATGTCCCAGTTTTCTGCCTTGTACTTTTGATCTGTTCCTCATAAAAGTTATGATTTTCTGACAAGCCATTGAGAACTGAAATTACTATATAATAACCGGCATTAGAGATTCAGACTTCATATACATGCTAATGCAAAACCTTTTGTTCTAGTAACTTTATAAGCTTAAGTTATGAGTAATATTGAAAATCAGCCCTTGATTTTGAGCCTTTTATATCCCATTGCTTTTAGCTTTGACCAGAAGAATTTTTGCACAAAAAGTTTAAAAGGTCTGATTGCAGATATTATACTAAGGACTAAGTTGAGGCTTTGAGTATAAGGATCTTTTAATTACAAAACAAATATGACTTCATCTAACTAAGGTCATTCAGAGAAAATATTATTGTTTTCCCTCAACAATATTGAAAAAGATAAGTGAAGTTAGCTTTTTTGATGTGTTATAGTCATAAATAAATAACATTAAGAATTTAAAAAAAGTAAGCAAAGACCGCTCACAGGGGTGAGGTGTCTCAAACTGGCAAAACAGCAAACAATGATCCAAATAATCCAAATGAAGACACTCTGTGGCAAATAAAAGCAACTGTTTAATCAAATGTAAAGTAACAGCGATCGGTACCCGTTAAAACAGTAAGCGCTTTCACATTTACGACAAAAGAAGCATTTGTCATAAATGTGAAAACGCTTACTGTTTTAACGGGTACCAATCGCTGTTACTTACATTTGATTAAACGGTTGCTTTTATTTGCCGTGGAATGTCTTCATTCGAACATTAAGAATATACCTTATATGCCTTTAGTCGGGAACAGCACTTCAGGATGTGCAAACAAAAATTTTATTCTTACAACGCTGGGAGATGGTCTTTATAGCAGATGTCAAAATAGCCTCTCTGAACAGAGACAAACCACATTTTTTATACATTTTTCTTATCAAACCTGGGCATGCACTTTTATTATATTACAATGACTGTGTCCTATAGAAAACTTTGCAAATATCCTCATTCCTTGTGATTTTTGCCTCAGACTTCACGTGAACACCTTCCCATACATGATACACCTGCTTCCAATGGACCTTGTTTCTCACCTTGGATGTTTCATACCTGCTCTAGCAACAATGCACTCCTAGCCTGGAAGAGTCAGGCTACAAATTCCTTTTGTAGTAACTGCAACATGTACTATTCCCTCTTATTACATACTAAAAGAATGCAGTTTAAAAGACAGCAATACTGTGGCTTATGAAGCTGTATTTTCACAGCCCTGCATACAAATTATATTTGCTTTTTAACAATCATATTATAGCATCATTAATAAACTGAAATTAATATACATTTTAATAAGCTGGTTTTGTCCCATAACAGTTTCCTCCCTCTGACACTATCAGTGTCATACCATACATATAATTATATTTTTCTTTTTTTTTAACTTGATAAAATATGCCTCAGCATTATAGTAGTCATCATCATTTTCTGTCAAAATAGAACTGTTATTGATTTGTGCATGCAGTGGCATTTCATGTGCAAGTGAGGTTAAACATTTTGTAATCGCAGCCTTTAGAATAGAAAATGCCAAAATGATTGCAAATATAATAAAAAGTAACATGACAATACCTGGATTATGCTAGTTCTCAGGTTACCAAAAATACTGCCCAACCATCCAAAAAGTGTCCAATTTTTGGATGTGCTGTCCAACTCTTTGGCCCTTTGTTCCATGAAGTTTGCCAGTTTTTCCTGTTCATCATGATAGTCACTAATATATCAATGGCAACGACTCCCTAGGAGGGCACATGACCCCCCTTTTGCAGCGAGCATTATATCAAGTGCCATTTCGTTCTGTAACACCACAGTTCGCATTTCATTTTTCGATTTGTCATTCTGATGTGATGCGAAGTTTTGTTAGCCACCTACTGTAGAATTTAGGCAAGTATGGTGATTTTAAGCATTGTTCTTTGCACTCCATACCCAGGATTAAAAATTGAAAATACTTGCTCTGTCCAGTGGATTGCTCACTTATTTCTCAGTCTCCCTGCTGGTGAGTGTTCAAAATGTTGAATAGCAGGAGTAATATAGCCTACAAAGCAACATTCAGACCAGTTTGTAAGCAACCAGGGGTAGGCATGATCACCACAGATGTTGTAACAGTCACTTATCATGCCCATGCCATGCCACCAGTCATAGCTTTTTAAGTGCAAAGAGTCTAACACACATCTATGCCTGGTGTCATTACATTTGCTTTTTCCCACTGGTACAGTCCTATTTCTGGGCTGGCATAACATGTGCCTCCATGATGTATGGTTGCAAGTTGAAGAGACACAACCTTTGAAAAAATAGTTACATTATGTCAGGTTAAGCTGATGTCATTAAGGTCCTTTTCAAATGACACCTGTGATGCAGGGATGGAAATCATAGGAATCCCTGCCTTAGAATGATGAGGTATATGCAAACATATCCAGCAGTTTGTTCTGTTTAGATTTTTGGCAAATTGCCAAAGGACCAGCAAGAAACTGTTTTCTCTCGACCAGTTTATAGAAGGGAACAGCAGCAGAAACAAAACTAAAGTACCTGTTGTCATTGGATTCATCATGGACTGCTACTGAAGTTGACCTTCTCACTGGGCAAATGATTTATCTGACACATTTCAATTTCCCTCTGTTGCCTGTGATGATTTGTCTGGGGTCCCCAGATGACAGTTCTTCTTGCAATGAGATGAATGGATCCACGTTGGTAGTCCTGCACAGCGAACTGCAGTCAAAGTGGTGAGCAAGATCTGAAAAGGCCCCTTCCACCTCAGGCTCAGGCAGTTTTTCCTCTGAAAAATGTTCATGTACACCCAATCACCCGGTTATAGTTGATAACAGGGTTCGTCAGGAGGCTTTGGTAATGCTGCTCTTATTGTTTAATGATATTGCTGCAAGATATTAATGAGTTTCCTACAATCAGAAATCATAGCATCATCTGACAAAGTTAAATCAGCATTTCCCACTGGAGGGGTAGCTGGAAGGGCCATGGGTCTCCCCAATAATATCTCATTTGGACTCAATTTCCTGGTGGCATTCAGTGAGGCCCTCATACTCATTAATGCTAAGGGAAGGGCTTAGGGCCACTTTAAGTGGATTTCAGCCCAAATCTTTGAAATTGTATTTTTAAGGGTCATGTTTACCATTTCCACTAATCCAGATGACTGGGGATGGTTGGGACAGTAAAGACTCAACTTAGTATTAAAAGCCTTGCATAACTCTTTAAACAGATTGTTATTAAAATGAGTTCCCTGGTCACTGTTAACAATGCTGGGTATACCGAATCTCAGTATATAATCAGATAACAATTTTTTTAATAACTGTGATTGCATCAGCTTCGCGACATGGATAAGTTTCCACCCATGCTGAGAACATACACACTACCACCAAAATAAATTGTAATTTATTAATCTTAGGCATCTGGATGAAATCCAGCTGTATATTAACAAAAGATCACCAGGGTGGAGGTAAACATGTAGATTTGCTGTTAGCATGTTTGCTTATGTTATACTCCAAGCAAATAGTACAATTTTGTACATACTGAAGTATCAAAGAGGAGACATGAAGGGGATACCAACTTTGGGTAATTTGATTAAATAAAACTGTCTTACCTGTATGGGCCGGTAGATGATATGCCCTTACTAGGTAAGGTAGCAAAGAGGCAGGCACCACCAGTCGGCCATCTGGATGTCGCCATATGACATCAGAGGATTTTCTACATCTATTCTTGAGCCACCTCAGAACTTCTCCCTGTGATGCTTCAGCTTGAAAACCTGACAAATTTTCAAAATCAAACACATCATTATTGTTGCAGTTTGTAACTGTTAACATACAAAGATGTTTACAACAATTTACTACTGCTTGTTTAGCAGCTTGGTCTGCCAAAGTATTACCTTTGGTAACAACATTCTGTCCCTTTTGATGTGCACAATATTTGATTACATGCAGCTTTTTAGGTAACAAAAGTGCATCTAACAATGATTTTATGTACCCTGAATTTTTAATTTGATTTCCTGAAGAGGTCAAAAACCCTCTCTCTCTCTCCAAAGTTGCCCAAAATCATGTACCACCCCAAAAGCATAACAGCTGTCTGTAAAAATATTGGCCACCTTGTCTTTGGCTAACTCACAGGCTTTTTTGCAAAGCCACTAGCTCAGCTATTTGAGCAGAGTGAACACCCTCTAATCTTTGTTGCAACAATACTGTTTTTTCGGTGCAGACTGCTATTCCGGAGATCAACTTTCCTGTTTGATTTCTTTCACAGGAGCCATCCACAAACAGATGCATGTTAGCATCAGGTGTAGGAGTGTCCTTTAAGTCCTCCCTAGGAGAAAGCAAATAGTTTTACAGACACAATCATGCTCTTCACCATCCTCAGCAGTAGGCAACAGAGATGCAGGATTTAGAACAGGACAGCGGATCAGAGAAACAGATGGATCAGAAAGAAGTGTAAGTTCATATCTAGTTAGACATGCAGTCAAGAAGGGATGAGTTTCATTTTTAAGTAATAAAGATGATTCAGAGTGAGGGATAGCTACTATAAGATCCTACTCTGAGATATTAAATGATCAAGATAGCGTACCTGAGGTAACCATAGCTGTAATTTTTTAAGTTGACACTTTGTGTCCTTTTTTTTGCAAGGATAGTCAGAAGATGCAAGGTATCTTGTTAACATTGCTGAAAGGAATTTGGTGCTATCAGTAAACCATTTACATATTGTACTAACACATACCCACCCAGAATGTCACATTCTCCAAATCTTTTGTAGAATTTGAGAAAATAATGAAGAAGATTCAGTATATCCTTGTGGCAACCATGTCCAGGTATATTGTTGTCCCTAATAAGTGAAAGCAAACAGAAACTGACTGCCAGGCTGAATAGGTATAGAAAAGAATGCTGAACATAAATCTACAACAGAAAATTAGCTAGCTGTAGGTGGTATGCAACTCAGTATTGTTGCTGGATTTGGAACTACAGGAAAAGTAGTCAGTACTGCATTATTTACAGCCCTTAAGTCTTGAGCAAATCTATAAGTATCCTTTTCTGGCTTTTTCACTGGAAAAATAGGAGTATTACAAGGGCTTTTAGCTGGTATTATTATTCCTTGCTGTATTAGAGACTGAATTACAGATTTGATTCCCTGTTGTGCTTTTGATTTAAGTGGATACTGTGGAATTTTATGGAGGGGTTTTCATAGATTCAATTTTATTTTTACAGGTTTTGCAGATTTTAATATACCTACTTTATTAGCATGTTTAACCCATAAGTTAGCAGGTACCTGCTGCAGCAGTTTTTAGTTGTCTATATGCCTTCAAAAGGCTTTTCTTAGCTTTTGCTAAGAATTGTAATACTTCCCTCTTTATTCTGTTGGAACATCTAGATACACCCCTTCTGGCGTACAGTAAATGGTACAACCCAGCTTACATAACACATTTTGTTCCAGTAGGTTTACTGGTACAGTAGTACTGAAAGGAAAAATGTTTTTCTTTGATTGGACCTAAAGAAATGGTTATATAGACTAACATTACCGATACATGGCTAAAACCTAGTACCCAAAATGAAGAAATTCTCCCACCACGATATAATATCCTAAGACTGGATAGAGTGGGCAAAAAGGGAGATGGAGTTGCTATCCTCTACAAAAATACAATCAACATCAAACCTCTACAACCCCCCATACCTAAATTTCAAAATGCCAAAACCTTAGGTTTAACCCTAAGCATAAATGACACAAAAACTATCATCATTCTCTGCTGTTATATTCCCCCCAAGTAATAACTCTCCCATCATTGAAGAAATGTTACAATGTGTCACAGATAATCTCCCCCAAGAAACCATCTTACTAGGTGACCTGAACACTGATTGGTCAGCCTGTACCTCTAACAACCCCATTAACCATATTAATCTTTACAGTTTTACCCAACTTATCCAAGAACCCACTAGAATCAACAAAAAATCCCACAAACAGTCTGTTCTAGATTGGACACCAGTTAACTGCCCCAAACAAATCTATCAGACAGGATGCCTTCCTGATGGTCTTGGGGACCACCTCCCCACCTTCCTCCTGCGGAAACGTACCAACATAGCCAAACACATTGTTTTTAGACAAGTCAGAGATGATCGTAAACTAAATATACAAGAACTAAACAGTATTCTAAAACATAGTAACTGGAAACCACTACAAAACCTAAATCTAGACCAAGCTGTTGACTACTTCAAAAATATTCTCATCAATGTCCTTGATAGACTCGCAACAATTAGGAAAATAAGAGCCAAGTCAAACTATGCAGCATGGCTAACTAGGGAAACAAGAGTCCTTCTAAAGTCAAGGGATAAGGCTTGGAGAATTTGGAAGAAATACAATACTAGCCTAGCCAAACAAAGTTACCTACAACTTAGAAATCAGGCCAAGAGACAAACTAAACTCGATAGACAAAATTACTTCTTCAATATCCAAAACAAACATTCAAAAGATCCCCAAAAGATTTGCCATGCCCTTAACTCTCCTAAAATCAGGCAAAACTATCACTCCCACTCCTAACTCCACGAATGACAACAAGGACATTGCCTCCAAATGCAATCACCACTTCACAGAATCTGTCTTAACACTAACCTCCCAACTATCCAAAAATAGCCCTACATATAACCCAGCCAAATGCCCTGACAACATCCCATCCTTTACGCTCTCACCTGTTCCCACGTCAACAATTAAAAAACATCTCCAAACTGAAATCTACCACCCTTGCCACTGACAATCTACCAGCCAACTTCCCAAAAATAGCTGCTGAATCCTTATCCTACCCTACTTCTATTCTTATCAGTTGCTCCATACAAGAAGCATATGTCCCACAGCTATGATGTGGTAACAAAACTAAAAGGGAATCCATCCTTGACTGGGTCCTAACTAACAGCCCCACCTTGTACCCTCACACAGGCAGTCTCCCAGATACCTTAAGTGACCACAATATAATATACTTTATACGTAGTAGAACAAGCATATGCAAAACCACTAACTATATATCCACTAGAAACACAAAAAAAACATATCCTGAGGTCCTCAACACTTTACTCTGTAACTGTGACTGGATCCCCCTAAAAACCCTCCCACTTGAACAGACTGTAGCATATTTCAATAAAACATGTCTACAACACCTAGACACTATCGCTCCATTTGCAAAATCAAGGTTAGAACCTCTACAAACTCCTGGCTCAGTAAAGAAACCAAACGAATCCTCAAGTCCAGAGACACTGCCTGGCTTTACTATAAAAAAAAAAACAAAGAAACACAAAACCTAACTAAGTACCAAGAACTGCGCAACTGTGCAAAAAATGCATTAGGCTGGACAAAAAAATCCTACTACACAACATTACAAACTAAATACCAACACAACCCCCCAAAAATTTGGAAAAATGTAAACCAGCTACTAAAATACACCCAAAAGGCTACCCCCCAAACCAACCACCCCTGACACTAAAGTTCCCATCGAAACACAATTCAACTCCCACTTTGTGAACTCAATTCTATCCTTAGTATCACAGGACAGTTCCTTCCTCACTATCCCCCCCAACACAAATAACACTAATACAAGCTTTACCCTCAAAACAGTTTCCACCACTTCAATCAAAAGCATGCTTTCCAAACTAAAAACCTCATCAACAGCAGCTGACCTACTCCCCAGCTATTTCTTGAAACTCACAGCAGATGCTATTGCTATCCCAGTCTCCACTCTCATAAACAGATCAATTGTTGAAAACTATGTGCCCAAACTCTGGAAAATATCCTATGTTACACCCATATATAAAGGCAGAAACTTCACTGAACTTAATAACTACAGACCCATTGCTTTACTCTCCCCCCTGACCAAAATCCTAGAAAAATGCATCCATACCCAGATGCTAAACTATCTCTTAGACAGCAACATCCTGTCACCTACTCAGCATGGTTTCAGACCTGCCCATAGTGCCACTACAGCCATCCTCTGCTTCACAGACACAGTAAACCATCTCAAAAAGGAAGGCCTACAGGTGTCAACTCTTTTTTTGGATATGTCCAAAGCATTTGACACAGTCTCACACCAAATCCTGCTAAACAAACTAAACCAATATCACCTATCAAATTCCACTCTTACTTGGTTGCAAAGCTACTTAACTGACAGGTACAAAGCTGTGAAATGGGAATATTCTCTCTCTCCTCAGCTGCCCATAATTATAGGAGTCCCACAAGGTTCTATCTTAGGACCACTACTATTCACAGTCTTCACAAATGACCTCCATACCTCCACACAGCATGCATCTATCATTCAGTATGCAGATGACACTACCTTAATCTGTGCTGCACAAAACATTCCCACCCTCCTGCAAACAACTCAACTAGCATTCTATGATGTTGAAAACTACCTTACCAAAGCCCAACTTATCCTCAATCCAAAGAAAACTCAGCTTACGATTATAACCAGTTCTAACAAAAACACTGATAACAGTCAATTCACTATCTACTCCAGAAATGCTACTCCAGTCACTTCAGTGGCACAGGCTAAGCTATTGGGAATAACCATAGACTCCCACCTAAAATTTGATAGTCATCTCAACTTAACTATTAAATAAGTACATGCCAAACTGGGATCACTCTACCATAGCAAACCATTTCTTACCAACAACATAAGATCAGCCATTGCTCGCTCCCAACTTCTATCCACCCTACTCTATGCATCTCCCATTCTGACTAATCTCAACAAAACTGAACTAAGCAAAATGGAAGCCTGCTATAACAGAATTGCCCGCTTTGCTGCAAATTGCTCATATAGAACTCATCACTGTACTGCTTTGAGACAGCTCCACTGGCTTGAACTGCCCAACCTCCTAAACTACAATCAGCTCTGCCTCTGTCATTCTATCTATTACCTCCCCAATCTCCCCAATAAGTGTCCTGCCCTCAAAAACCTAGTACAACATCACTCAGCCAAAAGGCCTCTTAGATCATCAAGTAAACTACTACTAGAAGTCACCAACAGCTACAACAGCTTTGGAGATGTGCTATATAGTAGTTCAGTGGCTAAAAAATGGAACTCTGTCCCCACTAGCATTCAAAACACATCATCCAAAGCCTCCTTTAAAGACCTCATCAGGCAACAACTCAAGCAAAGTTGGCAGTGCCATGATTGCTCCCCAGGCTAGTGAAAGCAGATAAGGTATAGATACTAAATCTAGAGTACTTGATAATAGTTTTCAATCTTACTCACAAACACTGGCTAATCTACAATGTATGTACTGTACCTGTGTGCTATGCATGTATTCTACCTATGTTCCAAATTTCAGCTGTAAACCACAAATCTATTAATTACCTTTATTTTTAAATTAATATTTTTTTGTTTGTTCTCTCCACTGTAACTGTTGATGTGCCGCATACCACTGTAAAAACATGTCTTTTGTAATTTGTGTGTATACTGATCATGTCTAAATAACTAAATGTATCTGTAATTTTTCTTTGTGGAGCTTTTCTCCCCGGGCCTCTGCTGAAAAATGGCCTTTCGGCTCAGTCAGACACCCCCGGTTAACAAATGTAAAATAAATAAATAAAATAAATATGGAAGGTATCATACATTATTCCACTACATAAAGGCAGAAACTCTTACGGATACTCAAATTATTGCCACATTGCCATTCTACCCCCCTTATCTAAAATACTAGAGAAATGTATACATTCTCGGGTAACATAATTCCTAAACTTACACCATCTTCTCTCCCCCACACAGCATGACTTACGACAACACCACAGCACAACGACCACTCTGCTCTTTTTCACCAATCTGATCAACCAACATAGAAATAATAATAACTTTGTATTTGCAATATTTCTAGACCTCTCCAAAGCATTTGACATGGTTTCACATTCCTTATTACTAGACACCCTGACATCCCTATCCTTTGCTCCTTCCGCTATAGCCTGGTTTAAAAGCTATCTGGCAAATAGGCAACAATCTGTCCAATGGCAAAGTGTGCTATCCCCCTTACTCCCAACTACCATAGGTGTACCGCAAAGCTCCATATTAGGCACACTTTTCTTCTCCATATTTACCAATAATCTCCATACCACCACACAAAATACGCAACTCTTATCTGTTCAGCTCCATCACTTCCCACCCTGCAACAACTCACCCAGGAATCCTTTAGCTCTGTGGAAAGTTGGATCACTCAGATCCAACTTATCCTAAACCCTAATAAAAACAAATTACTACTTTTCACCCCCCCCAATAAAACCATTTTCACCCCTCTCTCCTTCATTATTTCCTCCAAAAATGACACTATCTCTCCCTCTGACCATACCAAACTCCTAGGCGTTGAAATTGATAAAAATCTACACTTTGATTTCCACATTTCGCAAACTATCAAAAAAGTCCATACAAAAATGGGAACACTATATAGGCACAGGAAATCCCTCTTGAAACAAGCATGGATTACCCTTGCCCAAACTCACCTCTTGTCTGCCCTAATGTATGCTGCTCCAATTCTTACCCAGTTTAGAAAACTTGACATTGCCAGACTCGAATCATTATAATAAAATCACCAGTTTTGCAAACAACTCCACCTTTAGAACCCACCATTGCCAGGCTCTAAGGGAACTGCAACAGCTGGCACATCCACAGCTACTAACCTATCACCAATTAGTCATTATTTACAATGTGGTAACATATCTAGAAAAAAAAAACCTGCACTAGGCCAACTTCTCACCCACTACAATACAAATCGTCCTCTTCAATCTTCTGACAAACCCCTCCTCTGTATCTCTAGGGCTAACAATACTGCAGGAAAAGCACTGTTCTCCCACTCCATAACTAGAACTTGGAATAATCTCCCTCCTACTCTGATTTATATTTACAACTTTCCTTCCCATAGTTAAAATATATAAACTATGCAGCTGTTCCCTTTTCAGGGATTTAATCTTGCTTGCTTATCTTTGCTCCCATTTTCTTATTTTATAAATCAGTAATAAAAATGTTAGGCTTATCTTACAACTCTTGGATTCTGGCAGTTCCAAAGACTGAAAATAACTATAATAATCCACACATCATACAGGGAGGGAAAGGTAGGAAGTCTGTCGACATGCAGCAACGGAGGAGAGGTTTTGATCAGCCTTTTCCCACAGCACCCCCTTGCTTTTGTCCCTGCATGAGCTCAGAAGTTACAGCTCCAGCATTGCGGTCGGGATAACAGGGCAGATAGGTACTGTGTACAGAACTGACCACTCTTTTGGACCCTCTGAGGGTACTTTCACACAATCACACTGTTAAGTTCCAGCATGCTTTGAGCTCATGAATTTATTTTAACAATGCATACCTCTAAGTCCTATCATGTGGTTGGTTTTAACAGTATATAGTCTATGTCCCAATCATGCTATGGGCTCATGAACTTGTTGTATAGTCTACATCCCAATCAGGCAGTGGGCTCATGAACTTGTTTTAACTTTACTGTCTACATCCCAATCATGCGGTGGGCTCATGATCTTGTTTTAACTTTATTTCTAACTTTTAACTTTTTCTTTCCTTTCTAGCATATATTCATAAATTTGACAGAACTAAAAACATCTTGCATACTTCTTACTTTTCAATCCTGAGGGTACCTCCCTCGACACAAGGTGCCTCCTTGTGTTAATTTGTCCTTTACTGTATGTGCACATACCTTTACTATACTCATTTACTGTGGGGTCCTCCCACTATTACTTGTATACCTTACAACCACTCAGTCAAACAAAAACATAGTCATGCACATATACTACAAACACAGTCATGCACTTATTGTACAAACACATGTTGCTAAAATTGTGTAAAAAAAGAAAGAATGAAGAAAAAATGCAAATCAACTCTTTCCACTTACAAAACAATTTCCCTGCCAAGGCTAGTATGTTTGCACACCCTGAATAGATGCACATCTGAGTCTCAGACTATCCCATACAAAGCAGTGTGGAATTCACAGAAAATCTGTGATGGGCCCTATTCCAGAACTGCCCTGCAGCAATACCAAAGTTCATATCCAAGTCACAGCACCAAATTGTTATAGTCATAAATAAATAACATTAAGAATTTACTTTGTATGCCTTTAGTCAGGAACAACACTTCAGGATGTGCAAACAAAAATTTTATTCTTACACTGCTGGGAGACAGTCTTCATAGCAGATGTCAAAATAGTCTCTCTGAACAGAGACAAACCACATTTTTTATACATTTTTCTTATCAAACCTGGTCACGCACTTTCATTACGTTACAATGACTGTGTCATATAGAAAACTTTGCAACTGTCCTCATCCCTCATGATTCTTGCCTGAGACTTTACGTGAACACCTTCCTATACATGATCCATCTGCTTCCAAGGGGTCTTGTTTCTGACCTTGGATGTTTCAAACCTGCCCTAGCAACAACGTACTCCTAGCCTAGAGGAGTCAGGCTACAAATTCCTTTTGTAGCAATTACAACACGTACTGGTCTTGTGCCATAACAATTGTTTTCATTCTTTATTCATTCATTTATTTTCTATGTATAAAGTAAATATTTAACCATTCTGTGAGCCTTCTAGTTGAAGCTGTTAGTATGTGTTCAACACTTTGCCATTTTCATCCACGTTATGAGAGGTTGTGTTCCACATTTTGGAGAAGGAAGGTTAAAAAAGATAAAAAGGATATACAAGCAGCCACTGATCTGCCCATTGACATCATAAAAGGAATGTGGAGATGGATGGAGTAGGAAGCATGTCATGTGATTGAACACAATTTCTGCGAATTTAAAAAGAGTGAGTGCTGTTCACCAAAATTATGTTTGATGATAGCAGAGTTTGTTTTTGGCAAACAGTGTTTTTTTTTTCTGTACACCAAAATTACCTTTGATGATTCAACATGAATCAGATGGAATAGATAAGTAAAGCAGCAGAAAAACGTAAGGTTAAAGTGCAGTGCAAGAGGTGTAGCATTTGTCTAGTTTCTGCCTCAGTGAAAGGAGGCTCCCCTCCTAGAAGAAATGGTAATCATGCTGAAGTTTATTAGATTATGTATCTCTGCAAGTGAATGTTGAGCTGATGATGCAGTGGTATATAAAGGAGAAATAAACTGTTTACTGGTTGCTATGCTATTTTGCTTGCTTGGTACTAGTTTCTTTATGCTACACTTCTGACTGGTGGCATACATAAAAAGAAAAATAAATGCATACAAGAAATGGTATGTAATTTAAAGATGATATCTGAGGGTTATTCTAACTTGATGGGGTCATTTATTCAGTGCATTGTAAGTTAATCAGTTAGCATTGGGTGTAAGGCTGCATGCATAATCAAATTGCTGCTGTTTATGAGAGAATGGTATGGAGCAGGTGAGGGGCTGAGATTGACAAGTATAAGCTTACATTTTTTTTAATGTTATAGCTCATGTTCCATGAGCATTTGTGGGACAATCCTTTTAGTAATTGTTTAGGTTTGGGGCAAAATATTGTCTTTCTGAGCTAATTCCATCATTAAGCTGTGCATTCTAGTGGAACAAAACAAGTGCTTGAATTTATTTTTATTTATCACTCAGAATGAGTGGAATGCAGTGCAATATTCAATGACTAGCTCAAAAATGTATCAATGGCCAGTACTGCTATTGACACTGCACTGACTTATATTTGCTTTTCTCCCTGTATTTTCCATTCCTTTTATCTAAAATCTAGCAACACTTGAGCTCCTCATTGGGTGAGTTATCAGGTATTTAGTAGCTGACTGTGAGGCTGCGAACAAGCTTGTATTGGGGTCTGTATTATAACAACAAATGATCAGATGATCGAACATTGTTATATTGACCCCTAAATGTTGAAATTCCAAAACAGCAAACAACCAGAACAGTGATTTTTCTCCCCAGGGAAAAAAAATCTCTGTTCCCCCAAAAAAAAAAAAAAAAAACACTAAACACTAACTGAAGGGAGGGGATTCACCCCCACACATCCCCCTACTTAAATATAGCAACTCCAAGATCACACTACAGTGGAGGAAATGGCACAACTCGGATGGACAGCCCAGTGATTTCTTTCCCTGGGGAAAAATGTGCTGTTCTGGCCGTTCGCTATTTTGCCAGTTTGACATTTAGTGTTGCTCTAAAAGCATTCGATCATCTGATCGTTTGCTGTTCTGAAGTAGACTCTTGTATTGTAACAGACACTGAAACAGATGTCTGGGTAACTGCCTACAATGGGTATTAAATTGCAACTATTCACACTCACAACCCTGTCAGGCAGACAATGGGCCTAGTGCAATTTAACTCTGAAATTGCCTGAGTTAAACCTGTAAATGTTTTTGATGCTGCCAGGGGCAGCATTCTAAAGAAATAAAGTGAATAATGTCTTCTGGCTTTGCAATACAAATATGTATTATTTGGGTGAAATAAGCAGGAATACGAGCTTTGGCTTGTGTTTATCTAAGTCAATGCATTGATGCAACTACTATCATTATGTTTCTTCATAGCAGTGAAACCAGATAATGTGTGTGGGCAGTGGGTATGGGGCCTGTCTCTGAACAAAATGATTGGCCTTGGCATTTGCCATTGTAATTCTGGTTTTTGAGCACTAATGTGCAATTGAGTGAAGTAAACATGAAATAGCTATGAAGGTAAGACACAGTACAACTGCTTGGTGTGGCATTGTAAACCAGAGCACCATGTAGAACAGCACAAAACTATTCACAGTAGCATTTCATTATGGTTATTTTATTTATTTAATTATTTATTTATTTATTTTATATTTGTTCATCGGGTAGTGTCCAGCTGGACTGATAGCCCGTTTTCATTGGAGGCCCGGGGAGAAAAGCTCCAGAAAAAGCAAGACAGATAAAAATACAGAAATTACATCAGAAAGAATAAAAAAAATACAATAGAAATTATATGCAATAAACAAAAGACTAGATAATAGTCTTACATGATAGCTACAAAATTAAAAATGTAAAGCACAGAGATATAAATAAGAGCCAGATTCACGAAGGCTTGCACGGAGTCTTAGAGTAGAGTAAGACTCCATGCAGCCATCATGTCTGACGAACGATCCAGGAACAGCCTGTAGGGGCATGTAAGAGAGCTCCTAAAATGGCTCTTACACAGACAGGGCTGGGATATGCAAATTACCTCAATTGCAGGCAAAAGACATGCAAATGAGGTAGATTTGCGATTCAGGAAACCCAAACCTGTTCGAGTAAGAGCAGTGTTATTTGCAGAAATGTACTCAGTTGACAACTGAGTACTGTTCTGCAAATAGCAAAACAGAGCCGTGACAGCTCCAAATAAAGGTTGCATCCAGTGCAGGAAGATTGCCAATGGCCAAATATACGGCCATTGGAAATGTTTCCTGATGCAATATGAAAATATTTTTTTTTCTGCCGATTTCCGATGTTTAAGCGTAGCGCAGCGCCGCACAAACAGGCTGCACTCTAAAACCCAGAATACTAAAAATTAAAACCCACAAATGTGGATTTTATTGAAATTGTTAATGTACAATGCAAGGGAATGGCAGGCTGAAGACAACATGGCCACCTAGTAGAGGTTGCTAAGGGGGCAAGCTCAGTCTAAGAGATGTAACCAAGTATTAGTAGGCAATCCTATGTAAATGAGTGTTAGGATAGTGAATCGCAAGTTTATAAAGCAAATGAGCACAGTCAGTGGAGTGTAGGAGTAGGATATGGGGAGTAACAGAGTAGAAAATAGGTGACATCACGAGGGGGTATGTATGAAAGTAGTGAAGCTCATTGGAGCAGAGTGGCATGTGTCAGCTGTCATTTATACATCATGGAAAGAGATGTGTCAACAGGTAGGCTAGGGAAAGCCAAGAAATGGAAGGTGTATGTCGTGGATAACATCAAAGTTTCTTGCTGAATGGGTATGCGCGTGTGTGCGCGCGTATAAACCCAAGTAAGACAGAATGCATGCGTGTAAGCATGAGTGTGCGCATTTAAGCCAAAGTAAGCATGTATAAGGCTGTTTAAAGAGTTGTAAGTGCGTTTGCGCTGGTGTGCGCACGTTTTAACCCGAATAAGCAATTTTTAGTCTGTGTAAGCATGTGTGCGCTCATGTTAGCTGCTGTGCGCATGTTTGCGTTTGTGTGCGCAGTGCTCCCCCCCTGAGGAAACAGAAAGGAAAAAGGAAGCACAACAAATAGTAGGAAGCTACCAGGGAGTACTAGCAGAGCTAGCAGGTGAAAACAATCAGAATCAAGCAATTACACAGGTAGTACACTAGCCCAGCCCTGCCTAGCACTTAAAACTCTGCAAACAACAGTCCAGTATGTTTCTCACAACAGACACTGCAACACTGCAGTAAGCTAATAGAAGTGAAAACTGAAAACACTTTACTGAGACAAAGAAATGTTAGGGGCTGCCATTGCTGTTATAAGGCGACATATGCAACATGCTGAGGGTGGTGACAATGGAAATGCTGCTGGACAACTCACAGTGAGGAGATGGAGAAGAGTGTACAGGCCCAGGGTAACCTACCAAGGGCTACATGAGCTGGAGATAGTGGAGCACTATAGAATGGACAGATACCTCCTGCAGCAAATTGTTGAGCTGTGCAGGCCACACCTCACTCACAGAACCAACAGAGGGGAACCCATCCCAGTGGAAACCAAGGTATGTGTTGGCCTAAGAATATTAGCAACAGGTACCTTCCAGAGACCAACTGGTGATATGATGGGGATATCACAGGCATCAGCATCCAGGGTACTACACCATTTCCTGGATGCCATGTCAGCACATGTCGGTGATCATGTATATTTCCCCAATTCCCATGAGGTATTGGCCAGCAGTATACATCTCTTCCAGCAAATAGCGGAATACCCTGAGGTAGTGGGTGCAATAGACTGCACGCACATATGCATCAAAGCCCCAGCTGGTGAGCGGGGTAGGGTCTACTTCAACCGCAAGGGCTTCCCCTCCATCAACTGCCAGGTTGTGTGCGATGCCCAGGGCATAATACTGAATGTGTGTGCAGGCTGCCCTGGAAGGTACCATGATTCCCATATCTGGCATCTGACGCAGCTGTACCAGACATTTGCCAATGGGGACATCCCACATGGTCACCTAGTGGGGGATGCTGGCTATGCACTGGAGCCATGGCTGATGACACCCATCAGAAACGCACACACACCTGAACAGGAACACCATAATGAGGCACACGCACAAACACGTAATGTAATAGAGCATGTGTTTGGGCTTCTCAAGTCATGGTTCCAGTGCCTGGACACATCTGGTGGAGCCTTGCAGTACTCACCAACTACATGTACCCAAATTGTCATGGTATGTGCTATGCTACATAATATGATCCTGTGAAAACAGCTGCAGCAGGACCAGCATAGGCCTGGGCCAAACAGCCCCCCACCATTGCCAAGGCCATCACAGGCAGAGTGTGACTCGGAGGAGGAACAACCTGAGCCTGCTCCAGTAGGCAGAAGGAGGTGTGCCCAGTATGCTTTGGCCTTGGCAAAGAGGCAACGCATAGCACTTACACTGGCTCAGTAAGAACTCTGGAAATGATACCTCTCTCCAACTCGCACATATAGTAAAAGGGATGCCTAAGTTGACACTACCTGCTTTCAAACATGTACAGGGAGTGTAGTATGTGCATCTGACATAGGCAGCCCTGCAGCACCACCTAAGGCATGATTGTCATGTGTTAAGCAATATAAAGCAGTGCTAAACAGCATTTACCACCATGTAGTATATGCAAACAAAATCGCACACACCAACTAGCACAACTGTGGTCAATGTTCAGTAATATCGGCCAACATCCAGCAATGTTGGTGAATATTGAGCAATGTCGGACAAGCCTGGTCTAAGTAGGGCATAGCTGAACAAAAGCCAACATGCTCATATTTGCTTAACGGGCCCTTAAGCAGTCTGGTCTGCTCAGTATGAAAATATAAATGGGCCTCGAACCCAGGATACTGTGCACTATAGCCAAAGTACTGAACCACTAAACCATGACAGTCTTGCAGTGGTCAGCCTGTATGAAGGAATATTGATAAGTCTATGCAAAGTATTTCATGGAAACCTTGCAGGCACAGCATAATCCTTGTTGAGTTATGACACAAAGGTGAGTCTTGCAGTGAGAACAGAACCTAACTTCCAACACACACAGTATAAATGTTAATATCGGTCATGTTTGCACACATCAACCAATGTAGTGGACCTCAGATAGCAAAATACTGAAAGCTCACACTGGGCATGCTCACACACTTGAATATATGAGACAAATGTCAGGCAACAAAACACGGAATGGCAGAACTGGGCATGCTCACATACTTAGGCCATGTCTGAGTACAGCAGTGGGCCACGCATATCTGGCAGTTGCATGTGTTATCCCAGGAACCTGTCACTATACAGCAATCCGCCCTGTGCACACAGTCATATGACAACAGACACATCTATAATATAGTGGAACCCTGTCATAATCAAATATGTTCTGCAGATACTGAAGTTGTTCATAGAAACTGGTAAAGCAAAGATGATAAAGACCTGCAAACAGTATCAGCAATAAACATTGTGCATCTTGAACATTAGCATAGGTTCAGAGGTCAATACTAGGCTATCTGCCCTATGGCATGTACAAGCCTAGCCAGAGTGTGTTTGGCATTTGCAACCCTGTCAGATTACTACATTGTGTGTGTGAATAGTAGGTCACACAAGATAGCCCATGTACGTTTAGGCTAGTGTGCCTCTGTCTAGCAGGGACACAGAAGATATCCCAGGGGTAAACATACGATCACCCATACAGTAGTCAAGATGTCTCATGTAGGTGGTCAGTGGGTGGCTCTACCTATGTGAAACTGGGATTACATTCTGGAGTGAGTGGAGCCTCTGGGATAAGAATCTGCCCCTCCACAATGTCCTGTTAACATCTGTGCTGAGGTATACGTCCCTGGAGTGTGTAGCTCCAAGGGAGTTGGATATCCTGAGGGGGAGCATGTCCAGTAATTCTGGGTTGGGTATATCTGTAAACAACAGGCACACATCATATCTGAGTAGGTGGTAAGTGACTGAGTAGAGCTGGAGTTACTGCATCTGAACTGTGCAGGGCATCTGTTTGAGTCCCTAGCTCTGCTTGGTGAGGAACTTCCGTGGCCAGTACAGTTGCTGCAGGTGTCGGGTAAGGTACACCCCAAATGTGGCATTGTAACCAAGCATGGATGTGATGAGTATAGGGGCACAATGACCTCACTCGATCTAGATGTGAAACCAAATGGGATAAGGTGGCCCACATAGAAGGTGTGTCCAACCACTTTGGCAACGTGAATGTCAAAGGCGACAGTATGAACATGTCATGTCCCCAAACCCCTAACAACTCCTACCGTATGTAATGGAGTACTACCTATGTGATAATGTGTGGGCATGCTGTTATTCCCAAAGGGGATGACTATGCAACTAATGGCATTTAGCTGTAGGCCATGGCTCAGGCACCAGTCATCCATCTCTGTGAGACCCTGTTTGAGTATGCATGTGGCAGCTGGAGAGTTGATCATGGCACCCAGTTTGCAGTCAAGTGCAAACATATTCAGCCATATTCCCCCTGTGGTAGCCTGTACATCAGACAAATATATACTGAACAAGAGAGGTCCCAGGACCGAGCCGTGTGGGATGCCATGTGTAACTGGTATATAGTCAGACATGGCACCTGCAAGTCTGACCATGTGTGGGCTATCCCTGATCCAGGTATCAATCCATCGTGTGAGATATGTGTCCATATCGACTCTGGTGAGCCTATGTATAATGGCCCAGTGGGTTATTGTGTTGAAGGGTTTTGCAAGGTTCAGGTAGGCTGTGTGGACAGCCATCCCTATGTCGATGGACCTGTTAGCCATTTAAAGAATACAAACAGGTTCAAGAGGCAAGATCTGCTCACATCAATGCTGAAATGTGTAGGACACAGTGTCCGTAGGTTCCCGATGTCTATGTGTATGAGTCCCATGACAATACACTCCATAGCAATGCAGAACAGGCTACTTAGGCTTATAGGGCAATATTGTCTGTGGTCCATTGTGGCACCAACTCTGTGGAGTGGGACCACTGTCGCTGTACGCCATTCCTTGGGTACATATCCTGTGGTAACTCTGATATTGAACAGTGATGTATTGTGAGAGTTACGTCTGTCATGATGCTCGTGTAAGATGCAGGCTGGGACACCATATGGTCACATTGATACTGTGATGTACGCTTTGGGGAGGGCAGCACTCACCTGCTACTGTGTGATGTCAGGGAGGTTATACTCTGTTGGAATGGATAGTTGCTCCTTAGGGGGGGTGGGTGGGAGACATCTGCACTGAGCCTGTTTGCCAGGATGTTGGCAATGCCAGTGGGTTCAGGGTAGGTTTAGTCAGTATGCAGTAACTCACAGCATATCAGTGAGTGTCCACCCAGGTTCCTGACATAACTGAGGAAGGCCGTGTGATAGTCCTACATGTCTGTTGCAATTGTCCGGTAGAAGCGGCCCTTAGAAAAGTTCATGAGTGATCGTAGCTGTCTGCTAGTACAGATTACAGATGCCTTCCCAGTCCGGGATTGTGCTCTATCATGTAGTAGCTTCCTCCTGACATTGTACAGTTTATTAATGGCTGGTGTCTACCAGACAGGTCCCCTGCCACTGGAGTAGTGAGTCCTGTTGTTATTTGGGATAGCACAATCCATGCAGTCCACTAGGTGTCCATAGAATGTGTATGTAAAGGATGCAGCAGTGTGAGCCGTATTTGCCACTGTCTCAGGGTCTCTGAAGGATACCACCTTGCTGCGGTGAAGTGAGACGTTGGCTCATGAGAAGTTCACCAAGATTACCTAGGATGGGTGTGTGGAGGGTATATGTATGTCCAGTGAGATACATGTATGTTCTGACCTTACCAATGAGGGGTATATCGCTGCTGTGGAACATAGAGTCCCCATGTTGGTGATGATCAGGTCCAATATGTATTCCCCCTTGTGGCTGTGCTGACTGGTTGTGCTATAGCATATGAGTCTACAAATTGTAGCGACTGTTGGGTGAGGGTGTCGGGGCTTGAGTAGTATCCCCAGTCAATATTTATGTATATGAAGTCACACAATATAATGGTGTTTGTGGAGACCTTCATATGCTTCATAGTTCCCACGAAAGCCGAGTGTGGTTCCTGAGTTTGGGAGTGTGCTCTGTAGCAGGCAACAGACTGAAAGGCAGTATTGCACACTGGTGGTTGTATATGTATGGTCTGTGATGCTTTGTGCAGTGCTACTAACCTGGAGGTGTGTGTACCTGTGATGTATATGGATACTCCCCCTAGTTGTGTTGTCTGTTCCAAGGCTTGTTGTCAGACAGCATGGTATGAAACATAACCTGGTAGTGCTGGTGTGCATAATCGAGCCTGAAGCAGGCGTCTGTCAGTGCACAGATATTGCTATCCTCCATACTGAGGAGAGTCCTGAGTGGCCGCAATATGAAGTTAACACAACTGTTGTTGAGCAGCATTACCCTTAGTTTCATTTAACCTGTAATGTCTATGGAGGTGGGTTTGTCTTCTGAGACCTGCTTAAAAAAGGCACTAAGGTAGTAGCAAGAGCCTTAGCCAGTATTCCAAAGTCCAAGGATGACAGGTGCAAGCTGTCCATAGTGAAGCTACGTGGCATGTTGAGCATGTCACCATAGGCTGACAGACACTGTATCCCCTATGAATTAAACAAATTTATTAGGCAACTGTTAAATGTGATATGTGTGTCCGTTTACTGTGACATCATAATTGGTGGGTGTAAGATGCTAGACAAGGTCAGGGTCATACTGGCCTGGGCTACATGATCAGAGTGTTACTCCATGTATTATGTCATGTGGTCCAGGGAGTAACGTCTGAGGTTAAACACACCAGCATGGACAATGATGGTGCCAGTCCTGTACTTGCTTTGGAGTGACCTGACTGCCTGTGTTATGTGGCAGATCCTGGCACCCAACAGACAGCCCAAAGTGACTATTCCCTTGTTAGGGCTGGTGAGTGTTACGTCAGTGTGTCTGACAATAAGTGTCACCTATTACAAGTGTATTAGGTGTGTTGTTTAGCCTGAAGGGCAGTGATTGTGTGGCACACTGACATTGTGAACTATGTGATATGTGGGTATTGTAGTGGGGTAGCAGGTGTGTGTGTGTCTGCTTTGGAGGTCTCTGCTGCTTAGGTAGAGTACATTTACAGCATCTGAGTATGTCTATGTGTGACAATGTGGATTGAGTGCTGTTGCCAGAGGATATGTGAGACTGATATGTGGTGTGTGTGGTTACCTTCATCACCTGATAGACTGCCAGTCATGGGTTGAGAGAGTTCAGCACCCTGTATGTCTATATAGGTGCATCTCACACATATATCTGAGTTTGTCGGGAGGAGGAGAGGGTTGTCTGTGTACGAGGCAGATGTGACATTGTGTCAATATCACAATATCACAATATCCACCAGCTGGACTGGAGACTACGCACGAAACCGACCCCTGGACATGCCAGGATATTATCATGACATACTCTGTAGCCTGATCACAAAGGATCAGTAGGGTGTTAAGCGTGTAAAAGAGTTTAACAGGGATTAGTGCTCATGTTCGTTGGTGTTTTGTAAAGAGTAGCTGGGAAGGAGTCCAGGCTGAATCATGACACCTATGTCATAAATAGCAATGTACACCCATATATGTCCTGAGTTAGGGCCAACTGTACCTGAGTGACAATGCTGACATCATGACAGACAAGCCCATATGTACATACCCACCTCCCACTGACAATAGTCCATATCATCATACCAGGAGATATCACCTGTAGAATGGATGAGCAGCTACCCCCACTGCCAAAAGCATGGCAGCAAGTGGAATACATTGATTCCCAATATGTGTCATGCACAAACTACAGAACAAACAGATCATGCACCTGAACAGTCAGCTGAGCCTCACCCCTACACAGGATGTGGAACCGTTGAATGTGTCACAGCTACATATGGCACTCCCCACAAGTGTTGGTGCACAACACACCATGGGAAGTCAAGTCCAGTATGCCTATGAAGTCTGATCTGCAAGGTCATGGAGTCCATCATGGTTGCAGTCATAAACAGAGCTATTGGAAGCTGACATACACACAACCGTACCAACTGTGGTATGTTCATGTGTGGGTCATGGTTCCCAAACATGCTAGACTGTTTGCAAGGCAGCCACCCAGGACATACATCAATGAACACATCTACACGTGTCACATAGACTTTGAATAGCCCTTTATCAACATCCCAGACACATGTAGTATCCACAAAACCAACAAGCTGTGCATAAATATGTGTTGACATATGATGGAATGCCACAGATAGATCACACAAGGTAAGGATTCTGAGGTCTTGTTCAAGCTGTTGACACCTGCTGACCCACATGGACCATTCCTGGAATGGCAGAAAACAAAGTGTACACACATCATCATGTCCAGTCTGATGATGTTACCATCCTATAAATACAGCAGGAGAAGGGAAATCAGCCAGTAAAGTAAATAGCGTGCCGTGTTAATGCGTCTCTCTCTAGTATCATAGCATAGGCAGGTAGGGATTTGAATCCTACAAACAGTGTGTTTGTGTGTGTGGGGGGTGTATGTGTGCAGTATCCTTTGAGAGGTGTCCCCTTTTTGGAGACTGGGAAAACTTACTAAAAGAGGTACATTCCTCTTTGGAAAGTCTGATGATGTCACCATCCTACAAATACAGCAGGAGAAGGGACAGCACCCAGTAAAGCAAATAGCGCACCATGTTAATGCGGCTCCCTGTAGTATTATAACATGGTTAGGTAGGGGTTTGAATCCTACAAACAGTGTGTGTGTGTGTATGGGGGGGGGTGTATGTGTGCAGTTTCTTTTGAGAGGTTTCCTTTTTTGGAGACTGGGAAAACTCACTAAAAGAGGTACATTCCTCTTTGGAAAGTCTGATGATGTCACCATCCTACAGATACATTTCAGGAGAAGGGAAACCAGCCAGTAAAGCAAATAGCGAGCTGTGTTAGTATGTTTCTCTCTAGTATCATAACATAGTTAGGTAGGGGCTTGAATCCTGCAAACCGTGAGTGTGTGTGTGTGGGAGTGGTGTGTGTGTGCATTTTCCTTTGAGAGGGGTCCCCTTTTTGGGGACTGGGAAAACTCACCAAAAGAGGTACATTCCTCTTTGGAAAGTCTGATGATGTCACCATCCTATAAATACAGCAGGAGAAGGGATAGCAGCCAGTAAAGCAAATAGCATGCAGTGTTAATGCATCTCCCTGTAGTATCATAACATAGTTAGGTAGGGATTTGAATCCTGCAAACAGTGTGTGTGTGTGTGAGGGGTGTGTGTATGTGTGCAGTTTCTCTTTGAGAGGTGTCCCCTTTTTGGAGACTGGGAAAACTCACTAAAAGAGGTACATTCCTCTTTGGAAAGTCTGATGATGTCACCATCCTACAAATACAGCAGGAGAAGGGAAACCAGCCAGTAAAGCAAATAGCGCACCCTGTTAATGCGTCTCTCTCTAGTATCATAACATAGTTAGGTAGGGGTTTGAATCCTGCAAATGCTGACTGTGTGTGTGTCACTGTTGGTCAATGCAGTGTGGGTTTTGCTTTTACTATGGTATGACATAGTACGATTACAACTGTAAGTGCATTGCACACATCAGGTATCTGCATGGCAAATATATATGTGTACATGTCCCCTCAATCAGTACATAGGCGTGAAGCCTGCATACTACATGAATACATTTGTTTCCATTGACAGGTCGTGCTGCTGCTTCTCAGATCATAGGTCACATATATATGTATGTGACAAGGCCGTCCATTGTCGTGTTCTGTGGCCAAGGTCATCTGTGGCACACACACCCATGACAGTTACTTAAGAGTAGTGTGAGTGAGGGTATATGCCTGGGGTATATGTCAGACATGGTCATACACAACAAAGACTGCCAAGAATGGACAGTCTTTATAGGTGTACGACTGCCTTGTGGATATGCATTCAGGCCTCTAATGTCTTATGTGATACACCTTGGGACTCCACAATACCTATGGATATGTGGATACCAAGGGACACATGACATAACATGAGGCTGTATGTACACATTGGTACCCAACATACATGTTGAGGGCTACCACCAGTGTGGTACTGACGGGATAGTATGTATAGTACATGAGGATGACTATGCCATAGTTGGCTTACTGCTATACAGCATGTATCAGACAACAGGTATCTGTCTGTATGATACCCTTGTGTACGATATGCATCCCATCCAGTGAATGCATTGTAGGCCAATCCATGCATTTCCAGATTTGGATGGACACATCCCTAGTGTGTCTGCATGTACCTAAGGGGGCTATATGCCAAACAGGTGTGGTCACAGGAATGGGTGGCGGTCATTACCACTGGTTAGTGTTGTAGTGTAGCACCAGAAGGATCCAATTGTTACTGGGTTCCCTACTACTGTGTGTGATTTGTCAGGACATCATCCAATGATTGCTTATAGTCATGCTGTTGAGGTTGTGTATACTACCAGACCACAAATCATTGACAGATATTAACGGTATCACCCACAGCATAGTGTCAACCCATGTCATACACATGTCTACCCATGTTAGTACATAACTGTAGTAGAATGCATACTGGCCATTGAAAGATACTATGAGATGTTAACAATGTGTATGACAGGGTATGCCACACGTCCCATGTGTCCACTATGTACGTACATCCAGACAGTGCGCACCCACCATGTTCACAGATGAACACTTGCTAATCTGTACTGCACACATCACACACGTACTGTCCACTCACTAACACATGCTGGCAACACATTACACTTCAGCCAAGTGGCACATGGGTGGACAATACATACTCAGACCTAACAGTGGTGTAAACAATGCTACACTGACAATCAGAGATTTGATGCATAATGTCTGCTCAGCTATACCTACAAGGATGTCGTTACACTTCCTTGTTGACAACTTGCTATTATTGCTCCACTGCTATAGTGTCACCCTGTGCATCAGCACCATGTTAGCCTGTCCCTCCGTCAATGATGCAGATGACAGGAGGCGACACAGGTATCATCATATGTACAGGGCGTTTTGTTTTCCAGAGCCTGACATTGACCCATTCAATCGACATGTCTGTGTGTTGTGTGTGTGTGTGTGTGTGTGTGTGTGTGTGTGTGTGTGTGTGTGTGTGTGTGTGTGTGTGTGCACGTGTGTGTGTGAGGAACAACAGTACAGCATGGGCCAATGTTGATGTAATGTGTGTGTGTATGTGTGAGCCCTAGTTGTTTGGTTAATGTGTGTGTGTCTACATGCACACAGCTCCACCATGTGGCTGCCATATACAGTAGTTTGTGGGACAGCCCCAGACTGTACCTGCTAGGCTGTACAGATCACTGTCTCCGGCCACGGACACAGTACCTGTACCTGGCAGGGGTGCTACGGACAGTTTCGGGTACCAACCCTGACTGGGTACTGTCATCAGAGGCAGAAGTATGATGACTGGACCCATGTCCATGCTGGGACTGGCCAGAGCCACGTGCACGTGGTCTACTGGGACGGTCAATGGACAGGCCAGCCCCAGTATTGCTGGGGATGGTACTGCCACTATGGGAGCGGCTGTGAACTGTGGGCTGTCTGCGACCACTGCCAGCTGTTGCTGTTGCTGGCATGCATCCGCATCGACGTCGCAACTGTCCCGCATGGTTCTGGCCCATGGAAGACATGTTATGGAGGGCATCTAATGTCTCTCCCCAATGTCTATCAACAACCTCGGTGTAAGTCCGGATGACACCGGCAAGGTCATGGATGCTGTCATTGATAGCGGTGTAATGTGCCCTCAGCGCCCTAAGTCTCTGCCTGGTGTACTGTTCCATACGTGCCTGAGCCTGCATTACAGCCCGGAACATACTGGTCATCATAAGACCTGTGAAGGCACGCCTTCCAGGGGCAATACGACCAGTGGTGCTCCTCCGAGAACCCCTGGACCTCCCCCTATGTGGTACCATTCCGGGTCTATGGCTATGGCCATGGGTACCACTCTCTCCTGGTCAATGCCAACTGTATGCTGTCCCTCGCCTATAGCCATTGGTGGTGAGGGATGTATTGACAGTATGAGTGTGCGCATAGATGGGGTTGAACACTGTGTACTGTCAATTGGCGGACCAATGACAGACCCTGTCAAATCTTCCTGTGCCAAAATACATGTGTCATCATCACCACTATTTGTGGCAGTGGCTTCAGGTTGCCTGCTGCTTTTGCCAACCCCTAACTCAGCTCCTGTGAGAGGAAGACAGGAAACACTCTTTACGGTGTGCACATGCACAGATGCACACATGAACACATGGACACATGCACACATGGATACATGCATACATGGACACATGCACACATGAACACATGCGCACATAAACACATGAACACATGAACACATGCACACATGAACGCATGCACACATGAATACATAAACACATGCACACATTCACACATGAACACATGCACACAGGAACACATGCACAATCCTCACTACAGCAGATACACACACACAACAGCAATCCAAAACATACTCAATAGTGGTTGAAGGTGGGTGACAGTATCACAAGGCAAACAGTCACATCACACATGTCAGCATGCAGAATAAGTGTTGATCAAGTCCATGCAGTGTGAGTGTAGACAGCCATAGTTAATGACAGTGTACATGGCTGTGGTGCATGTGTGTACATGTTCAGTGATTGCCTACACCCTGGAACACAATGTGTACAAGGACACGACATTTCTGTGCAAGTATTATAAGCTCTGCAATGTCCTGTGCACCATCACTCACAGGTATACATACCATGGCTGCATGTGTTATCTGTGTGTCACATGGATTTCCATGTGTGATTGCAGTGGCTGTGTCTGTAGCAGATAATTGTGGACACAGGTGTAGCACATGCATGCTATGTACACACACGGGATGAGTGGTGCATGTATACGTGATGGAATACCAATCCTGGACATGGCCATTGTACAGTGGTTATGGTGAGTGTGGGTCATATTTCAGATATGCCAGTGCCAGCCATGTCATTGCATGGTACATGACTGCAATATTAAACATCACACATACCCAATGTGTGTCATGTGACCTATATACCCAATAGCATTCCAGGACAAATATGTGTCACTTTGTACAGAATACGACTGCTATGCATATTGTGTATAGTTGCATATGTTTGCACACACACAACATGCTATGCATAATGGGTATAGGTGCATATGTGTGCACACACACAACATGGAGGTGCAAAGCAATGGCAGCTATGTGTAGTACTGTGGTCACTGTAACTGTATGGGGTGTAATACCATTAGCCATCATCATCATGCATCATGTGGTCACTCAAGGCCACTAAAGTGTGCTAGACCACCGCCTAGCATGCTGTACCTGAACCGCAGTGCCGTGGCTAAGTTCACAATTACACAGCCACATTGCACAAGGGTGTGTGAGGTGCCCAATAGGGAGCATTGCCTAACATGACTGTGTTATGTGTTGAAGAGTGTTGCACAGCCCCATGCTAGGCCCCTACCCCTCAGGTATATTATGTGTGGTGTGTGGATGACATGTGGGATACTGAATTGTGACCTGGCAGCGGGTGTCCGGTTACACTATGTGTAGCATGTTGAGATGTACTGCATATGACAAACGTGTTATGTTGTGTACATGTGTGTCAACTATGCCTATCCAATGTGCAGTACAGTGTTGCCACATTTGTGTCTGATGCTCTGTGTATTGCATGTGATTGAGGCAGCTACTGACTTTACTGAGATGTTTAACGTCTCACAGCAAACATGCACAGCATGCATTATGCGTAGGTGTGTTATGTGTACATGGCCTACACCTCACCTATGACATGCACATTTCAATACCAATTTTACAGTGTTAACACACTCATCAGCATGTATCATCTGCCTGCTGTCACACCAGAAGGACGTACAAGAATATGACACAGTTTGTCAGTGGTCACAACTGTGGCATTGCTACTGTGAGTGTGCTAAACTACAGTAGAACAACAGGCATAGGTGTACAGATACTATTCAAAATATCAGTATTGCACACAATAGGCAGCACAACTGCTAAACACAGTACACATCTCACATATGCATAATCTAACAATACAGGTAACAGTAGTCTACAGCTAGGGCATGTTACCTACATGCTCCATGTCACCATGCTGGGTGGCTCCGGCCTCCATGATGACACATGTGTGACGTTGTTGCTGCTGTAGGCCAGGAGCCACCACACTTAGGAACATTTCTCCACTCTGGTGAGGGGGGGATGTATGGCCACCCCACCACCTGCGGCAAGCTGTTGTCTATGGATATCAGACGCACACCGCCGAACATGTCTAATTAAATCACTGCAGTGATGGCGTACCTGCTCATATGTCCGGTTATGCATGCCTATGTCATTTACCCGACGAACAAGATCTTGCCACAGTGCAGTACGCTCATGCTGGTACTGGGTGGCCGGTATGCAATGCACTGTAGCTGTGGTTATGTGAGTCAGTCTGCATAGGGTATGTGTTTGAGGGCAGTATTACTCTTTGTGAGGTATGTCTGTGGCCGTTCCACTTGCTGTAGTTGTCATATGAGGTACATACCACACGAAGCATTGTGATGAGTACAGGGGAACACTGACCTATATTTCCGTACATGGCACAACGTTTGTGACAACATGTACTATGTAGACAGATTACAAGACTAGTGTGGCACTGTGAATATCAAAGGGGAGGCTACTGTCCACCTGTGTCCCATGTTCCCTTCTGACACCTTCAGTGTTAGGCAGGCAACCATCTATCTGGTAGCTAGTGGGTAAAGTGTTTTGGAATGGGGTATGGGACTGCAGTATCAACACTGGTGTTCAGTCCATGCTTTGATCACCAGGCACCTGTTGCAATACATCTGACCCCCTGTCTCCCTCTCTCACTACATAAATATATATATATACATATATATCTGTATATATCCATATATATCTGTATATATCTATATATATCTATATATGTATATATGTATATATCTATATATGTATATATCTATATATCTACATATCTATATATCTATATATATCTATATATGTATATATATATATATATATATATATATATATATATACATATATATACACACATATATATATATATATATATATATATATATATATATATATATATACATGTATATATACAGCCTGCATTTAAATTGGAACCTGTGTGCTGAGAGACAGAGACAGCCTTACAAGATTATCTGCAAATATATAGAGCTTAGTATATTATTCTGTATTATAGAGCTAAATTGTTGCTTAGATATCTGTTGTCTTACTGTTCTGCAAATATACAGAGATCAGTATATTTTTTTTGGTTTTATAATTTGCACTGTGATTCCTCACATCTCTGTTGAAACTGTCTTCCCCACCCCACCTCCCTGTTCTTGGTTGTAGTTTAAATTTGGTGGCTTTTGCAGTGCTCGCCCCACTGTAGATTTGATCTAGGACACTCCCCCAGTCCCATCTCTTTACCGCATTATACCTAATAAACCCTTTCTGCACTTGCTTTTAGTCATTTTTAATTTAATTACATTTTTTCAAACTGTGTGTGGACTAATATTGCTACATACTCAAGTGTGCCAGCTTGCACTGCATGTGAATTGTTTTTACTACTGTTTTTGCTACTTTTCTGAAAAAAAATTGTAAGCCTGTTTCCTACCTTTCCTGTAATTAGTGTTCCAGATACAGATTTGCTGTTTCCAGGACTGTTTGTAAGCTTCTGAGCCCCCCAAGCCTTTCTGTGTTGGAGGGAAACCTTCTAGCTTATCAGTGGGAGTGGTAAGCATTAGGTAACCTGTCTACCACATAAGGAGTGGTTCTGGCCCAGAATTTGTAGTTATTGGCCATTTGGGTGGGTTTCCATCTCTCTCAACTTTCTGATTTGAAGGCCTGCATTTGCACTTGTTTCTGTCCTGTAACTCCTGGGCCCATCTCATTTGCTCACTCAAAAAAAAAAAAAAAATATCTGCTTTTACTGTATTTGTGTTTCTTCCTACTTTATTTTGCTTTTGCATCTTAAAAGTACTCAATTGTATTTATTACTGCTTGGTGTAACTCATTCTAAGCCTTTTAGTTTAAGCACTTGGGCTTCAGACCAGTTGTTTTACATTAAGAAGGTTTGTGGTCTGCACTGTAGTGGCAGAACAGGTAGCTTACATCCTTCTAAGTTGGGAACTGCTGATTGAGGGCTCAGTGTCTGTTATTCTAAAAGTGTATTAATTCTGGTTTAAGCACTTGGGCTTCAGGACAGTTATTTTACATTAAGAGGGTTCGTGGTCTGCACTCTTGTGGGAGGAGAGGCTGGACTCTGCCCTTCTGAGCTGGGAATTTCTGGTTAAAGGCTTATAGTGACTGCATATTTGAACTGCTTCTTACTGAAATTGGTACACCTTGTTTGCTGTAGCATAGACTAGATCCAGGCCTGCTGAATCTAGCTTTGTTTGTATAACTTGAGCACTAATCCAGGAATTCTTTAAAGTATTCAATTGTATTTATTACTGCTTGGTAGTAACTTGATTAAAGTGTAGCTATCATTCTAAGTCTTTTGGATTAAGCACTTGGGCTTCAGACCAGTTGTTTTACATTAGGAAGGTTTGTGGCCTGCACTGTGGTGGCAGGACAGGTAGCTTACATCCTTCTAAGTTGGGAACTGTTTATTGAGGCCTCAGTGTCTGTTATTGTAAAAGTGTATTAGTTCTGGTTTAAACACTTGGGCTTCAGGCCAGTTATTTTACATTAAGAAGGTTCGTGGTCTGCAGTCTTGTGGAAGGAGAGGCTAGACTCTGCCCTTCTGAGCTGGGAATTTCTGGTTAAAGGCTTATAGTTCCTGCATATTTGAACTGTTTCTTACTGAAATTGGTACACCTTGTTTGCTGTAGCATAGACTAGATCCAGGCCTGCTGAATCTTGCTTTGTTTGTATGCTTGTTGTTTGTTTGCTTGTTATTTCCCTGAAACGCTAATTCCACCTAAAACGCAGCTTTTCAGCACTTCTGTGGATCCCTAGTGATATCTGCATTGCTTACTGTACTTATTTCCTTGTTTCACTTGAAAGAAAGTTACTGTTTGTCATTTTTGCATTTAAGTTACCTGGCACTTGCTCACTATAGCAATTATATAAGTCAGCACTAAAAATGAAAAGCACTACACCCTCACAAACTCCCCTTGAGTACCTTGTTCCCCACTGGCCCTTTTTTTCAACTATAAAGGAATTCCCAATACTATTCTAGCATGTCCAAAGGTCAGTTGTCAATCTCCTCTCCGGTCCAGCTGGTGAATCTGGGAATCTTGAGGCAATGTTACAACTGCCTCATGTACACAGACAACCCTCTCCTCCTCCCAACAAATTCCAACAAATGTGACAGATGCAACCATATAGCCAAACTGGAGGCTAAGCTCTCTCGACTCAGTACTGGCGTAACGAGTCAGGAGGAGAAGGAAACCACACTCACTACAATTCCAGTCTCACATAGACCTACCATGACAGCAAACCAAACACATAAACACACAAAAACATACTCGTAGGCTCTAAATAAAAATCTGCCTAAGCAGCAGAGACCTCCAAAGCAGCCACCCAAGCAACCACTACCCCAAAACAAAACACGTGCAACACATAGCTCACAAAGCCAGTGTGCTGAACAGTCACAGCCCTTAAGGCTAAACAACACACCTGATACACTTGTAATAGCTGACTGCCCATCATCAGGCACACTGACGTCCTGCTCACCAGACTGAACAAGGAGAAGGTCACGGTGAGCTGCATGTCGGGCGCTAGGATCCGCCACATAACACAAGCAAACAAACCAACTAATAGAACAAACTTAGAACTTTGAAAAGCATGAGAGAAACCAATAAAAACAAATGGAGCAAATGACAGTAAAAAAAACAATTTACTATAAGCGCTTTCGGTAAAACCAATGCTTCACGTTCTTCAGATACAAAATATTAAATCAATTAAGAACATTTAAATCGTCTTCAACATAACAATTATTAATTAACTATTAACAAGGCATCCAATTACTTAAGTTCAGCTGCTAAACAAACATAAAAATGAAAGGTACAATCCACATACATACATTGTCCAAAGCCTAGTAGTAAAAAAACAATAGTAAAAACCTTTTCAAAGGGCTTCAACTCGCATATCAAAATGTCTTTTTACAATCAAATATGTATAAAAATTAAAAAACAAAAAACATATATTAAAAATAAATATATTCAAAGTTATGTGTTCAAATTCACTCTAAAAAGAAGAGTAATGTGAGTACATTTGGTAAAAATAAGTAAAAAAATGAAAACAAAAAGGAAATTATTTAAACCTTTCAGCATCTTAAAGATAATAATTTGAGTACACATTTAATTGATATTTGTTCGTTAAGACCAGTGGGTATATAGGCAGTTGTCCTAATCTGCCAGTCTAGCTCATCTGTTTCCAAAAGAAGTTGCCAAGGGCCACCTCTTGGATCAGGGCGTTTGCAATGCAAGACTACAAATCTAAAACAGTGGTCTGAATGCTCGAGTATGTGTTTTGCCAAAGCGTTGTTTGTGTCTTTTTTACTTATGGCATAAACATGCTCGTAAACCAGCTGTTTTAATTTTCTTTCGGTCTTGCCTATATAAAAGGCGGTGCACCGATCACATGTGGCAGCATAGATCACACCTTTAGACTCACAATTGAATCTCCCCCTAATAAAATATCGTTTATCATTGATCATGACCTCTTTAGTTACTTGAATGTATCTTTAAGATGCTGAAAGGTTTAAATAATTTCCTTTTTGTTTTCATTTTTTTACTTATTTTTACCAAATGTACTCACATTACTCTTCTTTTTAGAGTGAATTTGAACACATAACTTTGCATATATTTATTTTTAATATATGTTTTTTGTTTTTTAATTTTTATACATATTTGATTGTAAAAAGCCATTTTGATTTGTGAGTTGAAGCCCTTTGAAAAGGTTTTCACTATTGGTTTTTTTACTACTAGGCTTTGGACAATGTATGTATGTGGATTGTACCTTTAATTTTTATGTTTGTTTAGCAGCTGAACTTAAGTAATTGGATGCCTTGCTAATTGATAATTAATACTTGTTATGTTGAAGACGATTTAAATGTTCTTAATTGACATAACACAAGCACTCAGGTCACTCCAAGGCAAGTACAAATATGACTCAGTCATTGTCCATGCTGGTGTGAATGACCTGAGAGGTACCTCCCTGGACTGCATGAAAAGAGACATAGAGGAGCTCTCTGAGCATGTTGCCCAGGCCGTTATGACCCTGACCTTGAGTAGCATCTTACCCTCACCAAGAATGATGCCACAATATGAAGACAAGATGATCAATTTAAACAATTGGCTTAAGTACTGGTGTCATTCAAAGGCGATCCATTGCCTGTCAGCCTGGGATGACATGCTCGACAAGCCACGGGTGCTTCGCTAGGGACGGCTTGCACCTGTCACTCCTAGGCTTTTGGATATTGGCAAAGGCTCTTGCTACCCCCATAGTGCCTTTTTTAGGCAAGGCTCAAAAGACAAACCCACCTCCATAGGTATCACAAGGGATAAGAAACTAAGAGTAATGCTACTCAACGCCAGAAGTCTAAACCTCAAGATGCACACACTCGAAACTCTCCTTAGCATGGAGAACATCGATATCTGTGCAGTAACAGAAACCTGGTTCAAGGCTCCTGAGAGCACCCCAGCACTACCAGGTTATACCTCATACCATGCTTTTTGGCCCCAAAACTTGGACTGAACCACAAAAGGAGGAGGAGTATCAATATTCGTCAAAGTTACCCACACCTCCAGGTTGGTGGCACAGCACGAAGCATCAGAGACTATCCATGTGCAACTAACAGTGGGTAAAACTGCCTTCCAGTTTATAGCCTGCTACAGACCACCCTCCCAAACCTAGGAACCCCACTCAGCCTTCCTGAGAACAATGGAAAATATGAAGGTCTCTCCAAACACCATTATATTGGGCAACTTCAACTACCCAAACATAGACCGGGAGCATTACTCTAGCCCCAACACCCTAGCCCAAAGGTTCCTAGAATTTATAAACTCAAATGCTATGGAACAATGTGTTACCACTCCCACAAGAGGGGAAAACATACTGGACCTGATCATCACCAACATGGGGACTCTAAGCTCCAGACCAGAAGTGTATCCCTCACTGGTAAGATCAGACCATAAACTAATCTCACAGGATATTCACATCCCGACCCCACCCCCTGCCCAGAAAACCACAGTGAAAAACTTCTCTAAAGTAAATTTCACACTCCTCAAAACCAAGGTGGAATCCTTCAAAGCCCCCGAGCCTGTGGAAAATACGGCCCAGACCGCTGACTACTTTATAAACGCATTCAATGAACACCTTCAGGAATGCATGGTTCATACAATCCCAAATAAAACCAAGACCCAATCCTCCAAAGGCAGACGTCCTGTCTGGTGGACCCCAGCCATAAACAACCTATACAATAGAAGGAGGAAACTACTACATGATAGAGCAAAATCCCAAAAAGGGAAGGCATCTCTGATCAGTATTAGCAAAAAACTATGGGCACTCATAAAATCGTCTAAGGCCAGCTTCGAGAGAAAAATTGTACAGGACACTAAGGATAATCACAAAGCTTTCTTTAGTTATGTTAGGAACCTGGGTGGGAATTCCCAGATATGCTCAGAATTAGTCCAAAATGACAAAAAATACACCGAACCCACAGACGTTGCCAACATCCTAGCTGACAGGTTCAGCGCAAACTTCTCCCCCCCCCTCCACCAAAAGGGCAAATATCTATCCCAGCAGAGTGCTGCCCCGCTGACATCTCAGATGCTCAGGTAAGAGCCGCCCTCTCCAAAGCAAAAAACACAGCATCAATGGCACCAGACGGTGTCCCGGGCTGTGTCTTACATGAACTCCAAGAAGAGCTAAACCCAAACATAAAACTACTCTTCAATCTCAGCCTTACTACAGGATATGTACCCAAAGAGTGGCATACAGCAACAGTGGTCCCTCTCCACAAAGGTGGTGCCTCAACAGATCCTGGAAACTATCGCCCCATAAGCCTGACTAGCTTGGTCTGCAAAGCTATGGAAAGGATCATCATGAACCTCATAAAAAAAGATATTGGGGACCTACAGACACTGGATCCTACCCAGTTTGGCTTTGTTAAGGGCAGATCCTGCCTCTTAAACCTGGTTGATTTCTTTGAAACAGTCACCAAGGCCATTGACGAGGGGAAGGTGGTCCACACAGCCTACCTGGACCTCGCAAAAGCCTTTGATACAATACCCCACTCAGGCATTATAGATAAGCTCACCAGCTTAAATATAAACCCCTATGTCACTAGATGGGTTGCAAACTGGCTCATGGACAGAACCCACATGGTTAGAATTGCTGGAGCCATGTCAGACTCCAAACCAGTTACAAGTGGCGTCCCACAAGGCTCAGACCTGGGACCACTCTTGTTCGGTATATATTTCTCGGAGGTACAGGCCAACACGGAAGGACTGTGGCTGACCAAGTTCGCAGATGACTGCAAACTGGGCACCATAATCGACTCTCCAGCCGACACAAGCATCCTCCAAAAGGGCCTCATAGAAACAGACAACTGGTGCCAGAGGCATGGCCTCAAGCTAAACGCCAAAAAGTGTATAGTCATCCCCTTTGGCAAAAACAAAGTGCCCACAAATTACCACATAGGTGGTAATCCATTAAGTACAGAAGAAGTAATTAGGGACCTGGAGACCCAAGTTGATAGCAATCTCTCATTTGACAACCACGTGGCCAAAGTGGTTAGAAAAACATTTTATATAGCCCACCTAATCATGAAGGGATTCACATCTAGATCAGGGGAGGTCATCGTGCCTCTTTACTCATACCTCATCAGGCCCATAATTGAGTACAATGCCCCTTTTGGGATGTACCTTACCAGACACCTGCAGCAACTGAAAAGACCCCAAAAGTACCTCACCAAGAGGATCAAAGGGTTCAAACAGATGCCATATGCTGCCCGGTTAAAGAAACTCCAGCTCTACTCAGTGGCATACCGCCTGCTCAGAGGCGATCTGTGCTTGACGTATAAAGCCATGTCCAACCCAGAATTAATGGACATGCTGCACCTCAGAAAATCCAAATCCCATCGAGCTATGTGCTCGAGAGACTTGAACCTCAGCACTGAAATAAATAGGACATGCTGGAGGGACAGATTCATAACCCAGAGGCTCCCTTCACTCTGGAATAAAATCCCAGTCCAGGTTAGGCAGAGTCCCTCATTGACTCTCTTCAAGAGGAATCTTAATGAGTGGATGGGAGATCATAGGTTTATCCCGGGTATCACTTCTGTGTCACTGTTAGACAGAGGCACAGTATACTAACCTCGAAAAAGGGCATAGCAAAATTGATTTAAAATGGGTGGCGAAAGCCAAACACACTCTGGCTAGGCTTATAAATGCCCTGGGGCAGATAGCCTAGTATGAACGTATGAATCTATGAACATATATATATATATATATATATATATATATATATATATATATATATATATATATATATATATATACATACATATATATATATATATATATATATATATATATATATATATATATATATATATATATATGCACACACATACTTGTAAACATCCATTGCTGTACATTTACATGCACATATAGGCACATATACTGCCCACCTTTCATGGTGGGAATATCAATTCTGAAACAGTTGTGAGACATACAACTATGTACTAATATTGCACAGTGTTGTGCAGAATGCATTTCGCTGTCCTCAGGCCATATAGCTGTAACAGACCTCACTGGCTGTAACTCAGTCCCACAGAATTTAACCACCACATGACATATACCTGCACTGCTTGCTGTTTTCAATGCCACACACTACAACCTACATAGATATGTGCACATAGCATCCCTCAACTACATATATATGTCCAGCCTTCACTAACAATTGACGTATGTCCCTTGCCCTATGCACATCTGCATATACATATAGATACGGACTGCTACCACATATGGAGGGTTCACAGTATGTAGAGTACCCTTCAGACACATCATTTGGATGCCAGCAAATACATCTCTGTTACATACCTTACCTTTGTATTTCTCACCTCTGTCTGTTGTACCTGTTGACGTGTTTTTTTTTTTTGTTTGGTGTCTCCAACTGCCTCTGTTTGTTTGTATGTCTGTCTGTCTCTGTATGTTTGTCTGTCTCTCTCACTCTCTCTCTCTCTCTCTCCAGTTGCTGTAATGATATTATTGTATGTGTGGACAGCAAGAACAGGCTGCTTTTGTAGGTATCTGCACATGTGCATGTGATGGCCTCTGTACCAATTGGTGCCCACCATTTAGTAATTGCATGCAGCCTGCTGTCTGGTAATTGCAGTTCTCACTGTAATTTTTAGGGCACTGCTATAAAATGATAGGTTAGGTAGGTGTAGGCCTTTCAGTTTTGCAAGGTGGGGACCATGCTTGTTTGCTGTGGACACTGTTGTGTCAGTCAGAAGGTTGGTATATGTCTCATATCTGAAGCTGGGTTGTAGCCAGTGAAATGCATGTTGTACTGAAACCTGACTGTTGCTTCTACCAGTACACTATTCTCAGTGTGTAAGTTTACTCACACCTCCTAATGCTAACACTGGATACATGGGAGTATGTACTTTCTTTTGGAATTAGGGAATTAACTGGCATACAACAGTAGTTATTTCAATGTATTCCTATGGCTTTCCTATTTTCCCTTTACATTCACTCCTTGTAATGCATGTTATATTTCTTTATTGCAATGTATTCCTATGGCTTTCCTATTTTCCCTTTACATTCACTCCTTGTAATGCATGTTATATTTCTTTATTGCAATGCATTCCTATGGCTTTCCTATTTTCCCTTTACATTCACTCCTTATAATGCATGTTTTATGTCTTTATTGCAATGTATTCCTATGGCTTTCCTATTTTCCCTTTACATTCACTCCTTGCAATGCATGTTATATTTCTTTATTGCAATGTATTCCTATGGCTTTCCTATTTTCCCTTTACATTCACTCCTTGTAATGCATGTTATATTTCTTTATTGCAATGTATTCCTATGGATTTCCTATTTTCCCTTTACATTCACTCCTTGTAATGCATGTTATATGTCTTTATTGCAATGTATTCTTATGGCTTTCCTATTTTCCCTTTACATTCACTCCTTGTACTGCATGTTATATTTCTTTATTGCAATGTATTCCTATGGCTTTACTATTTTCCCTTTACATTCACTCCTTGTAATGCATGTTATATTTCTTTCAGCACCAAATTATTGCATATTTGCTATGGCTTAGTGGTACATCATGCAGACTGGTGAGTCCAAGGTGTGGGGTTTGAGACTGACAAGGGTATTTTATTTTGCTGCTGAGCAGTACAAGGGCCTTGTCATACAGAGTGACTAAGGCACTTTTAAGAAGTTGTAAGTGGGTTTGCGTGGGTTTGCGCAACGCTTAGCAATGCTTAGCTAAGCGCACACAAGCTCACACCTGCCCACCCCCGCTAACTACTGCTTAAAAGTGCTTACTCCCACTAACCCCCACGCTAATTTCATTTAAAGAAAAGAAAATGGGGAGATAGGAAAGTGGTAAAAAAGGGGGCACAAAGAGGGAAAGACAGTAGGGAAACCAGTTTGGGATGTGCAGGATGGGTGTAGGGAAGGTCCATAGCTGCCCATTTCTTTACCAGCAACAGCTGTGCATATGTATGAAATTTGGTGTGAAATTTGAAACCTTCCACCCCTGAGAGAGGGGTGAGGACAACAAAATATGTTGTACTGCCAATTAGAATTATCAGTTTACATGTCCAGCGGACATTTGTGCGAATTGGGCAGCTATGTATGAGGCGTAATTTTTTTGTGGGAACAGATTGCCCTTTTTTAATTTTTTTTTTTAGGTGAGAGTGGAATGTGAGGTAGAGGATGTAGGTATATTTGGGGAGGTAGGTTGGGGAGGTAAACAGACAAGACAAACAAGACGCATACAGGGGTGGAGTTTGACACATAGGGTGGGTGAACACAATTGACGGGGAAGGTTGTTTGGAAATCGCAAGCCCATGAGCCCACAGATGGTAACAGTGGAACTAAGATCCCCACCCATGGGCAGTCACCACTGCACCTTCACAGCCCGAGGGTGGCTGTGCTGGGGGTTGAGTAGGATGGGCAGGCTCACCCAAGAGATGCGCCACTCTTGCCTCAAGCTGGCATAGAGGATCAGCGACTGAACGCTGGATCTCCCTACGCACCACAGCCCGGACCCTTCGAAGGGTGACAGGTGGCCCTTCTCCACCCATGCTTGCATGTGGGGAATGAGCCCCATCCCCTGCAGCGCTTCCACCCAAAAGTGGCACAGGACCAACAGAGGAGGGGAGCCCGGGCTGGGCACCTGAGCTGCTGGTGCCAGGTGCATTCGCCAACTGAGGAGGGACAGGTGGGTCCGCTGGGACCGTCCTTCCCATATGTTCTGTGATTAGGTGTGTTTAATTACAACATAAACAACAGCATTCCTGATTAGTTGTAACAGCATGCAGTAATATTCCCTTTAACCCAACACACCAAGGTTCCAACAGTTGAACAGCAAGCATAACACATGCATATATTGAACGACAGTGGATATTCCAGCAGCATGCACGGATGTTTGGTAGCAACAGGCCACCATGAACGTGGTGTTTGAACAGGGCACATGCATCAACATCAATGCAGATATTTATAAAACAATAGGACATATGTTCCAACAAATATTTAAGGTTACACATACCCATTCGAGGTGTGGAATTGCATGGTTTATGCACATATGGTAGGGTGTAGAAAAAACCTTGGTTAACATCTTATAATGACCTTTTAGTCTACACTACATTCCCAGTGACTGCAAGTGTATATCCCCTACCTGTATTATTACACTTGCCACCATACATTAGGTTGTGTCATGGGTTTGGCTAGTTCTTTATATGCCTGACCTATATCTGACATACTAACTCTCCAGGATGCAGGTGTTACTGCTACATATTTCTTGTTTGCATTTATATTTCTTTATCTACATATCTGGGATGTTTTCACATGACATTTTCACTTCAATTTGTACAGAACCCTGCATTTCTTAACACACACTCACATTTCTGGTGAATAATTACATGCTACATGTGTGCCAGGTTTACTTATTCATGCCAGCCAGTAACTGACTATTGTGGACTGCATATATGTTTCACAGCTACTAGCACTTCCATCACCCACTTTATATGGGACTGCATAACTCTGGGTTGCCAGCACATTTTCAAACAGTACTGTTTGTATAATGCAAGGGTACAACAACATTTCAGACTCTGTGACACAGACACACTCTGGGTTTTAGACCTTTATTAATGACATTGCACAATTTTCCACAGGCTCACTCCTTTATTTGTTTTAACGGTATTTATGGCAGACATGTTCAAGACATATTATACCTTTATTGATAGGTTAGAACAATCTTTTTAAAGGCTCACTCACTTATGTTATATGACAGTGCCTGCAGAGATATTATTACAGACATATGTTACCTATCTTAATGGGTTATTACACTCTTTTCTGCCTCTCTGATGTTTTTATCTGGCAGTACATGCAGAGGTCTTATTCAGGCAATTCTATGGCTGTTTCATTGGACTACAACACTTTCTTTCATGCTCTCTCCCATATTTTATATAACAATACATGCAGAATAATCACTAACCTGCCCGGTGGCGCAGCCTTATCAGCCTATCAGCATAGGCTTGCTGATTCGTAGCATGGTCACCTGCAGCTGTAAAGTAAATGAAGGGATATTGAGGCATACCTATCCATTATACATACTCCATTATCAATTCTTACATACTGCATTATATGGCTACATACTCAGTTGTGGGGCATTCTGCATCCCACGGGCCTCCTGTATCCACTGGTTCAGGTGGTCCTGCTTTCGTCTCTTCAGGTCTGCATGGTGGTAACGGACCTGCTCACCAGTCTGGGGAATGCCTGTGGCACTGGTGAGGTCACGAGCTAACTGGTTCCAAGCCTCTGCCTTGTACTCCGTCCCTTGGAACTGGCCTTGCAGGAGTCTTGACCCGTGAAGGTGGACAAGGAGCCAAACCATGTATTTGGACTCCTTGATGCCCTAACATTGCGCTCGGAAGCATGAACCCTCTCCTGCACCTGCCATTCTGACTGCAAATGTGAGCTACAATCAGTTATGGTGAGTATTCCTGCCTATGGAACTTAAATATGCCACATTTCTCGCACTTTTTTGCGATTGGCCATTTTGTAAAATTCTTGGCTGACTGCAGACCTGCTTAGTAATGGTTAAACTACCATTCGTAAGTATATGAATGTTAATAGTGGCTGCTTCCCCTATGTTGTCATGGCTTAGTGGTTCTGTACTTTGATTATGATGCACAGGGTCCTGGGTTCGAACCTTGTCATTGTTTTATTTTAATACTGTCTAGACAGGCTAGGGGGTGTGGCTGTGTTTAAGCAACTTAGCTCTACATTGCTCCCCAGTGCCCTGGTTGGCACGGCGTGCACGTCCGCGCAAACACATTGCACTGGGTAAAGTGCTTTTAGACTTTGGGCAACTCTATTGCACTGGGTAAAGCACTATTAAACTATGGGCAACTCTGTTTAGCTGGGTAAAGCGCTATTTAACTATGGGCACCTCTGTTTAGCTGGGTAAAGTGCTATTAAACTATGGGCAACTCTGTTTAGCTGGGTAAAGTGCTATTTAACTATGGGCACCTCTGTTTAACTGGGTAAAGCGCTATTAAACTATGGGCACCTGTGTTTAGCTGGGTAAAATACTATTAAACTATGGGCACCTGTGTTTCGCTGAGTAAAGCATTGCTTAACAGCAGCCTATTATATATTTGGGTCCTTTAAGAATATATATTTTGTTCACTGATACATTGGCCATGTCACTGCTTTTAATAAAATTTTATTCATATATGTCTGGTATTATTTCAAATACTTATTTAAAACATAAATAAGAAGGGGAGTGGTGGGACTCGAACCATGAATGCCTCCTCTTTGGGCATACGCTCTACCATTACGTTATTGCTATTTGGCTTAATTTGCATAAGTAGTTCTTATATGCTCTTCAGTGTCACAATTGCTAACTGCGGTTAAGCAATGAGCACACCCGCGCAAACAAGCGCAAATACGGGCAGCTATATCGTGGATTTAAAAAAATAAAATTAATATTTTACGTTTTATAACTGTGATGGGGGTTTACAGTGTCAGGGAGTGTGGTGTTGGGTGCAAGTACATTTGAGCGAACTCGCTCTTGTCTGTTGACATTATGCTTTTTAAAACCTTGCAGGGGCGTGGACATTTAGACTGCTCAGCAGTCGGACATACCCCCTGCTTTCCTACTCAGTCCATGTAAGAGTTACGGATGAGTCAGCGTGCCCTCATGAATATTCATGGCATGCTGACGTCATACCGTTCAACTGCAGTGTCCGAGTAAGACATATTAAGTCTTACACGGAGGTTTCGTGAATCTGGGGGCAAGTAAAAAAACAGAAAGACTGAAACAGGCAATGAGCAGACCTAACTGACAAGGCATGTGTACACAGTGATTTAGAATGTTAAAACATTGAAATTTTGGAATACTGAAAATTTGCAGTGCAATAAACAGTGAGGAAACAATCAGCTGTAACACTGAATTTAAAAAAATGAAAAATAGCAATTGAGCTGAAAAGGTGAAATGAGCATAGGAGAGGAAATTAGTAGGGAGAGTAGTTTTCCAGGGGCATTACAGGGGCAAAACCAGATGCTATTAATTTATTCTTTTATTTTTGTTTTAAATGAAGAGTAGCAGGGGGTACATTGAATGCTTGTGGGAAGAGAATTCCAGGACTTAGCTATTTTGTTAGAGTAGAGGGAGTCACCATGGTAGTTATGTGATTATGTTATTTTGAGCAGTAGCCTATTGGAAGAATGTAGTTGGAGAAGGGTTGAAAATGTGGGGCAGCTATGAGGGTTATGAATGATTTTGCAGGTGAGGGTAAGCTGGTTAAGGTTAGCAGGTTTGGGAGTTCTAGCCAGTTAAGTTGTAGAAGTTCTAGCCAGTTAAGTTGTAGAAGAGCGGAACAATGATGTGCTTCATGGGGATGATTAGTGGCAAACTTTATGATTTTGTTGTAGCAGGATTCAAGGCTATGCAGGCTGGCCTTGTGTAAGGTGGTGAATATGTGAGAGCAGTAGAGAAGTGCAAAGAGAAATTGTGATCTAGCTGTGGCTAGACTGGCTTGAGGTGTTAGGGAAGGCTTAACTCTATAAAGAACTTGAAGTTTAGAATTGACTTTTGTGATAGTTTGGGAAATGAGAATATCAAATTTGAGATGGTCATCTATTGTAATACATAGGAGTTTGGCCTGGTTAGTAGGTTCTGTTTT
>NC_056730.1:793048894-793106394 GCF_019279795.1 Protopterus annectens
CACATTTTTGATAATGTAATGAGTGGGCAGGGGTTAAAAATTTCTAGACTATGCACTGAAGATGGCATATATGAAAGTGAGCTAGATAATATGCAGTGTATGTTTGCTAATCTTGGCTATCCAACCCAAAAAGTTAAGAGAATAATAGCTAAGACAAAAAATTGGAGACAGAATAGTGGCAAGCTATGGCGTGAATGTAGTATGTAATATAATAAAATAGCCAAGAGCTCCAAGCCACGTCCCAAATTTTATTGTAGGTAAGCACTTTCAGCTGAACCACCAGCCTTCATCAGACAAAGTACAACACAACTAACACAATTAATATATACTCTTAATTAACAATTAATGGTAATTAAACCCATTATCACTTCATAATAACTAACAACACCATTTAAAATCATTTAAAATATGAAACCCTTTTAAAACCATTCCAATATTATAAATTGGTATGATATGCCTATCTATAATAAAATTTTAACTTTGAAACACTGGTTATAGAAATGGTCTCATTCAGATCTAGTTTTACTGAAGCATTTAAAAATGTTTGCCACCCGTATTCTCTATTTTCAAGATAGAGCTTCCATGGACCACCCCTGGCACCCACTTTTACTTGTTCTAACACTACAAAGCCAAATTTATGGTCCTGATTCATTTTTATATGCTTATAAAATGCATTAGTGTTTTTCTTTTTACTAATTTCATGGAGATGTCCATAAATACGTTGCTTAATTTTCTGTTTTGTTTTTCCTATATAATAGGAAGAACAGTCAAAACACTTTGCTGCATATATAACCCCCTTAGTATTACAATTGAAAGTACCAGATATGTTAATATCCAAACCACCCAACCTGATTTTATTACATTCCATAATATTAACACATTGGTTGCACATTTTACATTTTTTCATCTTACCTTGTACTTTATTTGCCACGACTGAGCAGGAGTCACACAAATCTGACTTTATTGTTCTCATAGTCTGACATACACTTGCTTAACCTTCTTATAAATATTGTATATACCCATTATTTTCCACAGAATATCATGCTGTATAGAATCAAATGCTTTATTAATACAACGTACCACACATTTTACATCTCATTTCATTCTATTTATATAATATATAATTTCTCTGACTATAATTAATAATTCCTGACATCTCTTTCCTTTTATACTGTATACACTTTCCTCTAAGACATACTGCATCTTATTTTCAAATCTTTTTTGTATTATTTTCATAAATACCTAATCTGTATTATTTCAACTCTGCTCTCCATATAGCTCCTCTTTCTCCCTTTGTCCATATAAATGTTAATATTCCCCTACACAATTCATTATATTTTAATCCATCATTCAACCATTCGTTAAGCACACATATTAAACTAATTTTCTGCCATCCTTCAAAATTTTTATACATTTAATTTATTCTACATAACTTACAATTCCCATAATTTGTTGCTGAATTTTCTTTTTTATTAGCTTTTTTTTTAATTTCTCTCATTATACTGTTGTACTGTTTTACTATTTTACTTAAATAAGGTGAAAATTCTTATTTTCTCCCTTGTACAAAATATTTGTACAATAATTCTCTAATTCTTTCTTAATTTTCTTATAAATCTACTTTTCTTTCTCATAATAATCTTTGTTATTATTTTCTAGACTATCACTTCTCTATGCATTTTAGCAAATTCCTACTTTTCTTTTTTCTTTACTTTTCCACGATAAAGAACTATTTTATATTTTCTTTTAAAAACAATCCACCATTCTGACCAACATAAATAATAATTTCTTTTTTTTATTAAATATTTTTTTTTATTATTTCAAATAAGATGTCTTAAGAAATATTACATAAAATAAAGATAAATAACATATTTACGATTCCAAAACATTACTAACTTCAAACCATTATATAACTATTTACATTGGTGTCTATGCAAATAACATTGAAATTCTGAATTATATAAAGTTAGAAACATAAGATGATATATCTTCATTGATCTTTTCCAATATTTCTAGTACTTTCATCCAAGAATAATAGTAAGAAGTAGATCTTTTAGTTGTGTTCTTCACTGTTAATATTTCCATATGAGCAACTGTTGATGTTAAATTCTCAAATTCCTTGAACGTAGGAGAAGCCTCATTTTTCCAGTGTATAGTTATGATTTCACTTGAAATTGCCAATAGTGACCATAAGGTTTTAGTGTCTTTTTTTGGTACACAGTTTGGAATAGGAGAGTTGAATAAAATTAAAGACTTTGCTAATTGAAAATTATCATTATAAACAGTCTGAAAAAAATAGTTAATGGACTTCCAGTACATATTGAGACATATACATTCATTAAAAACATGCTGCCAATCTGTTTTTATCTTGGTATGGCATCTCCAACATTGATCTTCAATAGAATACATTTTGGCTAGCCTATGTGGTGTATATAAACTTATGTGTAGATATCTCCAAGTGAATAATTGCCAGTATTTTGATAATATAGAAAATTTGGAAGATTTTAGAATATTACTTTTTTCTTCTTCAATTGGAGGATGGTTATTTATTAAAATATAATAATCCCAGTATGATTTTTCATGATTTTATTTTGTTTTTTAACAATTTTGTAGATATTAGACAAATAACATGTACCCTGATAAGGTTGTTTTTTGATAAGAATAAGGTATTCAATAAGTTTTGGAGCTTCACGTCTAACTGAAGGTTGCATTTGTTCTATTTTATTTATAAGAAAATGTCTTAGATTTTGTAAAAGCAACCAGTAGTCTTTATTTATATTATAAGTGTAAGTTATCTGTTCACTTGTTAGTATTTTCCCTTTCTCTATAAGTTGATGCCAAAAGAATAATGATCTTTTCTTGAGTATATTCATTTTAGAGATTTGGGATGTATCTAGAATATTGGGTGTAAAAGCTATAGGGAAAATAAGAAAAATCCAAGAATTAATATTTGGTATTTTGTTTACATATGTTTTGAACATTCCAAAACACCAACAGCCTGGTAATTGAAAGCTAAATACTGAACTCCTCAGCTCGAACCAATAAAAGATTTTTATTGCCAAATACAGTACAATAAATCCACCAACAGTTCCAAGTTAAGCGCTTTCATCTGGTGATGACTGTTTAACCAGATGAAAGCACTTAACCTGGAACTGTTGGTGGATTTATTGTACTGTATTTGGCAATAAAAATCTTTTATTGGTTCGAGCCGAGGAGTTCAGTATTTAGCTTTCAATTATCAGGCTGTTGGTGTTTTGGAATTTTTACATTGCTGGTTGTGTGGGTTTACATGTTTTGAACATTGACAGTGTAGAGCCTATATAGTTTGATGTTAATTTATTAATATTATTCCTTTTCCCTAAAAAATAACCTTTCAACATCCATATAAGGGGTGATGATATTACTGTTAAGTTGTCTTGTATGTGATTGTAATTGATTTCTATGTAAATCTGCTCATGGGCTTGTTTCCATATAGGTGTGTATGAATTATTTAACCATAGTGTTATATTTTTAATAACAGATGAGGTAACATATAAATCAATATCCGGTAAATTAATTCCACCATCTTCCCAATCTGGCAAATGTTTATTTAAGGCTATACGGGGTTTATTTGGAAACCATAGAAAATTTAAAATTAGTTTATTGTATCTTTAAATAATATATTTCGGAGGTGGCAATTAAAAATTTTATATTAAGTATAATATTTTGGGAAATATGATTACTTTAATAAGATATAATCTGTCTGCTGTTGAAAAGATGTATTTATTCCAGTAACCAATTGTTTGTTCTATTTTGTCTAGTATTTTATTATAGTTAAATATTAGAGAATCTGTTAATTCATTGAGTAGATTTATTCCCAGATATAATAGTTTATTTTCTGTTACTATATATTTAGAAAATCTTGTGTTTATATTTTTTTTACAGTTACAGTGCATAATTTTAGTTTTGTTTTCATTAAATTTTAAGCCTGAAATATTTTGTAATGTATTCATGGAGTTAAATAGAGCATTCAAAGACTCATTGGCATCTGAGAGAGTTAATAGTATGTCGTCAGCAAAGAGTTGGATTTTAAGGTTTAACATTTTATTAATACAAATGCCCTTTATGTTATTGTTTGATCTGATTTGATTTGCAAAGGGTTCTATGAGTAATGCAAATAACAATGGTGATAAAGGGCAACCTTGTTTAGTTCCCTTTTTGATAGTTATAGGGCCTGATCTATGCGATCCTAGTTTACCATATGCAGTAGATTTTTCATATAGTATTTGGATAAGATTATTAAAATTAGAAGGAAAGTTATATTCTTTTAAAACTAGTGAAAGAAAGTTCCAGTTAACCGAATCAAAAGCTTTATTAATATCTAATGAGATTACATTTAAATCTAGGACTTTATGTTTGCTATAGTTTATTAATGTTAGTATTCTTTTAATATTATCTGAAGTATTTCTGCCTTTAATAAAGCCTGTTTGATCTTTGTGAATTAAGAAAGGAAGAAAGTGTTTGATCCTGAGTTTATAGCCATAAACATCTTATAGTCTATATTGAGTAATGATATTGGCCTATATGAGGAGCACTGCTTCTCATCTTTATCTGGTTTGATAATTGGGGATATCAGTGAATATTTCCAAGAGGGTGGTATGTTCAAATCTTTCTTGGCTATATCATATACTTTTAATAGTAAGGATATGGCTTGATTGGGTATTAATTTATACATTTCTGGTAGCATATTGTCTGAGCCAGGTGCTTTATTTGTCTTGAGCTTTTTAATTTGTGATTTTAATTCTGTCATATTGATTGGTTTGTTTATAATGTCTATTTGTTCTTGTGTTAATTTAATATGAATATTATTTTCTAAGTATTTTTATATCCTTAGTATGTGTATCATGAGTGTTTATGGAATTATCAATGTTAAATTGAAGTCTGAATGCTTCTAAAATATCATTTAGATCCGTAACTCTTTTGTTAGTATTAGGAATAAATATTTCTTTTATTTGTTTAGATTTATTTATTTTTTTTGTTCTATTAGTTAAGTGTCTCAGGTGTGCTGAATTAGTAGAGTATGAGTTTATTTTTATCTTTTCTAAGTTAATCATAATCTTATGATGTAACAATTCTGCATACTTCTTATTGATTTGCATAAGTTCTTAAACTTAAGTAGTATTACTCTTTTATATTTCCAGTTTCAATTTATCTGCTTTGTTTTGTAAGTCTAGCATATCTGTATCCCATAACTTTCTTTTATTTATGTACCAGGATAATATTTTCCCATATGTAACTGTTTTTAATGAATCCCAGACATATATTTCTGAAACATCTTCTGTGTAGTTTATTTCTAGAAAGTTTGTGATTGTTTCTTCATAAAATTCTTTGAAATCTGTCAATTTTGTGATATAGTAAGGTATCCCAGTAATGGGATTTGAATAAAAAGGTGTAAACCCTATCTCAAAGACTATGGCATTATGATCAGATAAGGGACAATTTATCATTTTGACTTGTCAATTTTTGTTATTAGGTCATTGGCAGCATATATTCTATCAATTCTAGAATTAGTTTTATATCTAGGAGAATAAAATGTGAAGATTAGTGAGTCTGGTTCTGCAAATTCATTTATATATTTTAAATATAATGTATCTATAAATTTTAATAGTGCCTTAGAGATAGGTTGTTTTCTTCTTTTAGATTTAGAATCTGTATCTTTTTCATTAATTATACAGTTGAAGTCTCCTGCCAATATCAGGCTACCCTTAGTTAAATGAATTATCTCTTCAAAGTGCTGTTTAACTGTTCTTAATCTTAGTCCTGGGATCCAATATAGATTTACTAACGTATATATTCTCTTATTTAATTATATTGAAGCTAGACAAAACATACCCGATGTATCTTGATGAGTAGTAATTATTTTAGGTGTTATAGTTGAGTTGCGAAGTAGTATAGCTACTCCTCTTTTTTGTTTTGTATTGAGAGTTTATTAATACTGTGTAATTATTAATATTTAAGTTGTTTATATCTCTATCTAATAAGTGTGTCTCTTGTAAGAAGACTATTTGTGGTTTATGTAAGTTTATGTACTTGAATAGGCTTCTCCTTTTATTACTATTATGTAGACCATTAACATTTATGGATAAACATTTCATTTCCTAGTTTTGATTTTGTTTTATATGTGAGTTTATGTAAATATTGTTTATTCTTAGTTCCATCGTGGATACAGAATTCAAAAAGTTTCTGAGTGACACCAAAGTGATAAAATAAAAAAAAAAAACAAAGAACTTCCAAACTTGTAATTCTTAACCTTAAAAACCATTCCCTGTCACTGTGATGTAATATACCTCTTTGATTGGTTAGTGAATCTAACCAAACAAACTTTCTACCCTCACAAATAATATTTGGATCAGTTTCTCTTATCCTCTTAGTTTTTAAATAAAGATAATTGAATAATATATTAAGATAATCTAATCAGGTAAAATATATAAATATATTCTTTACTCTTATCTTATTGTAATTCAGTAATACTCATTTCTAATCAGGTTTCAAAAAGGTACAAATATTTAGACTAAGGTAGTATCATTTCAAAATAGTTTAGGTTATTAATAAACATTTTCTTATGTTAAAATCTATAACTGTGTATTGTAGACATATGTTGAAAACTATTTACTGACATTACTGTACAATACAATACCATTGTTGTGTAAATGTTTTTGGACTACTCAAGTCTGAAACCAGTGTTTAGATTTGTATTTGCAAAGTCACATTGAAATAAAAACATGAATAGTTCTGAAACCACATCATATTTCATGTTTAACATAAACTGAAATGCAATACAATGTACAAGTATATTAATATTTCTTTAGCAGACATTAAATATGTTCCTCTGATTGCATTTTTCAGCTTTTCAAAGACAATTCCCATGGCTGGAGACAACAAGATCAAAATTTAGACGTCTCCCTTATCTAAGAGACTGCTTATAATTTTGTTACTTGATTGAGTGTTTTGTTGTTAACACTTTTATCAGTTTTCAGAGGGACTTTGTATAATCAAAAAGACACAGTACAGAGGTAAAACTATAGTGCACTTGACCACATTTACAAAGCAAACATCTATGTATATCACATATTAACTCTTACAGCTTAGACTGACACTTAACCAGTGAATTTATCTGCTGACAATAAGTGTTGGAGATATACTTTTTGCTTACTTAACACCAGTAATTTAATCTTATGATTGAATAACATTTTTGAATTAAACATCAGCAGCTTCTCATTATAGTATTTAAAAAGTATACTAAAGAACATGTAAAAAAAATGGAAGCTGTTAAGATTTAAAGTATTATGTATGAAAATGTTGCAGGTTAAAATTCCTAACCCAGTTTGCAGTAAATAGACAAAATCTATTTAAACTATGGGGTAATACCTTTATTAAGTCAGAAAGGTGATTAAGAAGCTTGATTTTCCTCTAATATCAGAGGATAGCTATGGTGATCCATGCACTGCAAGAGTATTATTTATCCTGGTAATTGCTTTATGACTGTATATAGAAATATTTAATTAAAATAATTAACTGGCATTACAACAATGTTTCTCAGAAAAAGTTGTTTTACAGTTAATGACTAGATAGAATGCATCATTGAGAGGATACCCTTATCAAATGTCAAGTGCTTTAGCTATAATATGTGCCTCTTCAGATTAAACCTTGATGAATTTGCTGCTTACTAAACTTGCAGACTAATATTGGTGTCTTTTCATGTAGTCATATTTGAACATGAAAATACAGGTCTGCTGATTAGGAACAATCAGGGTCTCAACTGCTAGACAATGCTATACATTTGTCTGCAGAAAGGTTTGAGATTTACAGTTGCATTGTCAAGCATTTTTGTTTACACTAACAGTAACATGATATACCCATATGCACTATTATTGTGTCATTGTTGATAATGCAAAAAGCCAGGTAATATTATAAGAAGGGTGTAGCCACAGCCAGGTAATATACTAAGAAGAGTACAGCCACAGTCATTACTCAGATGAGTAAATGGGAACAGCATGAGCCGTCTAAGGAAGCATAGCTCGCTGAGCACCTGCCACAATGTATATTCACAATGCATGGTAATTTAGTAATAAATTAGGGTCTGAGCTAAGCCTCTCCCTCTGCTACTCAAATTGGATTCATTACAATATGTGTGTAGAACACGGATGCTTTGACAAAGTTCAAGCCTATATGGGATATAAATATTGTATAGTTGACACATTGAGTTAAATCCTCTGTTGTTATGTTACTTATTATAGTTGTTTATATGATTATTGCTTTTACTTTCTCTATCTAGTATATTGTACTGTTATTTTAATGTCTGATTTGCTAAATGTACATTTAACCTTCTTGTTGCAGCCCATTTGTCCACTTAAGGGCATAGTTTGGCAGCAGGACATTAGTAGTATTTTTGTAGAAGTACCAGTGTGGCAAATGGCAATTTTCTTAAAATAAACCTGCCCATTGCTTGACAGTTACTAGTTTCTTTAGAGAATTTCTTAAAACAGCAGTGATTATATTTGCTGACGATTAATTTCTGCTCTTTAAACTCTGCTGTACAAAACATAGTAAGGGATAGCTAAAATGTCTGGAAAACTAAATTGACAGAAAGACAAGCAGACATATGTCCTTATCTGTCAAGGTGCTAGAAGACATCAGAAGCCATAAGCTGAAAGTGCTTCAAAAAATAGATCTGTGTATATTTAAATGAACTGCATATATTATTTGCATTTCATTAAAAGGAATTTAGGTTCCTGTATCTTTAAAGTGAACCTAGTTTATTTCCTGACTAGACATCAATTAGAAAGAGTCAGGGGATGACGTATGCAAGTAAATGCGATAAGCAATAAGGAACTTGAGTTTCTAATGATATTTGTGGCTGTTAAATTGTCTCGAGAACAAAGTGGGAAAAGGTATGTATTTTTTCTTTTTTTTCCCTTCTCTTACTTCGTGACAAAATCATGTAGTGTGCACGCGAGCACTCTAGTCTGCTGAGTAGTATTCACATCTACCAAACTTTGCATTTTAAACATGCTATGCCTTATTTCTTTACAAAAGAAAAGACAACAGGATATCCAAGCTACTTATAAGTATCTCTCAACTCCGGATGTCCGGAGCCATAACATACTTGACTCATAGCTGCAAAATATCACTCACAACATATTTTTGCACTGTACTATATCAATATATGCATATGGGTCAAAGACAGAACATCTTATAAGGCTATTTAAAGTAGTCTTATGATACATCTAAACTGAAATACTTCATTTCAAAAACAACACATTTCTGCCCAGCATTACTGTTTATCCAAACAGGGACATTTTTAACTTATAGAAAGAAATGTTGTCGGGGATGTAAATGATAATAAGTTATATAGCAGCTATTACTATACCTGTTAAGCAATATAACCATATACTGATTGAAGTATTATAAGTTAATGAAGACTTTATAAAAAGAAGAGAAAAAAAATATTTGAGAACATTATTATATGTTGATTACTCTGATTAAGAATATGTAAATAATAGATGGATAATAATGAAAAATAGAGTAATGTTTAAATTATGCTTAGTATATTAATGTGATTTGAGATAAATGTATTTAAATTTATGCTAATTTTGACATTTAAAGTATAATAGAAAACAGGACCTGTTTCGGTGTGACTTGAAGACAGAAAAGACTTTTCTTTTGTTGTTAGTATTATTATTTACATTTTTACATAATATAACATATGTAAGATTATTTGTCCTTTAAAGAAATAAACACAGCTTAATGCGTGAATGACACAATAGAGGCAATAACAATTAGTGCTTTCTTTCACTTTAATAAAAACGTGAACTTCTTCAGAAAAAAGACAATGTGCCCTCCCAAACACATGTCTTATAAATCTATTAAACAGGATGTGATGTCATGAAATTCTCAATTGTTTTTTTATACAAAATAAAAATAAAATGAGAATAAAAATATATTTCATGTATATAAAAAACATTTTGACAGTCATTATATTAACTTACTTTATATTAAATATTACTTGTGTTTACAACTGTATATATGACCCTACCTGTAAAAATCATCTCATACTGACATAGACTACATTAATCATGATTAATGAATGTATTCATTAGTGAATCCAATGAATTAATTTATACACAACCAATGTGTGTTAAGTGGAACAATCTACTTATACTAAAAAGATGTATATGTATATATATATATATATATATATATATATATATATATATATACATATATATGTACACACAAATACATCTGTCACCCCATGAATTGTCATTAATATCAAATGTTTTTTGATATATAGGTATTGATTTCTTATAGATGTATATTAGCATAGAAAACAGTCAGTTGGGAAGCTTTTTATTAGTATTAATTTTTTAATGTCTTGGTATGTTAAACCCATTTAACATAGCGAGACGGTTTTGAAAAGAGCAATGGAGAAAGCAAGATCTCCGTTGCTTTTTACAAACTGTCTCGCTATGTTAAAGGAGTTTAACATAGAGAGACAGCTTTAAAAAAGCAATGGAGAATCTCCGTTGCTTTTTTTAAAGCTGTCTCGCTATGTTAAACTCCTTTAACATAGCGAGACAGTGTGAAGCAACGGAGATCTTGCGTTCTCTGTTGCTGTAAAAAAAAGAGTTATAGAAATGGAAAAAGTCCGGGTGACCGGACCTTTTTCCATTACTATAACTCTGATTTTCCATGTGCACGCTGACCAATCAGCGTGCACGTTTTTGAATATTAATGGGGGGTCGTTGTTTAAGGACAAGTTCTTTGCACAAGTAAATAGTTGCATAGATGCAGTAATACCCCCAAGAAATAAATACAATGCAGAATGCAAAAATAAACCTCTGTGGTGGAACCTTTATATAATCAGAACCTATAATGAAAGAAAAAAGTAATTATGTGCAAAACCAAATCTATCTCTCAAGAGGCCAAAAACATGCTTGTTAAACTAAACAAGAAGCTCTGAATCCTGTTCAAATTTTTCAAAGCCAGATATGAGGAAAAACAACCACCCAGATGAAAGATAGCCACAACACCTTCTTTAACAATGCTAGAAATCTCAGAAAAATGCCTAGAACTTTGCAGAGTAACTAATAAATTAAATCACTTTCTCAGACTCAGAGGACATAGCTAATCTAGTAGTGGACAAATTTAGCTCTAACTTAGCACTTCTCTCCCCTGCAATATCCCCAGATCAAATATCTACATCCACCCTCCTCAAACCTCCTAAGAAGCACTCTACATTTATGGGGGCAGATAGTGTACCAGGATACCTATTGACTAGCCTGAAACACAAATTGTTAGAACCCTACAGAGGCTATTCAACATTAGCCTCAAAACAGGCTTTGTGCCATATAAATGGAGGACAGCAGCAGCATCTGTCATTCTATTGCAGAAAGTTAGTGCTGCAACACATTTTGATAATTATAGACCCATAAGCCTGGCCATCCTCATTTGTAAGGCTATGAAAAGGTCCATTATGGAACTAATAAATAGAGATATAAGTGACTTACAGACACTCAACCCAGCCCAGTTTGGATTCATCAAGGGCAAGTCCTGCCCCCTTCACCTGCTTGTCTTCTTTGAGAAAGTCACCGAGGAACTGGACAATGGCAAACCAGTGCCTACTCCTTATCTGGACTTTGCAAAGGTATTAAATACCATTCCATGCCCAGGCATCATAGATAAACTCTCCCAGCTACATGTTAATCCATGTGTAGCTCATTGGATTGCAAGCTTGCTCACTAATAGAACAAATGAGGCAAGGATAGGCAATTCAGGCTCCTCCAAAAGACCCTTCACTAGTGGAATAAACTGGGTTTCAGTTCTTCGGTACTCCTCTTTCTGACATTTATTTTTCAATGGTCAAAGCTAATGCTAAAAGATTGTGGCTAAGTCTGGAGATGACTGTAAACATGGTGTGATTATTAAACTCCCCAGAGGACACCATAATTTTCATGTGGGTCTGCCCCAAACAAATAGTTGGTACCAACACCATGGACTGAAATTAAATGCCAAAAAATCTATAATCATATCCTTTGAAAAGCATGACTCCCTTTGCAAGTATAACATTGACTACACCCCCTAAAAACTGATCCCATAGTTAGAGATTGGGAACTTTTATTGACAACAAACTTTGCTTTGATCACCATGTATGCACTATTGTAAGGAAGTCATTTTTCACTGCACAGATTATATTGATAGATGGTACATCCAGATCCAGGAACATAATTGTCCCCCTGGACTCTCCATTCAATAGGCCAGTCATTGAATACAATGCCTCCTTTGGTATGTACTTGTACAAACCCTTGTCACAGTTGGAATAACTGCAGTGCTTCCTTACTAAAAAAATAATAACAGCCTAAATAAAAAAAAAACTATGCACAACCTCTGAAAACCTTGTCTGTCTCTTCTTAGCATCATAAATGCTGCTGAGAAGTAACCTCTGCCCCACATATAGATCCTCAACAGACCTTGTTCATTCAGGCCTATTACACACTCGGAAGGCCAATGTTATCAGACATGCCCACTCAAGTGACCTCAATCTTCATTGCAAGATTAACAGAACATGCTGGAGGGATAGGTATATATCACAGAGGACACCAGTTCTATGGAACTAGCTTCCATATGAATCAGAGTATTTCAGTATTAATTTTATTTTACTTTACATTTCTTTACTGGGATGGTCAGACTGAGACAGTGCCCATTTTCAGAGGAGGCCCGGGAAGAAAAGCTCCAGTCTAAGCTTACGTACAAATTATCACAACAACTAATAGAAATTATAAACAAAATGACAAAAAAAAAATAGTGTTAACACATTTACAGGATAAAAATGTAAAAACAAAAAATATATACATAGTATCAAATAGAACACAACTTTAAACAATTGAATATAGACAAATATATGGTTGAATTTATATATGTGGAGGAACATAACATTAGTTAGGAAATTAAGAAGGGAGAATTACTTAGGTAAAGTAGTGAATAGTTAGTAATAGTTAGTAATCTGTATGTATAAATGGGTAATCACAAATTCACATCCAGTTTAGCACCAAATCTTTCATGGCTAGTAAAAACATATAAGTAGCCAACATATACTTGTGTGGCCTATCTTTGGAGAGTCATACTTGTGCAACCCATCTTTGAAAATTCATATTGCAAAGTATAAGGGCTAATAATTATCATGGTACTGAAGAGCTAGACTTTTTAAGATCCACACAGATGAATAGCCTAGTAAGTACTTATGAATCTATAAATAGAGAGCACGTAATCCCATATGAAGAGAAAGTATACTCAAACATTTCCACAGTTGTTGGACACACTATATTTTCCTTGGCTAATAATAAATTAATAAGAATTAATTATTAAGAATTAATAAAAAGTAATAAGAAATAATTGAGAAGATAATGAAATATTAGGAACAGTCATAGGATCATAGGAGATTACTAGGCTAATGATCCCAGGGCCCTTACAAGCATACCCAAGTTCAACCCATATTCCTAAGTGTCTGGTTCAAGCAGACACTAAAATAAGCACCTATTGCCCTTGTCCAAGAGGGGCACAGGTGGAACCTCTGCAGTGAATTTCCAGTTATCCATACAATTGTCCAAATTACACTTAAATAGGGCAACTGAGGGGCTTTGTTTAACAGGAATAGGAAGCTTGTTCCAAAGGTGGGGCAACCTCTGTAAGACAAACCTGTCTCTCCAGCAAGTTCTGCTGATGTAACATATCAGGTTAAGGTCTTTTGAGTGAGTGGTCTGTGTGCCATTTGACTTGTGAATGTGCAGCATTTCTATTAAAGTTGAGTCAGAGATTGCTCTATATGCAAGGCACATGTTGCCTCTGAGCAGTCTGTACAACACAGAGTAAAGTGACAATGATTTCAGTCTGTCCACATAAAACAGATCTTGAAGACCCTTTGTAAAGAAGTTTGTTATCTCTCCACTTGTTGCATGTGTTTGGAAAGGAACATACCAAAGGGAGCATTGTAATCTATTATTCACCTGATGAGGGAAGATTACAGGGGGATTATTACCTCCTTTTTTCTGGAGGCAATGCCCTTACTTATTAGATGAGCAATGTAAAATGCCCTTCTTGCCACTGTGGGGATGTGGTGATCAAAGTTAAGGTTGTTATCGACCTGTGTGCCCAGATCTATCACTACTGACTGTGTGCTTTGGGTATTGCTATTGATGTGGTAGTTTGCAGGAACATCATCCTTGCCAAATGGGATGATAATGCATTTTCTTGCATTAAGTTTAAGACCATGACTTTTGCACCAGTCATTAGTCTGGGTAAAACCTTCTTGCAGGATGTTGACATCACTAGGGGTTTCAATGATTGATCCCAGTTTGCAGTCATCATCAAACTTTGTCAGCCACAGTCCTTTAGTTTTAGCCTGTACTTCTGAGAAGTAGATTCAGAACAGTAGGGGTCCCAGAACCAATCCCTGTGGAACACCACTGGTTACGTGTATATTGGAGGAGGTGGAGTCCCCTGTTTTGACTGCATGTGTTTTATCAGTGAGCCAATTTGCAACCTACCTGATAATATATGAGTTGATACCCAGCTGGATGAGTTTATCAATGATGCCTGAGTGGGGGATTGTGTTAAATGCCTTGGCTAAGTTTAGGAAGGTCATACACTTAGATTTGCCCTCAACCAGGGCTTTGGTGACTATCTTGAAGAGGTCCACCAAGTTTAGCAGGCATGATCTCCCCTTGATAAAGCCAAACTGGGTAAGGTCCAACATTTGGAGATTTCCTATTTCTTTGTTAATAAGGTTCATGATAATTCATTGATGGGTGGTCAGGCTAATGGGTCTATAGTCCCCAGGGTCTGTGGATGCACCACCTTTGTGCAAAAGAATGGCAGTAGCTGTTTTCCATTCCAATGGGACAAAGGCAGTACTTAGGCTGTGATTGAAAAGTGTGCCCAATGGTGATCATAATTCCTGTTTTAACCCTTGTAGAACACAGCCCCAGATGTTGTCAGGTCCCATAAAGGCTGTATTTTTTGGCCTTGGAGAGGGCATTTAAGGCCTGATTCTTGAAGATACTAGGTGGAGGACAGGTGTTAGGAATGTTTTTGGGTATCTGTAGCAGGGACAGGAGAGTGAAGTTTTCACTGAACCTGCCAGCCAGAAGGTTTGCTATATCCACAGGTTCTGTATATGTAGTACCATTAACTGCGAGTTCAGCACATATCTGAGCCTTACCGTTGAGGTTACAGATGTAGCTAAAGAATGCCTTGTGATTATCCTTAGTTAGGGTAGCTAATGTGAATTTGTAGTTAGCTTTGGAGGACTTCACTAGGAGTCTTATTTGCTTGTTTAAGTTGAGGAGAGAGTGTTTCCAGTTTTGAGACCATTCCTTCATTCTCTTAGACAGCAACTTCTATCTCCTATTGTATAGCCTATTAACGGCAGTTGTCCACCAGGCAGGTTTGCTTTTCCTTGAAGATCTTAGTTTAGTTCTATCAGGTATGGCAGAGTCAATACAATTGGACAGGTGCTCATATAAACCACTGGTGTACAATTCAGCATAGGTGTCTGTTCCATCAGTGGGGGAGGAGCTATGAAGCTATTTATACTGTCACATAAGAGGCTGCAATTGGCCTTGAAGAAGCTTTTTAGTCTAGCTGTTATTAAGGGAGTGAGGTGGGGTCTTGTGTTACACCTATTTCTAGCGAGACTGATTTGTGGCCAGATCTCATCAGATGGCCACACACTGGGGTGGCGCAGCAGTCCCCCATGTTGGTGAGCACCAGATCCAGGATATATGATACCCTTGTGGGTGTGTCAACCATCTGGTCAGGGCACTGGAGTTAACGAAGTCCAGGAACCTTTGGGCAAGTGAGACAGAACACATATAATTTACCCAGTCAATGGATGGGTAATTAAAGTAATTCAAAACCAGGGTTTCTGTTTGTATCTTGATTGATTCAAGTAGATCCAAGTTGGCTGAGTGGATTTCCTGATTCATGGAGGGGGTCCTATAGCTGGCAATGACCTGAAGAGGGGTCTTACCTACAGTCAATTGCACCTGAAGTAATTCAAAGGAATCATGCTGTTTAATCAATCTAGAGGTGTATTTATCTATAATGAATATTGATACACCATATCCTTTAGTTTGTGGTTGGAATGTGTGGAAGGAAATGTAACCTGGTATAGCTGGGGTGCTCTCCACAGCCTTAAACCAGGTCTCACTGACTGCACAAATGTCAGCATCTTCCAAGGTGAGGACTACTTCCAGTGGGTGCAGTTTCTGGTTTAGAATCCTAGCATTTAGAAGTATAACCTTGAGGTTGTTTTTAGAGTGCATTTTTACATCAGGAATTTTGTTTTTTTGACATTGCTTAAAAAGGCACTATGGGGTGGCAAGAGCCTTAGCCTTTAACTGAAATCCCAGGGAGGACAGATGAAGATCATCTGTGGCAAAGCATCGTGGTCTGTCGATCATGTCATTCCAGGCTGCCTATACTGGATCCCCTTTGAATGATACCAGAAACTAAGCCAATTGTTGAAGTCAATCATTGTTTGTTTGTACTGAGGTGTCATCCTAGGAGAAGGTAAAATGCTGCTTAAGGCTAGGGGCATACCTGCCTGAGACACATAGTCCAAGAGTTCAGTCATGTCTCTCTTCATATAGTCCAGTGAGGTACATCTCAAGTCATTCACACCAACATGGACTATGATGGCATCATAACAGTACCTGTTGTTGAGAGACTTGAGTGAGTGTGTGATGTGGCAGATCCTGGTACCTGACAGGCAGCTGCCTTGACTTTTCCTTATCCAACCTGGTGAGAGGGACATCTGTGTGTCCCACAACTGAGTCGCCTATGACTAAGATGTTTGTTTTTTTGTTATGCCTAAAAGGCCGAAGTACTTAAACCAAGACTAAGATGCTTGGAATAACAGCTACAATTTAATCAGGCTACTAACAAGCAGTAATAAATGCAGTACAATAACTGCAAATGAGCACTTTCAAAAACAACCAGCAAAAGCAAAATAAAGTAATAAAGTATGAAGAAACACAAGTACAGTAAAGGAGCTGAATAAAGTGCAATGTTTTAATTAATTGAGAAGTGAGGAAACAGAAGATAATTCAACATTTAGAAACTAAATGGGTAGGCCTTCCCAAATGATCTCTCTGTAGTCAGTAGAATACGCTGATGAGATGGGACTAGGAGGAGTGTCAAAAATCAGATTTATAGTAGGGACAGGCAACTCAAAAGCCACCAAGTTTAAGAATACAACCGTTGGGCAGGTGGGTGAGAAAAAGAAATTGCAGAAAGAGATCAGAGTACAACAAGCAAGCCAAACAAGCACTCCAGCTAAATAGAGATATTTCTAGCTAAATGAGGAATGCTATTTCTCAGCTCCTCCCACAAATTACCTGATGTTATTCACTCTTTACAAAGGAATTCTTTGCTAACTTTTCTAAATGACCCTAGCCAAGACCTCTTGAAACTCCAACAGAACACAAAACTTGCAAAAAATGTAACACAAAAATAAGTCGGTTCCTTTTGGGAAGCAGCTGATAACAACAGTTACCACCATGGGTTCTGGCTGCTATGATGGCCTCACGTGTGCAATGCATTTGAGCTAAAGCTGATTCTACTACCTCTAAGACAGGGTTGCCAACCATCCAGAATTCTTCCGGACTGTCCAGAATATAGGGATATTGTCTGGAAAATGGAGACTACCTTTTCTGGACAGTGTATTGTCCAGAAAAAACTAAAATGAATTATCTACAGGACATTAATTGGAAAAAAAATTTTCTTAACACAGCAGAAGTGGTGTCTTCTCCTTCAAGGAGGACTATGTGTCGCACACGCACACCACCACAAATGTAAACTTATTCCACACATGCATGTGGAATTTAAACTAGCTGTAGCCATTCCAGTAACAGAGAAGGCAAGTAAGAGAGAGGGAGTGTGTCTGTGTGTGTGTGTGTGTGTGTGTGTGTGTGTGTGTGTGTGTGTGTGTGTGTGTGTGTGTGTGTGTGTGTGTGTGATGAAAGCAGACAGATGATTGGTGTTTTGGGGATGTGTGTGTTTTCACATACCTCTCAACTGCCCAGATTTATCCTCATAGTTTTGGTCTGTTTCTCATAAAATGTGTGGTTTTCTGGCAATTCACAGAGAACTGAATTCATTAAATAATAACATACATGAGTTTCAGAAAATGCATGCTTACACAAATCCTGTTATTCTAGCAACTTCCTAAATTTAATAGAGCAATAGTTAAAATATATCCCTATTTTTTAGGCCATTGTATCTCCATTGTTTTAGGCTTTGTCCAGATTTCTTGCACTAAGAGTTTGAGAGGTATCGCATACCTCTCAACTGTCCAGATTTTTGCCTCCTATTTTTGGCCTATATTCCTCATATTTGTTTTCCTGGCTTGAAATCACTAAATAATGACATATATTAGTTTCAAACTTCATATCCTGCAGAAAATGCATGCTAACACAAATCCTGTTACTCTTGCAACATTCTAAGTTTATCAGAGCAATATTTAAAATCTGTCCCTATATTTGAGCCTCTCTCTCATTATTTTATGCTTTGTCTGGATTTCTTTGTGCTAAGAGGTTGAGAGGTATGGAGGTATGGTATATAATGCCTTAGTTTGGGGAGAGCAGGTTAGTCAATTAACTTGATCAGGCTTGACCCTGTAACTTGGTTACAGGAGACAAGTGCATGAATCTTCTACACCAGTTTTATGAGTTTCAGTGCATTTTCATGGAACTGTGAGTTTCAAGGGAAGAAAAATTTACTGTTGCTCATGCTAAGTCTGTTTTCAATGTGCAACTAACTCCCCAGGATTCATTAAACTCCATGCAGGAATAATGCTATTCCTGCACAAAGTGGTTTGTGTCCATATAGAACAGCAACACACCTTGCATATGCATGAAGGTGCACTGCTGTTTAACCCACACAGACTCGAAATGTGTACGAGTGCAGGAGGTGTGTCCAAGCAGTGCATGGACACTAAACATGCCCTCTGCACTCAGAAAGTGCTATACGACACTTTCTAAGCTGTACTGGAATAATATTGGAGCTTTGCTCTAACATTATGCCAGTATTTCAATGGCCGCGTCACTGAAATGTAAAATTGATAATTTCAGTGTCTGCGGAGCGGACACTGAAATTGAAATGGCAAGAGTAAAGCAATACAGGGTGTGTGTCACAGTTTCTGTGACAAACTCCTCTATTGCTAAAGCACTGTATGGCACTTCTCTGCCTCCTGCAAAAGCATGAAATCTGTGCAAATAAACACATAACAGATGCTAAATCTCCCAGCAGTTTAAAAGCACAAGCACAGCCCCACAAACACACAAAGTTGATAGAGTACATGTCATGCATCAGCATGAAACACACATAGAAGCCAGAAAGCCCAATCAATGCCATTATTTTACAAATACAGTCCCACGTAGTTGTCAGAACACCACAATACACCCCCATATAACCTAAAAATATAATAATAATATATACTTATTTGTAATACCCTAAAGAATGTGTAAGTCTAGCTAAGTGGGTGCGCACATTATGGCTGTCCCCTTAGCATAGCTTAAACATCTCATAGGAACTAAATGAAAGTAAACAGACAAAGTTTGCATACCAAGATAGTGTAGAGGTTAGAGTTGCAGCTTTACAACAGGTGTTTATGGTTTGAGTCCCAGGACAAGCAGCTTATTTTCCCATGTAAAAGTAGTGTTAAAATTATTTTAGTAAACTTAAATTATGACGCAACTATTTTTATGTCAACCAGGGTAGTGTAGCAGTTCCAAAACTGAGATGTCAGTGTAGAAAAGATGTGAAACTCCCATATAAACACACATGCCCATAGAGTAACAATGACTGTCCATTAACATACAAAAATGAGTACGCTAATTGGCCAGACCAACCAGAGTGCCCATTGTAAATCCGAGAATATACTAACGGAAAAAGGTCCAGTTGCCCAGACTTTTGTCTGTGTGCATATCGCCTGTTCTTATTTTTTTTTTCTCTGCAGAGATAGCAATGGAGAAACAAAGATCTCTGTTGCTTTTTTTAACATATCTCGCTATGTTTCATGATTTGAAGAACTCGTATAACATAGCAAGATATCATAAAAAAATGCAACGGAGATCTTCCTTTAAACAGAGAAAGGAAGATCTCCATTGCTGTTGTTGCTATATCTCACTATGTTATATGAGTTCTTCAACTCCCCCCTTACTTTATATACTAACTCCAGAATCATACTACAGTGAGGAAAAGGCCATATATAACTTTCAACTAAATGAGTTTTCAGTGAAGTGAGTTTCAGAGAATTGGTCGCAGGAGACTGACTTTCAGTGAAATGAGTTTTCAACAAAATGAAGTAGACTCATGTATATATATATATATATATATATATATATATATAGATAGATAGATAGATATTATGTCTGATGAAACATATATATATGGAAAAATAGAGCCATAATATATTCATATATAAAAATATAAAGGAAGGAAAATAATATATATATATATATATATATATATATATATATATATATATATATATATATACATATATATATATATATATATATATATATATATATATATATATATATATATACATGTGTGTTTATATAACATGCAGTGCAGTTATACCTCAGAACCGTCCCTCTCAACCTGTTAGTGCTAGGAACCTGTACAATGGCTGCAAAGTGGGGGGGGGTTGGGCCACATATACGGACATATTGCAAAAAACGCTGTTAGAAATGAAAACGTGTTACAGCAACATTGTGTGTTCCAGCAGACAATCACTGAAGGATATGAGGATGGAAAATAAAATGTCATGTCATTTATTTACTGACATAAATCCTTGGATCATCACCGTGATTTACCAGACAAATAGAAAAACATTGTGGAACTGAACAAAAGTATGGTCCAAACATCTGGAGATTCTGTGAAAACTCTGGCAGTGGAGATGTATGCTCAGAACCCCTTAGTGCAATGAATCTGGACCAAGCCTGACAAGGTGGGGGTGGGGTGGGGGGGCAAAGGCCTGAAAATAGGGACATGTCCAAAATACATCAGTAGATAAGCTGAGAATGTCCATGTAGTAACAGTGTATGTCCTAACACATATCGACTGAAATATCACAATTTCAGGACTCAGTTGCTTCTCATTAGTTACTGACCTCAATCCCCACATCATCCTTTTGATGTGTCATGCATATGTAACAGTCATGGGGACCAGACCAAAGATATCAGCCAGACAACTGGACATTCTATGAATATGTGGATATCACACAACATTAGGGAAAGTACACTGAGCTACCGAGCAATGCCCAAACTACAATCAGACTGACATAACACTACCTAGGTCCAGCTCTGGGGCTGTGCACATGTATTAGCAAATATAACAGGCAATACAGGGATGTGGAAAACAGACACTGGTGTGCAAGTGTATAACCCCCAAACAAGTGCACCACAGTCACAGTGACATACCAGTAAGCAAACTGAACATGACAATATAGTACTGTGTGAGCAACCACATACGGTTTGCCACTCACACATTGCCCCTACATATACTGTCCCAATTCACAGTGTACTGGGAATCCTGAAGTGTAACAGGACATGTCACAGTAAGCCCCCATAAGTATACAGACCTGATAGACTGCCAGCAGCTGTAGTAGCATGCAGAGTCAGATAGGTAAAGGATGTATTGCACTCACATCTGCTACTCTCCCTACCTAGCCCAACAAACATATACACACAACACTGCTACACAATCTTGGTAGTCCAGACATACATAACTGTCATATGTGCAGATTTCCATAGAATTGCCAGGGTGTGGACCCATAACCCTAGCCACTGCTTCATACTATGTCCAGGAGTCTGCCAGGTCATTGGCATGATAACTGGAGTGCAGTTGGTAATTAATTATATACCATACCTCTGCACCTCGTAGTGCAGGACATCTGAACAACGCATGGCATACTTGTGGGACAGGGGGCTGGAAAGAGGGACATATCACACATAATGGTGTTACAAACTGAAACAGTAGCTGGTGTTACACGTATTGTTGTAACAGAACATCTCTGAAGGATATGATGTCAGGAACACCAATGACTACAATCCTCACATTATTCTACTAACCCCACAAAAACAGATGTTGTTCAAGGAACAGACCAAGCATAATAGGAAAACATCCAGCCAGTCTGTGGACAACATGAAAGTTGAGAGGTATGTCAGAGGCATATCACTGTCAGATGTCAAGTCACCCAGTAAATGCATGTCCAGACAAACCCTGTAAATGTAGCAACCCTCCATGTGTATAACAGCACTAAGGACATACAATCTGTATCAAAATCTGGAATTTGTCCCCCATGTTGTTGGGCTGTCTCCACATGTCCTATCCTGTAAGGTATTTCCACCTACTGTCTGTGAGGATGTAGCCCCCACACCTCTGTAATGTCCCCGCACAGGCAAGGGGAATGGCCAAGGCCCACATGAATGGGGTCCCATATGTTGGAACTAGCAGCTGTGTCCAGGCTCACAACACAGTACTATATGGGCACCTACATAGCTTTATGGCCTAAGCAATACCTGACAGGACATCAACACCCCTCAAGATAGATTGAACACCTTTGTTGGACAGCAGCAATACACAAACCACAGAGACATGGTCCCTATATTGGTTGTACAGGGAAAATCCGGAGCATGCACCAACTTGGCATCAAGTCAGCCTTTGTCTGATCAAGCATATAAGGCCATAGGTGGAGTACTGTAAGGCTAACTATGGACACATCCACCAAGGCTAATCACAAGGCAATCTTCACATATGTCTGCAATCTCTGAGACAACAAACCAACCCACCCTGAAAGGGTGTCCATTCAGACCACATACACATACAACATAGCTATAGCCAACCAGCTGCAGATAGGTTTAGGGCAAACACCATCCCCTGTCTCAGCATCACTATAGGTGGATATGCACAGCACCCACATCCCTCCTCTTATTACCAGTGAGCAGGTACATATTGCCTACTGAAAGGCAACAAACGTAAGTATCCATGGGACCTGATAATACTCATGTCTGCATCCTACATGAACTCAGACATGTTCTCTCAGCTCCATTACACACTGTAGTCACACCAAGTGTTGGCACCATCCACACCCCATCCACATGGAAGATTGCCATCATCCCTCTACACAGACATGAGTGAGGAGTACAGGATTATGGAATCAACTAGCCCTCATTGGGGTGATTATGACACTCCAGGACCAGCAGTGCAATGCAAGCAGATACAGTGCTGATACATTACAGGGAGTATGGTGTGGTTGTGAGAGGTGGCTACTGGTATGCAATGAAGCTGTGCAGGTTTTGTACATACTATTGCCAATGTATGTGGTCTTGTGATGTGTCTCCCTTTTTTATGTCTTCCAGGTGCAATGTTGCATCAGCAAAGGTCAACTGTCTCAGCAGCTGAGACAAATGTAATCATCAAAGCCATACTACAGAACCATACCATAATGTTTGGCTGAAGCCAGCAACATCTGCTGGAGAGGACTAGCCTGTGGAACGACCTTGTACTCAGGGTAAATTATGTCGGCCTGCACACATGTACATATGAGCAGGTCCAGCATTGTGAAAGTGACCTCATATGCAATGCCCAGTAAAAGACTACTAAAGTGGCCAAGGACCGCACAGTCACAGGTGTGGGCCTGGCCATGCAGCCCCACTGACAACCACCAGGGAGCTCCTTGGGTACCTTGGGGCAACCATCCCAGTACAACATCACAGTACAGATGCCCACATAATGGCAGTGGGTGGCTCCCAGACAATGGATGAGGAGTGTGCAGGTAAGGCCCCACTGTAGATTACTAGACTAGTGTAGCAGGCATACTTGTAATTGTAGAGTATCTATGTGCATGTGTCAGATCAGATTGCAGCTGTGGATGGAGTTTCCTAATGCACAGGCGTCCACATCTATGGTGAAGAACAGCAAATTGTGTAGTATTGAGGGTTGTACTGCAAATGTGCAGACATGATGCAGCCATCTTGTACTAATGCCACATATGGGTCTGCTGACAATACTTCCTTCCCACAACTACATAGGTCCCTCTGCTCTGCATGTGGGACAGCAGCCTGCAGCTGGTGAGTATGCAAGTGTTCTGTTGTGGTTTGTCAATACTCCAGACATGTGAAGGCCATGCAATATACCATGCACACAACTGTCACTCATAGCCATATTGCTTTATGTGCATGTTCATTTGTGTTGGGGTTAACTGCATTGCATCATAGTGGTCACCACAGGGGCCTATCTGATGAGAATGTAAGATCCCTTTAGCATACCTCACGACCTGTCAGTGCATGACTTCTGGACAGAGACCAACAAAATGGGGGAACAAATGGCCTAAGGTAGGGACATGTATGAAACATTACTGTCATATAGTAGATATAAACAGTGTACACACCACTGTTAAGATGCCAGATGTTTGTAACATATCTATATATAGATATATATATATATATATATATATATATATATATATATATATATATATAGATATATATCTATATATATCTATATATATATATATATATATATATATATATATCTGTACAAACTGAAACCACAATATGTCAGTCCACACCTTTTCCAAACTGTAATATGACCTATGACATGCACAATTCACCTGTAAAACAAATCAGTCTGTTGGGAACCAAATATGGAGTATACAAACTTGACAATAAGCTAGCATTCTTCAAATAATATTTTATTGCAGCAGCTTGTGATTTACTGGCAGCATACAGTCTGCTTGGGTATACACCTGCCATTAAGTAAAGGCACTCTGAGTAACATCACATAACAGTCTGCTGTCCAAGTAGGATAATCATGACATTTGCATTTCCCCACACCAGAAAAGATCCAGGGGTGGATGCAAATTGCAGTACAGCACATCACGTCTCCAAAAGGCATGTGTGAAAATGTGTCATGATGTAATGAGACTATGGATCGACCTCACGGCCACAATACCAAAAGGTATGTGTAGTGCACAAGCAACACCTCTCATAACCTGAAGATTAACATCCCCATGGTGAATCAAACTAGTGGCACTGGCCCACTGTGGGGATGCCATTCCAAAGACAGAACAGGGTCTGTAGTCACAGTCATGGGAATTCTGGCCATTTCCAAATAACATCCACATCTGCCCAAAATCCATCAGGCATCTGCAAGAATGCTGAGCATGGGGAGGTGTGTCAGCCTTCAACATGACAAAGACCCGAAGCATACGTCCAAAGGTACCTAAGAATGGCTCCACCTGAACATGATCATGGTTATGGATTGGCCCAGCCAGAGCCTACGCTTACATCAGATAGTAAAACACCAGTATGAACTGATGAGGGCTGTGCACATGAGCTGCCCATGCATTTAGACAGAGTTCGGTGACCTTTGCATGGAAGAATGGCCAAATAATGCCAAGTCAAGATATGTTATGCTGATAGACACCTTCACAAGAAGAGTAAATGCTGTAAGTCACTTACCAGGTGCTTCAACAAAGTATCATTTTAAGGATTTATACAATTATGCATTCACCATATTGTACATCTTGCAATCATTATATTTTACATGTAACACATGTCTTTGTTTATGGATTGGATTGCACAGGTCATATGTCACAAGAATGGTGAGTAATATATTTGAATGCATTAGTGTGGTCTCATCTTGTATATTACAATAACATGGCATGCTAACAGGGTTTTGTACACTTATCATATCCACTGTAAGCTTAGAAGGCTGGTGGAACAGGAATTGTGTCACCATACATTCACTACTGGTTTGGAGGTCTGACACTCAAATGTATGCTATTAATCAGTGATGTCACTCCTCAGATCATCCCACTTATGTATCAGAGAAAAACACAGGGGTTATGAGAAACAGAAAAAACATATGAGCAAGACTTCGACACATCCTGTGAGGATCTGTACCGTTGAGAGTTATGTGCTGTAGTACATGCCATTTGCTATACAGGTGAACAGCAATGATGTGTACATGGGTGCAGTCTGACTGGAGAATGGCCATCACATGCTAACACTAATCACATATCCCAGAGCTCTATATTGTTAGTTACATGTAGTAAAACTGGTTGCAATGCATGATGTTGAGGGCTGTGTGTCATGCATGTCACCATTTGGGCAATGTGTGGTCTGTGTAACAGATTTGTGCCACCTCACCTGTAAGTGTGTGTGTGTGTGTGTGTGTGTGTGTGTGTGTGTGTGTGTGTGTGTGTGTGTGTGTGTGTGTGGTGTACCACACAATGTTAAAGTGCAGGTATTAATGTACATATGTTGTTTTCCCCTCACAGGTGGTAATGGGGTTTGGGGACCCCCCTTTTGGAAACTGATGTCATTATCTCTGCAGACTCTGACAATGATGATAGGAATAGTGAGGTACAGGTGGGGTTGTCAGGGGCTGAATCTGTGCCATTGGTTGGCATCTCACTCCTGTCCACACCATCCCCGCACCCAGTGACAATGCTCACACATACCCTGTCACCAGTGCCCACAGATGATGGGCAGTTGGCAGGTGGTGGCATTGAACAGGCTAGTGTGGTGACTATGGCAGGTGTGAGTGTAGACACTGGCCATAGCCAGAGTGCAGGCGAGGTCCCACACAGGTAGATGGACAGGGGTGTTTGCAGGAGACTGTTTGGGCCACTGTTGCAGGTGCCACAGAAGGAGTCACTAGACACATGTTCCAGGCTGTCATGGATGCACAGGCACATAGTGAACTCCACAACACACAAATGCTCAGGGTGGAGGATGCAACTCTCCCTGATTTATGTGGTGACATACATGATCTTCTTGAAGCCACACGTCAAAATACTGAGGTCATGAATAGACGGTGGGGTGAAACCTTGGCAATCCTCGACCAGGGCATGTCTGTGCTAGAGCATGTGGCGGGAGATGGGCATTGGCCACATTGACGTATGTCATCACCAACAACAGCCGAGAGTCTATGGGGTCATGCACCTTCACACTCCCTTAGTGGCATTGGCAGCAGCACTACTAAAGGGGGGTTGCTGTTCACATCACAACAGAGCAGGCAATGGCCACATGGTCCTGTCCAGTCCTGTCAGGCACACAGATCCAGCAGACAGCAGTCATCATCAGGAAAGAGTACTGCATCTAGCCTTGGGCCTGGTGGTGCCAGTGATATCCCTGACAGGACCAGTTCCCATGTCCATGCCCAGAGACAGTGACCTGGACACCCGGCCATGTACAGTACATAGTGTCCGACATACCCCTGTGTAGGCCACCCACATGGCGTGACTGTGTGCACACATACACACAACCATCTGTATCACAAGCAGGCCACCTCCAGACACACACAGCACCTCTGCAAAGCCCATTTATTGGATACCCCTTCAAATACACACACATGATGTCAACCATATGTCCCAACCTAGGCCTCTGGTAAACCCTCACCACACCCTGTGCATATGATGATACCGTGCTACAACCCTGTCATCAATACCATCGATGCAGGAGCATGCTAATATGGGTCTGATGCACAAGGTGAATATAGTACAATGTGCTATGTAATACTATGTAAGGTGCTATCTGTTTCAATTTGTTATGGGTCCACATAGAGGTGCATGTACCACGTTAGCCAGGATGCATTGTTGCTGTTAGTACCACTGACTGAATGTAGTCTTACATGTTATATTCCATTAGTGTTCCAGGTGTCTGTGTGTCTGCAGGCTGTGGCCCTGCAGACATTCCCAAGAGGGAATATGGCAGACTGGGAGTACACCGACCATGTCATAGGCAAGGTGCAGCTTTATTTTATATGTACATGTACCAGGTGAGTATGCATGTAACAGTGTGTGAGGGACACTGTTGCCAGACAGTGTGACCTTACATACATACCCCTTGTCACAGACAGGCAGCTTTCAAACATGTTAGCTCAGCATTGTGTACTCCCACAGGCTCATACATACAGAGCAGGTTACTGCAGTACTGTCAGCAGGTCCCTCAGAAGCATAGCCATTACATTAACTGCAACAGATTCACCTGTAAACACCTGTTGGTCCTGCCATTTCTTTACCATGCACTTACCCCTGATGCAGTTGATGAGGGCATGCATGATACTGTGTTTGACAGGTCTGTGGTATGTATTCCTGAGTCCACTGTGTGGAACAGGGAGATAAAATTGTGTATCATTTGCATACACACAGTAAGGACTGACACATGGGATGAGTACACAGTTACATAAACACAATTGGCAATACACAGATTAGTAAACCAACATTCCCATCATTATGTACTGTACTACTACATACACATGACATGCCCCACATAGATTATGTATTCGAATTATGACTCTATGAGCACTAATAATACTGAGATTGGCCCTAGGCTAAGAAGAAAGAATGTTTTTTGTCCAGTTATTCCAACACATGTTGATTGTTTTCTCAAACTATGTGAGCATGATTTCTATGCCTCATTTTCTAATGGGGGTCGAATTAGAAATTCTTATTTTAGCATGTCTCATGATGAACGTAGGGCACTTTTTTCGCTACGTACAAACAATACCCTAGCTATTAGACTTGCAGATAAGGGTGAGGGTATTGTTCTTTTAGGTTTTCTTGCTATGTTAATGCTATGTCAACTATGTTACAGGATTCCCACACCTATCAATTGTGGATGTTTCATTTTTGGATAGAACCATTAGAAATGTCTGGGATAATCTGTATGATCTTCTAATGTGTAGACAGATTGATTTTGAACTTTATTCATATCTATGTGTTGAACATCCCCTGGTTCCTTTAATTAAAGGCATGCCTAAGATACACAAGTCTTTGACATCTCCCCCAATGAGACCGATTGTATCTGGCAGTGGCTGGGTGACTGAGACCATGTCGATCTACGTTGAGTATAAGTTAGGTCAATTAGTCAAAATGATTCCTACTATATTGAAAGACACTCTTCAACTCTTGGATGATATTGAGTTTTACAATGGTAATTCTATTAACACAAAATGTATCTTGGTGACTCTAGATGTTAAGAACTTGTTTACCTCTATCCCCATGATTTTGGCCTAGAAGCCATTAGAAAGATTCCCACTGACTGTGACTGTATGTCCAATGAAGAAACCATGCTTATTACCAAGCTTCTTGATATGGTGTTGACTAATAACATCTTCATTTTCAATGGGCAAATGTATCTGCAGCATTGGGGTGTCTCAATGGGTATCTCTTGTGTGAACTCCTACGCTAATCTTGCCATGTATCACCGGGAGAAGGATTTTTTATTTGACCATCCTGGATTCTTGAATATTTCTCTCTATAGATGTTTTGTCGACGATATTCTATTTTTATGGAGAGGTGATGAACTGAGCTTAAATGACTTTCTTGTATATTTAAACTCTACTACTCATTTCCTTGAGTTTAGTATGACCTCTTCTTGTACCTCTGTAGATTTTCTAGATATCATTATAGGTTAAGACCCTCTTGGATTATTAGCTACTAGACTGTATCAAAAACCCTGCTGGACAAATGCTTTATTGCATTTTAACAGCATGCACCCTAGAATGATTTTTTCAAACATAGTCAAGGGCCAATACCTTAGATTGAATAGAATCTGCAGAGATCCACTAGATCTAACATTACAGTTAGATGAGATAGACAAGCTATTATTGCAGAGAGGCTATAAGAGATCCATTTTGGTAAATATTAGAGAAGAAGTAATGGGGATGAGTATTCCTTTATTAAGGACTCAGAGACACTGTAATAATGATAGTAGACTTCACTTTGTGACTACTTATAGAGGTGATATTGGTCGTGTAGTAGAAATAGTGAAAGATAATTAGCATGCCTTGTTACTGGACCCAGCCACTGCCAGATTGGTAGGGAACTTCCCGCGCTTAACGTATAAAAGCAATAATAATCTGAAACGCATTCTATGTAAGGATGTAATGGGGTGTTCTGTTAGGAACCAGGAGCTAGTTAGGGATTTGACTCATGGAACTTTTCCATGTAAGCGTTGTAGGATGTGTAGTGTTATGACTACCACACAGAACTTTGATCATCCTGTCTTAAAATGTAAGTTTGTTCCTAGGTTTGTTGCCACTTGTAATAGTATAAACCTTGTCTATCTTGCCTCTTGTGATTGCTGTACTTGCTTTTACGTAGGCAAGACTATAGAAAGGTTAAGAGACAGGATTTACAACCATTTATATGATATCAGGAAACAGAATCAACAAAACTCATTAGCTAAACATATAGCTAGTTTTAATACTCACAAGTTTAGCTTTAGAGTCTTACAACTATGCCCATTAATATGAGAGGGGGCAATTTAAATAGTCAACTTGAATTAATGGAAGTCAAATCGATTTTTAGACTTTGTGCTCATATTTTTCCAGGGCTTAACAATCATGTTAGCTTAAAACCAGCCCTGGAAGCATGCCCTTTGAAATAAATAAAAATATAACATCATTGAATGGAACCATGAAATAGAAGAAAATGTGAAAAATGTGAAATAGTCAGCTATAGTGGAGTTGAAATAAGACCATAGAATAACATTATAAAATATATAATAAATAATGTAAATATAGAATATATTAAATTATGTTATAATGGTCTATAGACTTCTTTGCTGTAGTTTTTGCTATTTTATTTGATTTTATTTTGTGTTCATCTATTTATATGATGCACATTTAGATATTTTATATCCATATATATTGTTTTATGTTTTTGACAACGTTGTCTTTATATGTGTGCATCCACGCATATGCTTCTTTTGCTTGTATAACTTGAAATGCGTTTTAAATATCTCTAGTCAGTATTTGCTTCACTGCATAAAGGGTTAATTAACTAATTAATTAGAACCATGCAAATCTGATTGGTCTACATCATTTTTAACTTGTTTAAATTAAACTGACTGTTTTTTCTTTGAGATCTGATGAAGCTCGCTTTTACATGTGAAAGTGCTTATCCATTGATTGTACAATAAATTTGTCTATATATTTTTAAGCCAGGTGGTCCTGCCTTGTGTTTTGTTTTGGATTTTCTGTATTTTCTTGGCTTGGACCTTTGGGTAACAGGATACTTTTTTGCTTTACCTTTTCCAAACTGTAATGTGACCTATGACATGAGTAATTCACCTGTAAAACCAATCAGTCTGTTGGGAACCAAATATGGAGTATACAAACCTGACAGTAAGCTAGCACCCTTCAAATAATATTTTATTGCAGCAGCTTGTGATTTGCTCACAGCATACAGTCTGCTTGGGTATACACCTGCCATCAAGTAAAGGCACCCTGAGTAACATCAAATAACAGTCTGCTGTCCAAGTGGGATAATCATGACATTTGCATTTCCCCACAGCAGAAAACATCCAGGGGTGGATACAAATTGCAGTACAGCACATCATGCCTCCCAAAGGCATGTGTGAAAATGTGTCATGGTGTAATGAGACTATGGATCGACCTCACAGCTACAATACCAAAAGGTATGTGTAGTGCACAAGCAACACCTCTCATAACCTAAAGATTAACATCCCCATGGTGAATCACACTAGTGGCAGTGGCCCACTGTGGGATGCCATTCCAAAGCCAGAACAGGGCCTGTAGTCACAGTCGTGGGAATTCTGGCCATTTCCAAATAACACGCACATCTGCCCAAAATCCATCAGGCATCTGCAAGAATGCTGAGCATGGGGAGGTGTGTCAGCCTTCAACATGACAAAGACCCAAAGCAACATCCAAAGGTACCCAAGAACGGCTCCACCTGAACACGATCATGGTTATGGATTGGCCCAGCCAGAGCCTATTACTACACCAGATAGTAAAACACCATTATGACCTGATGAGGGCTGTGCACATGAGCTACCCATGCAATCTGACAGAGTTCAGTGACCTTTGCATGGAAGAGTGGCAAAATAATGCCAAGTCAAGATATGTCATGCTGATAGACACTTTCACAAGAAGAGTAAATGCTGTAAGTCACTTACCAGGTGTTTCAACAAAGTATCATTTTAAGGGTGTGTACAATTATGCAATCACCATATTGTACATATTGCAGTCATTATATTTTACATGTAACACATGTCTTTGTTTATGGATTGGATTGCACAGGTCATATGTCACAAGAATGGTGGGTAACATATTTGAATGCATTAGTGCGGTCTCATCTTGTATATTACAAGAACGTGGCATGTTAACAGGGTTGTGTACACTTATCATATCCACTGTACGCTTAGAAGGTTGGTGGAACAGGAACTGTGTGACCATACATTCACTGCTGGTTTGGAGATCTAACACTCAAATGTATGCTGTTAATCAGTGATGTCACTCCTCAGATCATCCCACTTATGTATCAGAGAAACACAGGGGTTATGAGAAATAGAAAAAACATATGAGCCAGACTTCAACACATCCTGTGAGGATCTGTACAGTTGAGAGTTATGTGCTGTAGTACTTGCCATTTGCTATACAGGTTAACAGCAATGATGTGTACATGGGTGCAGTCTGATTGGTGAATGGCCATCACATATTAACACTAATCACATATCCCAGAGCTCTATATTGTTAGTTACATGTAGTAAAACTGGCTGCAATGCATGATGTTGAGGGCAGTGTGTCATGCATGTCACCATTTGGGCAATGTGTGGTCTGTGTAACAAATTTGTGCCACCTCACCTGTAAGTGTGTGTATGTGTGTGTGTGTGTGTGGTGTACCAAACAATGTTAAAGTGCAGGTATTAATGTACATATGTTGTTTTCCGCTCACAGGTGGTAATGGGGTTTGGGGACCCCCCTTTTGGAAACTGATGTCATTATCTTTGCAGACTCTGACATTGATGATGGGAATAGTGAGGTACATGTGGGATTATCAGGGGCTGAATCTTTGCCATTGGTTAGCATCTCATTCCTGTCCACAAAATCCCCACAACCAGTGACAATGCTCATACATATCCTGTCACCAGTGCCCACAGATGATGGACAGTTGGCAGGTGGTGGCATTGAAAAGGCTAGTGTGGTGACTATGGCAGGTGTGAGTGTAGACACTGGCTATAGCCAGAGTGCAGGCGAGGTCACACACAGGCAGATGGACAGGGGTGTTTGCAGGAGACTGTTTGGGCCACTGTTGCAGGTGCCACAGAAGGAGTCACTAGTCACATGTTCCAGGCTGTCATGGATGCACAGGCACATAGTGAACTCCACAATACACAAATGCTCAGGGTAGAGGATCCAACTCTCCCTGAATTATGTGGTGACATACATGATCTTCTTGAAGCCACATGTCAATATACTGAGATCAAGAATAGACAGTGGGGTGAGACCTTGGCAATCCTCGACCAGGGCATGTCTGTGCTAGAGCATGTGGCGGGAGATGGGCATTGGCCACATGGACGTAGGTCATCACCAACAACAGCCGAGAGTCTATGGGGTCATGCATCTTCACACTACCTTAGTGGCATTGCCAGCAGCACTACTAAAGGGGGGTTTCTGTTCACATCACAACAGAGCAGGCTATGGCCACATGGTCCTGTCCAGTCCTGTCAGGCACACAGATCCAGCAGACAGCAGTTATCATCAGGAAAGAGTACTGCATCTAGCCTTGGGCCTGGTGGGGCCAGTGATATCCCTGACAGGACCAGTTCCTGTGTCCATGCCCAGAGACAGTGACCTGGACACCCGGCCATGTACAGTACACAGCTTTCCAACATACCCCTGTGTAGGCCACCCACATGGTGTGACTGTGTGCACACATAACCGGAGCCAGCAAATAGTGACTAAAATAGGTATATTTAACAAAATGACATTCCAGCAAGTACAAACATACCGGTTTCGGCTGGTATCATACACAGCCTTCTTCAGTGTATATAAATAGTTCATTACATGCTGTTTAAATAGTCAAAACCTGAATCCCATTGGTTTGTTCCTCATAAATATTCATTGAGACCAGGGTGGAAAAGACCACCTAGTTTGATTATCCACTTTTTTCTTTGTAGTTTAACATATTGTGCCAACCAATTTTATTCTTGCGATCACCTTGTATTAAATCAATTATAGTGAACATAAATTTTGCTGTTGGATGAACCAACTGATGTTTGTAAAGGGCATTGGTCACCTTTTTATGTTTTATATTGCTATAATGTTCAGAAATACGTAATCTGATGCACCTGGAGGTTTGCCCAATGTAGAAAGCCCCGCAGTTACATGTGGCCATATAAATAGCCCAATCGCTACTACAATTCACAAAACTCTTAATATCAAAAACGTTGGGGCAATTTCTACTAGAGAACTCATTAGTTGTTGAGATATATTTACAATTGATACAGTGGCCACAAGGAAAACACCCACACAAAATCTGACCTGACAGAGTTCGTTGTATCTTACTAGTGTATTTAATATCCCTACTTTTGTAATGATTAAAGTAAGATTGAAGCTTCTTGCCATTCCTATAAGAAAACATACATTGATCAGGAATAATATGTGCAACATACCAATGGGATTCAGGTTTTGACTATTTAAACAGCATGTAATGAACTATTTGTATACACTGAAGAAGGCTGTGTATGATACCAGCCGAAACCGGTATGTTTGTACTTGCTGGAATGTCATTTTGTTAAATATACCTATTTTAGTCACTATTTGCTGGCTCCAGTTTTTTGTTCTGCTGATTTTACTTTGGGAGCCGTGCATTGACCTACGTGCAGGAGGAAGTTCTTTGATGCCAATTTCTCTCACTTCCTGCTGGGGTTGGTGACTCTGTTGCTGCTTCAGGAATTTGTTGCAGCACGCCTTATTGGATTATTCATTATTTTTGGATCCCCTTGGTGATTTCTTGTTTATTGGATATCTATATGGTTTGACTATATCTTTTTCCGCCTTGGTTTGGGTGCGGAGATTGGTGTATATACTTTGTTTTATACACTTGGATAAAGCCTCCTTTTCTTGCCATCGCTTTTTCAACATTACGCCATTTTGTTTGCAACTGGCAAATTTGCCTATACGGGACTCCTTGGACATAAAGGGATTAACTGTATGTATGTCTTACAACCTTTATTGGTTATATACTTCAAGTTAGAATCTTTGTACACATATTGAACTTGTTGTCATCGCTTCGTCACCACGCCAATTTTCTCGCAACAAGTGGACATGCCTCAACGGAACTAACAGGACTAAAGGGACTAATTGTTTGTATGTTTTATAGCTTTCACTGGCTACATACTTTAAATTTTGGCCCTTTATATATACATATAGATTAGTGTATATATTCTTTAATTGATATCTGGATATTATATATATTTTTGATGTTCCGTTTTGTTAACATGCTATTGTGTTCATATTGGGGGGACATTTTTTGAAAAGGGCCTACCGGACTACAAGGAACTAATAAACTACAAAGAAAAAAAGTGGATAATCAAACTAGGTGGTCTTTTCCACCCTGGTCTCAATGAATATTTATGAGGAACAAACCAATGGGATTCAGGTTTTGACTATTTAAACAGCATGTAATGAACTATTTGTATACACTGAAGAAGGCTGTGTATGATACCAGCCGAAACCAGCCGAAACCGACACTTTTAACTCCTTCTTCACTGAAACTATACAAACCTTAGCAAAACAACTAAATGCCAACAACCTCTGCCTACCAAGTAAGCTTACTAACCCTTCCTTTAAATTCTCTTTACAACCTATCTCCATATCTTACATTTACAGACTCCTTCTTAAACTAAAACCTTGTACCCCCTCTGCTGACAAGCTCCCTTCACTATTTCTTCAAAAGGCTGCCAAGGTCATCTCATACCCTATATCAATTCTCATCAATAGGACCATCAATGAAGAAAACATTCCTGATATCTGGAAGGCCTCTCATATTATTTCACTTCATAAAGGAGGAAACTCCACTGACTATTCTAACTATAGACCTATTGCTCTCCTCTCACCCTTGGCTAAAATTATGGAGAAATGTATCCATCATCAACTCTTACAATATCTCTCTCTTCATAGCATTATAGCAAACTGTCAACATGGCTTTAGACCTCATCATAGTACGACTATGCCTTGCTTTCCTTTGTGGACACTATTAATCAGAACCGTAACAACAACTTACTCTCTTCGGCCATTTTCATTGACCTCTCTAAAGCATTCGATATGGTCAACCACAGTTTATTAAGTTCATAGGTTCATAGGTTCATACTAGGCTATCTGCCCGAGGGCATTTACAAGCCTAGCCCATAGTTTTGTGGCTTACGCCACCCCTTTAGTATGGGGAACTATACCCATTATTTTGCTGTGCCTCTGTTGAGCAGTGACACTGAGGTAATCCCTGGGGTATATCTGCGATCTCCCATCCATTGGTCAAGATTTCTCTTGAACAAGGCCAGCGAGGTGCTCTGCCTCACATATACCGGGATTTTATTCCACAGCATAGGGAGTCTTTGGGTGATGAATCTATCCCTCCAGCACGTCCTATTAATAGCCGTGTCGAGGTTTAAGTCTCCCGCCCTTGTGACTCTGACGGATCTAGATTTTTTGTGGTGAAGCATATTCATCAAATCTGGGTTTGACATGGCCTTGTATGTTAGGCAAAGGTCACCTCTGAGCAAGCGGTACGCGACTGAATAGAGCTGGAGTTCTTTCAGTCGGGCAGCATAGGACAGATGTTTGAGACCCTTTATCCTTTTGGTGAGGAACTTTTGTGGCCTCTCCAGCTGCTGCAAGTGTCGGGTCAGATACATTCCGAATGGGGCATTGCACTCAATCATTGGTCTGATGAGTGATGAGTATAGGGAGACTATGACCTCCCTTGATCTAGATGAGAATCCCTTCATGATAAGGTGGGCAATGTAGAAGGTCTTCCTAACTACTTTAGCTACATGGGTGTCGAATGACAGACTACTATCAACCTGGGTCCCCAGGTCCCTGATAACTTCTTCTGTGCTCAGTGGATTGCCACCTATTTGGTAGCTAGGGGTAACCTTGTTTTTCCGAAGGGTATGACTATGCATTTTTGGCATTTAACTTTAGGCCATGGCTCTGGCACCAGTTATCCGTTTCTGTGAGACCCTTCTGAAGGATATCTGTGTCAGATGTGTTTTCTACTATGGCCCAGTTTGCAGTCATCTGCAAACTTTGTCAGCCATAACCCTCCTGTGTTTGCTTGTACTTCGGAAAAGTAGATGCCAAACAAGAGTGGGCCCAGGACTGAGCCCTGTGGTACACCACTTGTGACAGGCTTTGAGTCTGACATGGCGCCAGCAACTCTGACCCTGTGGGTTCTGTCACTCAGCCAGTTTGCAACCCATCTTGTGATGTATGGGTTAACATTTAAGCTGATGAGTTTTTCAATGAAACCCAAGTGGGGTATTGTATCGAAGGCCTTCGCCAGATCGAGGTAGGCTGTATGGACTGCCTTTCCTCATCAATGGCTTTGGTGACTGTTTCAAAAAAGTCAACCAAGTTTAGAAGGCATGATCTGCCTTTGACAAAGCCAAACTGGGATGGATCCAAAGTCTGCAAATTCCCTATGTCTTTATTTATGAGGTCCATTATGATCCTCTCCATGGCTTTGCAGATAAGGCTTGTCAAGCTAATGGGCCGGTAATTTCCAGGGTCGGTGGAGGCACCGCCTTTGTGAAGTGGGACCACAGTTGCAGTGCGCCACTCCTGGGTACGTATCCAGAGGTAAGACTATGATTAAACAGCTGTCCTAGCTGTGGGTTTAATTCCTCGTTGAGTTCGTGGAGCACACAGCCGGGGACACCATCAGGTCCCATGGATGCTGTGTTTTTGGTTTGGAGAGAGCAGTTCTCACTTCGGCGTTGGAGATGTTTGGGGGGCTGCAATCACTTGGTATAGATATCTCTCCTTTTGGGGGGGGGCGAAGTTTGCACTGAACTTGTCAGCCAGTATGTTGGCAATGTCTGTAGGATCAGTAATCTTCACATCATTTTGAACTAGTTCTGAGCATATCTGGGAGTTTCCTCCCAGGTTTCTAACATAGCTAAAGAAGGCCTTATGATTGTCTTTTGAGTCTTTAGCTATTTTTCTCTCAAAATTTGCTTTGGATGATTTTATGAGAGCTCTTAGTTTTTACTTATAGTGATCAAGGGTGTCTTACCTTTTAAGGATTTTGCTCTATCTTGTAGTAGCTTCCTCCTTTTGTTGTAGAGTTTGTTTATGGCTGGGGTCCACCAGACTGGACACTTGCCTTTGGTACAAAGAGTCTTTGTTTTGCTTGGGATTGCCTTATCCATGCAGTCCTGCAGGTGCTGGTAGAAGGCATTTGTAAGTGATTCAGCGGCTTGAGTACTGTTTTCTGCCGGCTCGGGGCCTTAAAGGAGACCACACTAGTCTTTAGAAGTGTGAAGTCGGCTTTCGAAGTTCTTTACTGTGGTCTTTTTATTTCAGGTGGGGATGGGATGAGGACCTCCAGCGAGATTAGTTTGTGATCTGATCTCACCAGTGAGGGGTATACTTCGGTGTTGAACATTGTGCTCCCATGTTCGTGATGATGAGATCAAGTATGTTTTCTCCTCTTGTGGGGATGGTGACTAGTTGTTCCATGGCATTTGAGTTTATGAATTCCAGGAACTTTTGGGCTAGAGTGTTTGGGCTTGAGTAGTGTTCCCAGTCTATATTAGGGTAATTGAAGTCACCTAGTATGATGGTGTTTGGTGATACATTTATCCCTCTAGTGTTTTCAGGAAGGCCATGTGAGGTTCCTGAGTTTGTGAGGGTGGCCTGTAACATGCTACAATTTGTAGAGCAGTCTTGCCTATGGTTAATTGCACCTGGATGGTCTCCGATGCATCGTGCGTTGCCACCAGTCTTGAGGTGTGGGTGTCTTTGATGAATATGGATACCCCACCTCCTTTCTTGGTATTGTCCGGATTTTGGGGCCGGAACGCATGATAAGAGGTAAAACCTGATAGTGCTGGGGTGCTCTCAGGAGCCTTGAACCAGGTTTCTGTCACTGCACAGACATCGATGTTCTCCATACTGAGAAGGGCCTCGAGTGCGTGCATTTTGAGATTTAGACTTCTGGCATTGAGCAGCATTACCCTTAGTTTTTTTCCTTTTTTGTGTTCTAGGGTGGTAGGTTTAGAATTTGAGCCTTGCCTAAAAAAGGCACTATGGTAAGAGTAAGACTCTTGAATCTCTCTCTTTTGATTCCCCAACCATTAAATGGTTTAATTCCTATCTCACAAATAGAAAACAGGCAGTTCTTTGGGATAACCACATTTCTTCTTTTCTGCCTGTTTCTATCGGAGTTCCACAAGGCTCTATCCTTGGCCCACTTCTTTTTTCCCTCTTCATTAATGATCTTCAAACTACAATCCCTCAAGCAACATGCATTCAATATGCTGATGATTCTACCCTCATCTGCTCAGCATCTTCTACTTCTGAACTTATCTCTCTTACGCAAAAAGTCTTTAATACTGTAGAAACATGGTTCTCTAGTTGACTCCTCTTACTAAATGCTAAAAAAACTAAACTTCTTCTCTTTACCCCCACTTCCAGGACTTCCCCCTTAAACTTTACTATCTCCTCTAACAGTGCCACTGTCATCTCACCTGACTCTACAACTAAACTGTTAGGTATTACCATCGATAATAATCTCTTTTGACCAACATATTAACAACTCCATTAAACTAGTCAACAGAAAAATAGGATCCTTGTATCGAATTAGACCATTTCTTACACCAACTACTAGAACTAGGATTGCTCACTCCCATCTTATTTCTACTCTTCTTTATGCTTCACCCATCTTTACCAACCTCAAGAAAAACATCCTTAATAAATTGGCTACCTGCTATAATAACATTGCCCGCTTTGCTACTAGCAGCCCCTATAGAACCCATCATTGTTTTAACCTGAAACAACTTGGCTGGCTAGAAATTCAAAACTTTCTTGCTTTCCATCAACTCATTTTGGCCCATAAAATATTGTACCATCCAAACAACACTCCTATACTCTCCCAACTCATAATCCCCTATAACAACCTAAACTGGCTCCGCTCTTCTAGCAAACTCTTGACTAGGTCTATAAAATCTAATAACACTGCTGGTGACTCCCTATTCACCAATTCTATAGGTATAAAATGGAATATGTTACCTACAAACATAACAATGATTTCCTCTTTACCTCTCTTCAAACAAAATATTAAACTACACTTCCAGAATCACTGGCTTTGCTCATGTTGTAAACCCGATTAATTTTCTATTACTACTACTTACCCAAACTTTCTCTCTCACTTCTTGTTTCACTCTTTTTCCCACCTAGCTCTCTCTTCTCCCCACTCACCTTGCCCTCTTCCTTTCCTGTTAATTATCTTAACATGCTCTCTTCTCATCTAACCCATCATTTCCTTACCTAATTCTTATTACTCTACTTTTATTTCCTCTTATTTTGTATTCTTATCTATAAGAATTTTTACCCTGTATAATGTTGTTTGAATTTCTCTGTGTGTGGTAGTAACTCTTTCTTGTTGTACTAATTTGTTTGAAGAGTTTTAAGAATTTTGCTGTTTTTAACTAATACTAACCTATGTACTAATTATTTTCTTGCTATGTATGTTGATTTTCACATATGTATTAATTTGTACTTCTGCGGAGCTTTTCTCCTCGGGCCTCTACTGAAAATGGAAATATCTCCAGATAGACTAGCCCGGTCAACAAATGTAAAATAAAATAAAATAAAATTGCACTTGCTGGAATGTCATTTTGTTAAATATACCTATTTTAGTCACTATTTGCTGGCTCCGGTTTTTTGTTCTGCTGATTTTACTTTGGGAGCCGTGCATTGACCTACGTGCAGGAGGAAGTTCTTTGATGTGTGCACACATACACACAACCATCTGTATCACAAGCAGGCCACCTCCAGACACACCCAGCACCTCTGCACAGCCCATTTATTGGATACTCCTCCAAATACACACACATGATGTCAACCGTAATGCCCAGCCTAGGCCTCTGGTAAACCCACACCACACCCTGTGCATATGATGATACCTGTGCTACAACCCTGTCATCAATATCATCGATGCAGGAGCATGCTAATATGGGTCTGATGCACAAGGTGAATATTGTACAATGTGCTATGTAATTCTATGTAAGGTGCTATCTGTTTTAATTTGTTATGGGTACACATAGAGGTGCATGTACCGTATTAGCCAGGATGCATTATTGCTGTTAATACCACTCACTGAATGTAGTCTTACATGTTATATTCTGTTAGTGTTCCAGGTGTCTGTGTGTCTGCAGGCTGTGGCCCTGCAGACATTCCCAAGAGGGAGTATGGCAGACTGGAGTGCACCGACCATGTCATAGGCAATGTACAGCTTTATTTTATATGTACATGTACCAAGTGAGTATGCATGTAACAGTGTGTGAGGGACACTGTTGCCAGACAGTGTGACCTTGCATACATACCCCTTGTCACAGACAGGCAGCTTTCAAACAAGTTAGCTCAGCATTGTGTACTCCCACAGGCTCATACATACAGAGCAGGTTACTGCATTACTGTCAGCAGGTCCCTCAGAAGTGTAGCCATTACATTAACTGCAACAGATTCACCTGTAGACACCTGTTGGCCCTGCCATTTCTTTACCATGCACTTACTCCTGATGCAGTTGATGAGGGCATGCATGATACTGTGTTTGACAGGTCTGTGATATGTATTCCTGAGTTCACTGTGTGGAACAGGGAGATAAAAATGTATATCTTTTGCATACACACAGTAAGGACTGACACATGGGATGTGCACACAGTAACATAAACACAATTGGCAATACAAAGATTAGTAAACCAACATTTCCATCATTATGTACTGTACTACTACATACACATTACATGCCCCACATAGATTATATCCAGGGGACTTAACACACTACTTCTTATAACACGTAATGTTCTGAATGCCTCCATGGAAGATGAGATAACCCACCAGACATAGGATGTGGAGTCATGTAGTGCTCCTACAAGTCTGGACAAGTGATAGTGTAGCAGACATTTTATCAGCATGATGTTTCAGGCAGGTATGATGCAGGATGCTGACATGTGTGTCACTACCCTCACTGTGTCCAGTTTGGCAACAATATCACATACTTGGGTATTGTTAAGGGACACAGACCACATATAGTTTGCCAAAAAAAAGGTCTAAGCTTATTTCCTGCCTTTCATGTAACTAGTCTAGGGCAGATACAGCTTTGATGTATCCAGGACTGTTTGTAAGCATCTGAATGCTGATATAAAGTCTTCTCTTCAATTGTACACTTAGATCTGCTAGTTCTCTCCTCTCCTGCACTTTTACTAGCCTATTAGTCTACCACTTCATCAGTCTTCTTGTAGCAATTATTGTAGCACACAAAAGTGCTACCCGCACTAAATGTTCTACAAGGAAACAGTTCCAGTAGTTATTAATAATGTCTACCCCTCCAGGCATGTCTAAAGGTCAGTTCCTTGTGGTTTCTCCTATTAACCTGGTGAACATGGGAATCCTGAGGCAATGCAGCAACTGCCTCATGTACACTGACAGCCCTCTCCTCTTAGCTGTCAACACTGACTTGTGTGAGATGCACTTATATATCCAAATTGGAAGCCTCACATTCTCCAGCCAAGACCAGAATAGCTGTTCAAGAGGAGAAGGTCAACACTTGCACCACACCACATGGAACACAAAGCCCTTCAAAACACACAATAGCACTGCTTTACATAAAAACACAAACCACACACGCACCTTCGCGGAGGCTCTTGTTACAAATTTACCCAAACAGCAGAGTCCTCCAAGACGGAAATGCACTTGACCACTACAACACAACACCAATCAGGAGACATATAACTATCCTAAACTTTGCCACTCAACCAAAACCCCTATGGCAAAACAGCATGCCCAACACACTAGTCATAGTTGAATCGATAGTGAGGCACACTGATGTCCCACTCACTAGGTTGAATAAGGAGAAAGTAACAGTCAGCTGCCTGTCAGGTGCCAGGATCCACCACATAATGCATGCACTCATGTCCCTCAACAATGGGTACAAATATGACTATGTCATTGTACATGTGGGTGTGAATGATCTGAAACATACCTCCCTGGACTACATGAAAAGAGACACGGAGTAGCTCTCGGATTATGTAGCCCAGGCGGGTATGACCCTAGCCTGAGCAGCATCCTACCATCACCCAGAATGGTACCACAGTACAAGCAGTAACTGATCGATTTCAACAATTGTCTAAGTTTCTGGTGTCATTCCAAGGGAATACAGTGTCTGTTTGGCTGGAATGACATGATTGACAGACCTCGATGCTTTGCCAGAGATGGCCTGCATCTGTCAACCCTGGGCTTCTGTATACTGGCCAAGGCTCTTGCCACCCCTAGAGTGCCTTTATAAGCTATGTTCTGAAGACCAAATTACCACCATGACAGCTACAAACAAATGCAATATGAGGGTCATGTTGCTCAATGTTAAAAGTGTAAATCTGTAAATGCACTCGCTCAAAGCACTCCTTAAAATGGAGAACATTGACAGTTGTGCTGTAACAGAGACCTGCTTTAAAACAGGAGGAATCACTTCTGTACTACCAGGATATATCTCATTCCATACCTTTTGGCCCAATAACCATGTCCCATGACCCACACTCCATGTTCCTAAGCACCCTGGAGAACATTAGGGTCCAACCTAACACTCTCATACTGGGTGACTTCAACTACCCTGCCATTAACTGGGAAACCTACTCATGTAACAATACACTTGCCCAATGTTTCCTGGAATTCATTAATTCAATGCCCAGGACAAGCTCATTTGTACCCCAACTAGAGGTAGCAACACCCCTGACCTGGTCATTACTAATGTGGGTGGCCATTGCTCTACACCAGTAGTCAACTCCTCCTGGTTAGATCCAAACACAAACTAATCATCTTGGAAATTCCCATCCCACCTACCACCCTGCAAAGGTAACCACCATGAAGAACTTCTCCACATTTAACCTTGGGCTCCGAAAACAGAGGTGGCTAACTTCACGACACCCATGCTAATGGAGAATAGTTGCATGACCACTGGATCATACACCAATGCACAGTACAAACTCGTACACAAATGCATGGATCTCGCTATACCCAGTAGAACCAAGATGCTTTCCTCCAAAAAGGAAGCCAGTCTGGTGGTCCCCTGCCATAAACAAACTCTACAACAGAAAAAAGAAACTGATGCGGAATAAAGTGAAGTCCCAAGACTGGAAAAACTCCATTATCAGCCTCAAGAAAAGGTTGAAATCCCTCACTAAATCCTCTACAGCTAGCTATGAAAACAGAATTGCAGCAGATAGTAAATTTAATCACAAGGCCTACTATAGTTATGTAAAGAATCTCTACAGCATACCCAGATTTGCTCTGAGCTGCTGCACAATGGCACCTCCTATGCCAAGCCAACAGATATTGCCAATATACTGTCCGACAGATTCAGTGCCAACTTTACCCCTCTCTCCCCCACCAAAGGACCAATCACAATACCAGTAGATTGCCAAGCACCCAGTATTACTGCTGAACAGGTTAAAAGAGTACTTTCCAAGGCCAGGAATACAGCTTCTATGGGACCTAACAATATCCCTGGCTGTGTTCTTCATGAACTACAGAGTGAACTGGCACCACACCTGTGTGCCCTGTTCAATCACAGCCTCACCTCAAGCTGTATCCCTACTGAATGGTGCACTGCTACAGTCGTCCCTCTCCACAAAGGAGGAGCAACTACAGACCTTGGAACTATCGCCCCATTAGCCTGACAAGTGTGATACACAAAACTATGGAACACATCATCATGGACCTAATAAACAAGGATATAGGGAATCTACAAACTCTGGATCCCACACAGTTTGATTTTGTGAAGATCATGCCTACTCAACCTGGTCAGCTTCTTTGAGTCAGTCACCAGAGCTGTGGATGACAGCAAGGTGGTTCATACAGCCTACCTCGATCTGGCGAAAGGCCTTTGATACCATTCCCCATGCAGGGATCATAGAAAAAACACTAAGCTAGGTATCAACCCCTATATCACTAGGTGGGTTGCAAACTGGCTCACAGATAAAACCCACAGTGTGAAAGTAGCTGACTCCAAGTCAGACTTCTGACCAGGCATGAGTGGAGTCCCACAGGGTTTGGTCCTTGGTCCTCTCCTGTTTGGTATCTACTTCTCTGACATCCAGGCCAACATGAAGGGACTCTGGTTGAAACAGTTAGCACATGATTGCAACTTGGGAGCTATTATTAACTCCCCAAGTGATATTGACATCCTGCAGAAAGGCTTCACTGACACTATCAAGTGGTGTCAGAAATATGGCCTTAAGCTCAGTGCCAAAAAATGTGTTGTCATCCCCTTTGGGATCAACTCAATTCCCATAAATTACAAAATCGATGGTAGTCCACTGAACACAGAAGGCGTTATAACAGATCTGGGAACACAGATTGACAGTAACCTCACCTTTGACCACCACATTGCCACTGTGGTCAGAAAGTCCTTCTATGTGGCACATCTCATTACTAAGGATTTTGAATCCAGGAAGAAAGAGGTCATTGTCTCCGTCTACTCTTCCCTCATTAGGCCAATCATTGAGTACAATGCCCCATTTGGCATGTACCTTGCTAGACACCTGCAACAACTGGGGAGGCCACAAAATACCTCACAAAGATGATCCTAGGCCTTAAACAGTTGTCCTATATGGACAGACTCAAACAACTCCATCTATTCTCTGTCTCATATAGCCCTACTTAGAGGCAATCTCTGCTTGACTTACAAAGCCATGTTTGACCCAGCTCTGTTAGAAATGCTACATCTAAAGGAATCCCAAACCCTCCACACCACACATTCATAACCCAGAGACTGCCCATGCTATGGAATAGACTTCCCATACATGTCAAACAGAGCACCTCACTGGCCCTCTTCAAGAGAAATCTTGCTGAATGGATGGGAAATAAAAAATTCATCCCAGTGATCAGTCCTGTGGCTCTACTCAATAGAGGCACTGGAAACTAATGTCAAGTGGCATGATGCTAGCGTAATCCTATGGGCTAGACTTGTAAAGGGTAACGGCTCCAGGCCCATTAGTCTAGTACACAGATATGAACCTAAACATCTGGATATTCCATAGACATTTGTACAGAGGACTGGTATGGCCTGCACAATATTTCAACATGCTGCATGTGAGGTAGATGTTGTTACCACACTATATAAAGTAATGCCATTGGGAGGTGGTAAACAGACGTGGATGGTACACCAATCAAAATGGTGTCAGCTATACAGGATATGTTCTGCATCCAAAGAGACACACACACAATTGCCAGTAATTAGATTTGAACTCCTACCTATCTAATTATTTCTATTATAGTATTACGCAGTTATCAGACACGGCACATAGCTTACGTAAGTTCATTTAGTCCTAAGGTACGTCTAATGTGAATGACATCAACAGGCCTAGTAAAGTAGGGTGATGGGATGTTTACAGGGTGCTACACAAATCAAAATGGTATAACCCACACAGTATATAATTCACACACACTTGCCAGTATTGAGATTAGAACTCCTGCTTATCTACTTATTTCTACTACAGTGCTATACAGTTATCAGATGCATCACAGGGCTTATACAATTTTGTCTGGTCTACAGGTACTTGTAAGGTGAATGACATCAAAAGGACCAGAAAATGAGTGTGAGGGGAAGTGTAAAGGGTGGTACACAACTCAAAATGGTATAACACACACAGTATATGACTCTCACACACATACTTGCCAGTATTGGCATTAGAACTCATGCCTATCTAGTTATTTGTACTACAGTGTTACACAGTTACTGCATGTGCTACAGAGTTTATTAGACTAACAACTGGCTAAAGGTGTTGATAACTGCACAGCTGAGGTAAAGTATTACAAGTGGCAGAAAGTCTGCCTTCAGTTTTTCCCTTAGATCTTGCTAGTTCTTTCACTCTTACACTTCAAATAGCATAATAGCTTTAATAGCTTTGCACTTCCAAGGTTCTTGTATCAATAAGTGTAGCACACCTGGGAGCCATCAGCAGTAATCATTCCTCACAGAATTAGCCCCAGTACTTAGAAGTCATAACCACACCTCCTGGCATGATTGAAGTGCAGTTTTCTGTGCTTTCATCCAATAACCGGGTGCACTTAGCCATTGTAAAGCACTGTTGCAACTGTCTCATGTACATAGACACCCCTCTCTGCTAAACTCCAAGCACTCAGACTTGTGAGAGTTATCCCTATATCATCAAATTTGGAAATATGCACTCTCCAGTGAAGACTAGACTAGCTGCTCAAGAGGATAAGGTCATCACCTGCACCACACCATGCAGAATCACATAGTTTCCACAACACCACTAACACAGACCTGACATGCATTCACAAACCACACACCCACTTTCACAGAGCTATTCAATGGGCATTTTCCCCACCAGCACAGACTAGAAAGACAGACACCCACTCGGCCACTACAACACAGCACATGCCAAAGGAGACAAATGCCACCTATGCATTGTGCCCCTCAACCTAAGCCTCTAAGGCTGACCACCTTGCTCAATACAGTAATCATAGGTGACTCAATACTGAGGCACACAGATGTCCAACTCACTAGGTTTATTATGGAGAAGGTAACAGTCATCTGTTTATCACATCCATCCAACACATGACACAACTAGTCAGGTCACTCCACAACAACTACAAGTATCACTCTGTCATCATCCATGTGGGTGTGAATAACCTGAAACCTACTTCCCTGGACTACATGAGAAGAAACATGGTTGAGCTCTTGGATTATGTGGCCAAGGCAGGTCTGGCAGTAGCCCTGAGCAGTATACTACCGTCACACAGAATGATGCTGCAGTACTATCAAAAAATTATTGACTTCAACATTGTTTACGTGTTGTTGTCATTCTCAGTGGATCCAGTCTCTCTCTGCTTATGATAACACGATTGACAGACCTCAGTGCCTTGCCAGAGATGGCCTGCATCTGTCACCCCTTGGTTTCCAGGTACTGGCTAAGTCTCATGCCACCCCTATATTACCTTTTTAGGCAGTGTTCCAAATCACATTACTACCATAACAGCTAGACAGGAATGCAATCCGAGGGTCCTGATGCTCAACAGTAGACATCTAACTCTCAAAATGCAGTCACTCAAAGCACTCCTCAAAATTGAGAGCATTGACAGTTGTGCCGTAATGGAGAGCTGGTTTACGGCAGCAGATAGCAGCCCTGTGTTAACAGGCTATGATGCATTCCACAGTTGCCAGCCCCAAAACATGGACCACAACTTCACAGGTGGGGGTGTCTCCATATTCATAACAGATATGCACACCTCCAGACTAGTATCCCAGCATAATGCATCTGAGATACTTCAGGTACAACTGACTTTGGGTGATACTGCAATCCAGGTCATAGCCTGCTATGGGTCCACATCCATGTCCTTAGACTGTCAATCAACATTCCTCAACACCATGGCATCTATCAAGGTCCAACCCAGTACTGACATAGTAGGAGACTTCAAGTACCCCTCCGTCAACTTGGAAAAGTAGGCAAGCACCAATAGATTTGCCCAACGCTTCCTGAAATTCATCAGTTCCAATGCTCTGGAGTGGCTCATACTGACCCCCAGTAGAGGATGCAACAACTTTTACCTGTGTTGATTACTTACATATGGGGGCTGTTGCTCGACAACAGTAGTCAATCCCTACCTGGCCAGATTCAAACATGATGTATTCACCATGGCAATCCACATCTCATCCACACCCCCTACAAAGGTAACCACCTTGAAAAAACTCTCCAAAGCTGATTCTGGAGTCATAAAAACAGGGGTGGATGACTTCACTGCACCCATGCCAATGGAAAATAGCTGCATGACTGTTGACTCATACACACATGCATTGTACAAACATGTATATGAATGCATGGTACTAGCCATAGCCAACAGAACCAAGACTCTGTCCTCCAAATGCTGGAAGCCAATGTGATGGTCCCCTGCTATTACTAAAGTGTACAACAGATGGAAGACACTGTTGCAGAAAATGATGGTGTCCCAACACTGGTAACCTCCCTTATTAGCTTCAACAACAACTTGAGATCCCTCATGGAATCATAAACAGCCAGTTATGAAGGCAGAATTGCAGCAGACACTGACAAAAATCACAAAAGCATTTGATATTTATACCAACAACGTCCACAACAATATCCACAAGTGCTGTGAGTTACTGCACAATGCTAACTCCTATCCTGAGCCAAAAGATATTGGCAACAGTCTTGCCAACACATTCAGTGCCAGCCTTACGCCTCACTCCCCCTTAAGGGAACAATCGCAATGGCAGATGAATGCCAGGCACCCAGCATAACTGCAGCCCAGGTTAGACCTGCATTGTCCACATGCAAGAATACAGCTTCCATGGGACCCAAACATATCCATGGCTATGTTCAACATGTCATACAAAGTGACCTGGAACTACATCTGTGTGCCCTGTTTGGTCACAGCCTCACCTCAGGCATTGTCCCTCCAAAATGATGCATGGCTACAGTCATCCCTCTTCATAAAGGGGTTGTAACTACAGACCCTGGGGATTATTGGCCCATTAGCCTGATGAGTCTATAATGTACAGGTATGGACCATATCATCAGGGACCTGATTGACAAAGATATAGGTAATCTCCTAACTCTGGACCTCACACAGTTTGGCTTTGTGAATGGCAGATCATGCCTGCTCAACCTGGTTGACTTCTTTGAGTGAGCCACTAGGGCTGTGTATGGCAGTAAGACACTGCATACAGCCTACCTCAATCTGTCCAAGGCATTTGATACCATTCCTCAGTCAGGACATATTGATAAAACTACCAAACTAGGCATCAACCCCTATATCAGTAGGTGGTTTGCATATTGGTTTACAGAACACACAGTGTGACAGTGGCAAACTCCAAGTCAGGCTGCCAATCAGTCACAAGCGGAGTCCCACAGGGATCAGTACTGGGTAGTCTCCTGTCTTTCTCAGGAGTCCAGCCCAACACAGAGGAACTCCGGCTGACCAAGTTCACAGGGGACTGCAAGCTGGGAGCCATCATTAATACCACAAGTGATGCAGACATCCTACAGAAAATCCTCACTGAGCTAATGAGTGGTGTGGAAACCATGGCCAGAAGCTTAATACCACAAAATGCATCATCATCACCTTTGGTAAAACACTCAGTTCCCAGTAAGTAACACATTGATGGGAGCCCAATGAACACTGTAGGTGTTATAAGAGATGTGGGGACACAGTTTGACAGCAGTTTCTCCTTTAAACACCACATTGCCACTGTGGTCAGGAATTCCTTCTATGTGGCCCATCACATTATCACATTACCGAAAGTTTTGCATCAGGGAAGACAGAGGTAATCATCTCTGTCTGCTCTTCCCCCATTAGACCACTCATCAAGTATTATGGCTCATTTGGCGTGTACCTCACTAGACACATGCAACAGCTGGGGAGGCCACATAAGTACCTCACAAAGAGGTTCCTAGGCAATAAATACATGTCCTACACAGACAGACTCAGAAGACTCCAGCTATTCTCTATGTCATAACACCTACTTAGAGATTATCTGTGCTTGACTTACAAAGCCATGTCTGACCCAGCTCTTTTAGAAATGCTACATATGAAGACATCCCAATCCCTCCACACCACACATTGCAGAGACTTCTACCTCATTACCACACTCGACACAACATACTGGTGGGACAGGTCCCTCACCAAGAGACTGCACATGCCCTGGAATACTCCTCCCATACATGTCATGCAGAGCACTTAGCTGACCCTGTTTCACAGAAATCTTGATGAGTGGATGGGTAATAGACAGTTCATCCCAAAGATCACTGCAGTGACTCTACTTGATACAGGAACTGGGAAGTAACATCGAGTGGCACAATAGCAAGGCCCTTCTATGTGCTAGGCTTGTAAATGCTCTTGGGCCATTAGCCTACTACACACTTATGAACCTATAAGAGTAATTACATCAGCAGGACTGATAAAGTCGGGCAGTGGGTGTTAAACTTATCAAAATACTTTGTCCTACAAACAGGCACACTTTTGCCAGATGTGAAAGTAGAACCACTACCTAACTAGTTATTTGCACTATAGTGCTACACAGTTATCACATATGCTACAGAGCTTACTGAGTTGGTAGCTGGCCAAAGGTACTGATATGGGGAATGACATCAGCAGGACTGATAAAGTAGGGCAGTGGGTGGGAAACATATCAAAATAGTTCTGCCAACAAACATACACACTTACACACACACATTTGCCAGATATGAGAGTAGAACTCCTGCCTAGCTAGTTATTTCTGTTACACTGTTAGACATCTATCGCATGCACTATTGAGCTTACTGGACTGACAGCTGGCCAAAGTTGCTGATAAAGGGAATGGCAACATCTGTACTGATAAAGTGGGGCAGTGGGAAGTGTTGTGGGTGACAATGGCATAAAACTGTTTCACCTACAAATAAACAAACAACTCCCTCAGTCTTGCACACACAACTGTCTCACATACACACAGTTGCCAGTATTGGGTTTAGAACTCCTACCTATCTAGTTACTTGTACTATAGTGTTACACAGTTATCACATGCACTACAGAACTTATAGCGGTAGCAGGTGTCCAATGGTACTTCTAAGGTGAATGACAGCAGCTGATCTTGTGCAGTTGGACAATGTGAAGTGTACTGAGTGGGGACAGTCTGCTAATACTTAGACCTACAGAGACAAACACATGTACACAGGTGATGTGATATTAACACCCCAACCTCAGTACTATTACACAATGGGGCTCACCTTTTATGGTTGCATGTGCCAGTGTTTAACACCAGTATGCCACTGTTCACAGCAGGACATCACTGTATGCCATTCAGGGTACCCATGTGTGTGACCTACGCTACTGTGCCTGTCCCCTGTGTCTCTCTGTCTATCACTGCCTGTCTCTCACTTCCCCACTTCTATGTGTGTGTACGCTTGACATATATAGTTAGCTGTTGGCCATATATGCATGTGTGTCACACACACCAGATGCAGATATATCACATATAGGCCAACTACAGCTAGTTGGGGGTAATCCTGTCTGATGTGTGTGTGTAGGGACAGTTAAGGTGTACATAGCGGTTTGTATGCACAGCTATATTTACACAATTTAGTCATATAGAACAATGTAGGTTCTAACATGTCCTGTGCTTCTCTAAGTGTAGGAGCATGCCTGGTGTGACCTTGTATAGTTAGAGTGGGACTCCATTCTAGTGATAAGTGTAATCCAGTCCAGGGTTTTGTGTGCTACAGACATACCTCTCAGAGGTACAGAGGACTTTCCTCGGGGTAATGCTTTATTTTGGTAGAAATTTTCTGACATATCTGTATTCTGACAGTGCAATATATTGTGTCATTACCTAGTGTCAGACATCCTCAAATCATCACAGTGTGTTACCAGAGGAATACTAGTCGCATGATCTGTAGACTGATATTATAATAGCAGCAATGTACATTATTGCCCAACAAGGCCATTTGAGAAGTGTGGCTACAGCCAGTTGAGCTGTAGTCCAGCAAATTGTTGATATACTGGCTGGGGATCTTCTGCTTTTGTGGCATCCGTGTAACCTGAGATGTGATATCCTGGTGTGGCCATACCTGTCTGCTCTACATTTTTTGGCAGATTGTCCAGGTGTTTGGCTAGAGGTTTTGTCCAATCTGCATAAACTTGTGTTTTTATGGCAAGTTATTTCAGTATAATTGAAGAGTGATGTTACAAAATATTGACAGACATTACTGTGTCAGCCTACATAGCCTTCAGACAATTCCTGCTACTGCAAACTCCTCACCCTACCAACTTTCTCAGTATGTCAGGACAATATTTACCACAAATGCCTATCATTGTGCCTTTATTCCACATTTACTTCCAGTGGTGGCTGGTGACTTCAAATCAAAGGGGGGCTGCACGAGAGAGCTGAATGGGTGAGGTCAATGAGAATGGGTGCGGCCAACCAGAAATGGGAGGAGCTATGCTCAGAACCACAAAAACTGTAACTTTAATTACATATGCTGCCCCTGGGTGCCAAATCATCATTATGAGAGTCTAATCAAGGCAAAATGAAGTGTAGAAGAAAAAATATTTCAATGCATTGGCTGCATGACAGCTTACTTAATAACTAGATGGAAACAAAAAGGATGTAAGGCATGAAAAAATAAATTACTTTTTAAATACATTACTGGAATGCCAATCAAAATCAAGTGTAAGAAAAACAAGCAGCACTCAACTCAAACCACTTCTCCTTGCACTGCAGCTCTAATTATAATTTATATTCAGCTTTATTAAAGTACCAAGTATCATGCTGAAAGTAGCAGTCTCTGTGATACCCCCACTTGTAAAAATGTTTCTTATCCAAAAAAGACCTGCTGCCTGACAACTATCTACTTGTTTCGTGGGGAAAACATGATCAACGTAAACAATGAAAAGCAAACAAGAAACAAGCTCAAGATACATTGCTTAAAGGATTACTGCACAGGTTAGGGACCACACATGATAGATTGGCATTCTGTTTAATTTACAGGTAAAGATTGCAATGATGACTGCAAGTTTCCAACAAATGTAACGAGCTTCTTAAAATAATGTAATTCTGTCCTTTATTACAAAATCTGTCATATGCATTTCAATATCCAAGGCTTATATGTTATTTAGTTATGTAAGTACTCTCTGCATGGCAACAACAGAAAGGCTTTCAGTGTTGGCAGTTCTTTAACAGTATGTTTATTAAGGCTTACTTGCATCTTACAATCTCAGACAAGCTTACCTGATGGTCATTAAAGCATTGCTACTTAAACACAGAGCAACAGGCACATTCTGAATAATAATAAGCATAAATCAACAGTATAAAAATATGACAGAAACCAGAACATTATGCAAAATCAAGGACAGATGAAAAGCCACTCTAGGGCTTGTGTCTACTTTGGATGGGGGGATACTCTGCACATTTACACTGCATAACTGCTCCTTGCCTTGCTTGGACACATCCAGAGTCACTACATGGGGGAGTGGGGTACAACAAGTATGTCACAATTTGAAATGTCTCTGGCTGACTGTGATGGCCCTGACACATTTGTCATACAGCTCAACCTCAGAACAAGAAATCTGGACAGAGCCATACATAGAAGTGGGACAAAGGCCCAAAAATAAGGACAATTTTTAAATACTGTTCTTATAAACTTAGAAAGATAATAGAATAGTAGGTCTTGCATTAGTATGAATTTTCTGAAGGCTATAAAATTTGAAATTCAAATGTCTGTCATTATTTTCTAACTTCAGCCTTTAATGACTTGCCACTAATTTGCCAAAAACACAATTTTATGAATAACGGACCAAAAATGTGATGCAAAAATATAAAATAGCCACACAATACAGCTAGGAACCTGTCAAAGAAGGGACACTTTTTTTACTATTAGTATTGCTAACTTGAGTAGCTGACAAAATAAAAGAATCTACATGCATTTCTGAAATAAAAGTAATCTATAACTCTGATTATTACAGTTATTTATTAATTGTAAACCCTCCACGTTTTCTTCCAAAATTGCCATTTTGTGGAGGGATTATTAGGGGAAGAGCAACATTTTAGCCAAAACCAGGGATAGTTGAGAGGTTTGGATATGCCTAATTCTATAAAGCAATTTATTTGCATGTACCTCTCAACTGTTAATGCAGGAAATCTGGACAAGGGCAAATATATTGGGGGAACATATAAACAGTACTAAACATTGCTCTTGTATAAACTGAGACACTTGATAGAATAACAGGTCTTGCATTAGCATGCATTTTTCTGAAGGTTATGCAGTCTGAAACTCAGTGTCTGTCATTATTTAATGACTTAATTCCTAAATGATTTGCCAGAAAAACCACAAATTTTATGAGGAACAAACCAAAAATAAGAAGCAAAAATCTATTCTTTCTGCAAAAATCTGGACAGTTGAGAGGTATAGTTCAGCTGGGGCTGTCTTTGAGTTTGCCGCCCTTCCCCCCTCACAAAAACATGGTCGAATGGAGCTTCCCCCCGCAGCCATTCCAATGAACCATTACTTGGCTATTTCACTCCATTTACCATAAACACAAATGTGTATACTGCTTTACTTCTGCAATGATTTGGACTTCATTTGAAAGTTATATTTTTGCATTTTACAGCACAAACATTAATAGATATCTGCTAAACAAAGCAATGCAGTCTCACAATGAAAACAGACTTAGCATTAAAACTTCTCTGCCCTTGAAGCTCACATTCATTGAAACAGCATTGAGACCCACATTCAAAGAAAATACATTTTGCCTATGGCAGATAAAGATTAACTTTGGGCTTTTTGCAAATCACAGGCTCCTTGCACATGAAACATACACATGCTCTTTGATACACCTTCCTGATTGCATTAAATTGTATTCCTTGCACAATGCAGTACCATTTTAGAAGGCATTTTAAATGTATTGTTTTGAACATTTTTCCAGTAAACAATGAAACAAAATGCATGCACCAGTAATGACAAAACTGCCCAATTCAGAACATTTCCATCATAAAAGTCTACTCAAACTTCTACAGTCCACCAGTATTAGTAAATATGCACAATATCTGAAGAAGTAAAAGTCATCTAAATAATCCACATTAAAGAGATCTGTAACTAATGAAGAGGTGACTGCTAGCAAACAACTTTATATTTCTTTGTTTCATCTACAAATAAAGTAACTGTTGCGCTTGAGGAATAAATTGCCAATGTTACACTAAAAAAATGATAAGCTAGTAATATTGCAATAGGGAATGGATGGCAAACTGATAAAAGGTTCATAGTTACTAGGTATCTTTGCCAAAAAGGACTGCAGCATCCACCCCTTTGCAACACAGTACAGTATCAGCAATGCATTTACCTACTCTGGGAGTAGAACTCATAGCCTTCTGCATCAAAAGCAAGTACACTACCTGTTGTAATATTAACAATGCAAACAAGGTCAGCATAAGCAGCACTAAACTTTTGCTCCCCTGCAACTCTTAGCTCCTTGTAAAATCTACTCCAACACTCAAGCTGTATCTCTTAACTATGCAGCACAAGAAATCTGGAAAAAGCCAAACTTTATGGTGGGGGATAAAAGCTGAAAAACCAGGGACACATTTTAAACATTGCTTGTATAATGTTGGAAAGTTGCTAGAATAAAATGCTGTTTTACCACCATACATTTCACTGCCAAGACTTGAACCCAGGACCCTGTGCAAAACAGTCAGAGCAACATACCACTATGCCAAATCAGCTGTTTTGTGAAAGAGAGGAAGACTGAAATTTAAATGGCTACCATTTAGTGAATTCAGTTCTCATCATAGCTGTCAACCTCTTAACAGAAAACATCAGAATAAAGCCAGTAATGGGGGAATGCAGCCCCCAAACATATTCAGTGAATTCAGTTCTCACCATAGCTCTCAATCTCTTAGCAAAAATACATGGACAAAGCCAGTAATGGGGGAATAATGCCCCCAAACATATTCAGTGAATTCAGTTCTTACCATAGCTCTCAACCTTAGCACAAAAAACCTGAACAAAGCCAATAATGGGGGAATACAGTCCCAAAATAGGGACAATTTTCAAATAGCCATCTTATAAACTTAGAAAATTACTAGAATAAAATGTTTTGTTTTACCATGTACTTTTTGAAGAATATGATGTTTGAAACTCAAATGCTTGTCATTTTTATTTAACATTTGTTAAACAGGAAAGTCTGACTTGGAACAAAAACCAATTTTCAGCAGAGGCTCAGGGAGAAACACTCCAGACACATGACTTTGTGAGTGTCAGAGGCATTACTGGTAATTTGTGCACGATTGCCTTTATTCTGCTGTTGCCTTTTTTAAATTATTTTTTACTTACATAGCCTCCCACTTTCAGCTATGCAGCCACCTGTCAGCTGTATTATTATGCTCTTTGCCTGCCCACTGTAAGTTGCAAGGGTCCCATATTAGTGATTTCTACTTCGTTTCTCCTTTATTGTGCTGTTGCCCTTTATTTTCTTTTTTTTTTTACATCTCCTCCCATTTTCAGCTATGCAGCCACCCTGGCTGCTTTATTAATGAGTCCTTTTAATGGCCCATTGTGTGTTGCAGTATCCCATATTGCTGTTTGTACTGCATTTCCCTTGTTCTCCTATTTCCTTTTACTTTTCCTATGTCCTTCCTGTTTAATCCCCGGCGTACCACCCAGACCCATTTAGCCAGTGTAAACAGCAAGAAATGGCCCTCAACTGGCCGTGAACATGCTCTTCAATTCATGGAATAAGACTATACAGCCTCAGATACAACCCCTCACGTAGCTGTGCTTAGCTAAGCACAAACCCGGCCAACAGAGCTCCAGTGTGCTTACAGCAAGCATGACACACACCCTTTT
>NC_056730.1:793111394-793117241 GCF_019279795.1 Protopterus annectens
TGTATGTGGCTGTGGGAAGGGTAGTAAATCCTCAGGTGGAAACTAAGCAAACCTTGAATGTACCTAGCCACGGCATATCCCTTCTGATTGCACACGTACCAGCACATACACTGGTAAGAAGGAAGGTGAACTGTGTGACCATGACTGCCCAACTGTGGCAAGAACATTAAAGCCACATAGGCTACATCTGTGTAGCTGACTGTGCTTAGCTATACCAGGCTCACCTCCAATAGGTGTTTTGGGAAAAGTCTCAAGATGTATCCATGCCTTGCATCTGTTTTGGAGCATATTCACAATGGAATTAGATGAGCAGTAGGCAGTGGAATGATATTGGCTTTGATGCATAAATGCAAACAGACTCATGGTTGCAGCAGAGGCACCCTAGTGCCTATCCAACTTCACAATCAGTTCAGCCATGTATTGCATGCCCAAACATACAAAATCACGTAGGCATTGCAACACGCTCATCATCTCTGTCATGATGACAGTAGTAGTGGTGGTGGCATCCATACCTCTCACTTGTACAGATTTTTGAGGAATGTACAGATTTTTGCCTCGTATTTTTGGTCAGTTCTTCATAAAAATTGTGGGGTTTTTTTTGACAAATCACTAGGATGATCTAAGGATTAAAGTCACTATATAATGACATGCATTTAAGTTTCAAGCTTCATACCCTTCAGAAAATGCATGCTAACACAAATCCTGTTATTCTAGCAACATATAAAATGTGTCCCTATTTTTTGCCTTTGTCTCCCCATTATGTCAGGTTTTGTCCAGATTTCTTGTTCTAAGAGGTTGAGAGGCATGGTAGCAATAATCTCCACCTTGATGTCTGCACTGCACATCTACTGTGTAATGATCTTTGTGACATCCAGTTTTGGCAATGAGTGAGAGCCATGACATGACATTGACGGCCACCAGCCTGCTGCTTCAAACCACTTTTCCCATATTCTGTGGTGGCATGAACAAGGGATTAGGGTGCTCCATATGTAGAGGTGCCAAACACAACCAATCCTTTCAGAGCACTTGAGAGATGGGGTGGGTTCCACAGTCAACAGCAGTGTCAGTGGACATGCGTGGTTTTGTGCCCAACACTGTTAACATTGCCGACAGTGGCACTCTGTTGTCAGACTGTGCTAGCATAAGACCATTATTATCATCGGTCTCCAATACTGCATTGATATCAAACATGTCATGTACCCTGGTGAAGGACTCCATGACTGTAGCTCATGTGAAAAGAGTAAAATGCCCATGTGTAACACTGCTAGTACTTGACAAAACTATTTCCAAGTGCTGCAAAAACAGCACAGATAGTAGCTTAAGCACTCAGCTGTATGCCTTTGTGCCTGCATCCCAAAAGTGCCTGTAGGAGAACTATAGCAGTGTTCAACATCTTTGAGCTCATGCATTGGCATGCTGCAACCAGAGCTGGATTAAGTTCAAATGGGGCCCTTGTCAGGGTAATGGATTGGGGCATCCTCATACACAGCACCCCCCACTCCCGCAGCCATTCCTGTGTCATATTACATGGTTATTTCCATAAATACTTTCCAAACCTCTCAGTGTGCATATTGTTTTGTTTTACTTCTGCAATGATACTAATAAGCGACCAAGAAAGATGCAGGACAACCTCCAGGTTTGTACGAAACCAGCACAGCAGGAAACGGAAAGGAACCAGCGTTTTTTGGGCAATCCAAATTTATTGAAGTAAAACAAGTAAACCACAAAATAATAGATGAAGTTAATACCAACAAGTGTAAAATTCTATTCTTCACTGGAAAACAACGTAAACACAGTAGTATAATCCAATAAGTCAAGCTTTTTTCAAGATACTTTTGCTCTGCAACCTGTGTCATATATACCACCTGGTTGCTTTAATTATCTAAGTGTTTCAATTAGGACTTTTAAGGAATTCCTGTAGTAAAGTTGTTCCTTTTGTAAATTGTGTTAAAATTTAAAATGTTTTTAAAGGTTGGAGAATTGATAGATGTTGCCATTATTTTGCAACATGTTTTACATTCTTTAACCCATTCTCTCTATTGTGAAATGTTTTACTTATAGTAAGGTTACTGTTTCTGTGATGAACTAAAATAGTTTTCATTGTATTGGGCTCCTTTGTTAATTTAAGCAGCAGCAGCGTTATCAAGGGTTGATCATGAATAGTGTTTACCATCTTTTAACATTGGGTCAATTTTATTACACTAGTGTATTCGCATTTTATGGATATGTACTACTTTTTATTCTTTGTTTAAAATTATTCACTTTTATCTAATTATAAAATATTTATATATTTACAATAAAATCAAATATTTTATAATTAGATAAAAGTGAATAATTTTAAACAAAGAATAAAAAGTAGTACATATCCATAAAATGCGAATACACTAGTGTAATAAAATTGACCCAATGTTAAAAGATGGTAAACACTATTCATGATCAACCCTTGATAACGCTTGCTGCTGCTTATTTAAACAAAGGAGCCCAATACAATGTAAGAAAACTATTTTAGTTCATCACAGAAACAGTAACCTTACTATAAGTAAAACATTTCACAATAGAGAGAATGGGTTAAAGAATGTAAAACATGTTGCAAAATAATGGCAACATCTATCAATTCTCCAACCTTTAAAAAACATTTTAAGAATTTTAACACAATTTATTTTACAAAAGGAATACAACTTTAACTACAGGAATTCCTTAAAAAGTCCTAATTGAAACACTTAGATAATTAACGAAGCAACCAGGTGGTATATAAGGACACAGGTTGCAGAACAAAAGTATCTTGAAAAAGCCCGGGAGAGCCCGGGCGAAAGCGCTTGACTTATTGGATTATACTACTGTGTTTACGTTGTTTTCCAGTGAAGAATAGAATTTTACACTTGTTGGTATTAACTTCATCTATTATTTTGTGGTTTACTTGTTTTACTTCAATAAATTTGGATTGCTCAAAAAACGCTGGTTCCATTCCGTTTCCTGCTGTGCTGACTTCTGCAATGATTACAGATATTTGGATTTAGTTTAAAACTTTTATTAGAAAAATTATAGCACAAACCTTGATAGATATTTACTAAACAAAGCAATACAGTCTGACACTGAAAACACATCATTAAAACTTGTCTGCCCTTGAAACCTGCATTCATTGAAATAACATTGAATCCCACATTCAAAGAAAATGCATCTGGACTGTGTTCAAATCATAGACCCCTGTGCATGCATTCTTGGGACCATGCTTACATAGACGTGCTCTTTGATTCACCTTCCTGATTGTATTCAATTATATTTCTTGTATAACATAGTACCACCTGTTAGACAGTGTTTTGAACATTTTTCCAGTAAGCAATGAAACAATACACATGTAACAATAATGACAAAACTGCCAAATTCAATACATTTCAACCATAAAAGTCTACTCAAATGTCTGTCATTACAATCCACCAATACCATTCAACATGCACAATCTGTGCAGAAGTAAATGCCATCTAAATAATTCCACATTAAAAAGATCTGTAACTAATGAAGAGGGTGCTGCTAGCAAATAACTTTATATTTTGGTGTTTCATCTACAAATTCAGTGCCTGCAGCCCTTGAAGAATAAATGGCCTATGCTACATTAAAAAAGTGGGAAGCTGATAATATTGCAATAGGGAATGGATAACAAACTAACAACAAGGTTCATAGTCGCTAGGCATCCCATCCAAAGGAGGACATACTCAGGACTGCAGTTCCCCACTGTTAAAGTACAACACAGCATCAGCAACCCATTTACATGCTGTGGTAGTAGAACCCACAGCCTTCTGCATCACAAGCATATATGTTACCTGGGGTCTATATTAGAACACCGAACATTCAAAATGTTGAGTGTTCTAATATCGAACCCTACCAATCGAAAATACTAAGCATCAAACATTCAGAACAGCCAATTTTTTCCTAGGGAAAAAATTTGCTGTTCCAAAACACATACACATAACACAAGCACACCAAACAAACAGCAATCCACACACATACACCTAAACTCTTACTCCTAACCCTACACTAAACTATACACACACCACTAACTATCCACTTACCTTAACCAAAACCCTAACCCTAATGTCCGTCACTTTTGCACACTTACCTCACCCGCACCCTAACCCTAACTCACCTACCCTGCCCTACAACTCACATCCACACAATTGCACACTTACTTAACCCGCGCCCTAAACCTAACTCACCTAAACCGCCCTAACCCTCACGTCCACACAATCGTACACATACCTAACCCGCACCCTAACCCTAACTCACCTAACCCGCGCTAACCCTCATGTCCACACAATTGCACACATAACTAACCTGCACCCTAACCCTAACTAACCTAACCCGCACTCAATCACACACTTTCCTGAACCTGACCCGTAACTTTCCACCAGAGCGCTGAAAATACCGAAGCAACAGAAACGGATAACCAAATTCTTTCCCTAGGAAAAAAATCAGTTTTCTGTTTCTTCAATATTTTCAGCGTTCGCTGAAAATGGGTCGATATTAGAATACTCAACATTTTAAATGTTCGGTGTTCTAATATAGACCCTGTTACCTGTTATGCTTCTAACAAAACTTTTAAGTTCTATAGCACAATAGGGATTCCATTTGCTTAATGCCAAAAAAAAGACAAAACTGCTACTATTTACCCCTAATAGATAAAAAAAAAAAAAACTCTCCTTTACCATAACATCTAAGGACGGCACCACCATCTCCCCTTCTAACCACACCAAACTTCTGGGCATTGAAATATATAATAATCTCCACTTTGATGTTCACATCTCACATACCATAAAACTAGTACACAAAAAACTAGGCTCCCTATACAGGCATAAGTCTCTCAACTCTATTATACGCAGCACCAATCTTTACCCAAATCAGACAATGTGACCTAGACAAACTAGAATCATGCTACAATAAAATAGCCAAGTTTGCTACTAACTCAACCTATAGAACCCATCACTGTGCTGCACTAAAAAAACTAAAATGGCTTGAGCTACCACAGCTACTTAACTATCACCAGCTGGGCACAGCTTACAATATTCTCAAATATCCTGAAAACAACCCTTCGTTATCCAACCTACTTACTGTCTATACTGCAAACCAGTACCTAAGATCCAGAGAAAAATCTGTCCTCTCCATCACCAAGGCTAACAATAATGCAAGGAAAGTGCTCTACTCCCACACCGTTGCCAGAAATTAGAACTCACTTCCCCTATCCATGTCCACTGTCCCCTCCACATCCATATTCAAAAACTCCCTTAAATCGCACCTTCTTAGTACATGGTTATGCCGTTGTATCACATAACCCTACCCATACTACTATTAACTCCCCAAACTCCTCTCTGATCACATGCTAGATCTCTGATCCCCTGTAGGCTTGGTCATCTGAAAGGGTACTTTTAACTATAGCATCTTACTTGATCAATTTTCTTCTCTTACCAATGTATAACTGACATTGTCTTTTTACCCATGTTCTATATCGTCTTTTACCTGGAGTGTTTTATTAATTTCTTGTTATATTACTATGCTCAGCATATATGATAAAACATGTTTGTGTATTATGCTGGATGTACCGTAACTGACATTCCCCGGGATTCATGAACCTTGCGCCAGGCGCCAGCATAGCGTCGGCGTTATAACGCCAAATATGGCTGCTTAGCGATTCAGGTATGAATGAATTCCACGTGCACTACCGGGCGTCGCCGGACCGTCCCGGCGTAGGTATGCAAAACACACTGTGTGCGGTATTGCCCCATGCAAATGAGGGGAAATAGCGATCCACAGTGGCGCGAGCGTAGCGTAGGGGAACACGGCAATGTAAAAAAAAGG
>NC_056730.1:793151357-793196357 GCF_019279795.1 Protopterus annectens
GGCGCATCCTACCTGGGCTCGCTCACGTACACTACGCACGTGTCTGTGATTCCGGTGCACTCTCATTAATATGTATATGGCGCTACTGCGCCGGATATTCCATGCACCGCCGGCGCAGGCCTTACGCCGGCCTTGCGCCGAGCTTCATGAATCCCGGGGATTGTCTTTTACCTATGTTCTATATCTTCTTTTACCTGCAATGTTTTTATTAATTTCTTGTTATATTACTATGCTCAGCATACATGATGTAACCTGTTTTGTGTATTATGCTGGATGTACTGTATTTGTATAACTTGATGCTGGAGCTTTTCTCCCCGGTCCTCCGCTGAAAATGGACTTGGTCCAGTCGGAATTTCCTGGTTAACAAATGTAAAATAAATAAATATATTAACAAAACAGTTGCACATTGCAAACAGACTTAGCACGAGCAACAGTAACCTTCTCTTCCCTTGAAGCTCACAATTCCTTAAAAATGCACTTGAAACTCAGTTTCTTGAAAAATGCACCTAAAACTCAATTCCTTGAAAATGGACCTGAAACTCAATTCTTTGAAACGCAATTTCTTTTTAACAGCTAAGTAGTTGGAGTAGAGGGTTCAGGCTCTTGTTTCATGTAACTAAAGTACAAGGTTTAAGCCTGAGCAAATTAACTAACCACCTGCTATCTCTGTCTGGGACATTTTATACACACGCACACACACACCTTTCTTGTCCCTCTGTAGAAGAATCAAAGTCCAAGCAAGCCAACATTCCAAGGAAGCAAGCAGCAGCACAGTATAGAAATGCTTCTTGTATTTAATTTGTGTGTGCAGAACAGAAGAAGTAAACAACAGGAGGTCTGCGTCACACGTACAGACCCAGCAGATGTACACAACTGGACACAGCATTCTTAAAGAACACCCTTATCTTAAAAAAAAAAAAAAAAAAAAAAAACATTTTTTTAAAATAAATTAAAACAGTACATGTGATAGTTTCCTGGCAAGACAGCCCCCTCCCAGCTTTTTGGCCCTAGTTGACTGTCTTGGCCTCCTATTGCTGGATCTGGCTCTCAAAATATTTTATTGTATTTACTAAAACAAAAGGCAAAGCAATTGGCCAGCTATATTGATAATGCTTATTTTGTAACAGGCAAACCTCCTTTTCCTCTCTTAAAACAATGCAGCATTTCATGACATAAACATAGGGGTATTATGGGGGCTGCATCGTAGATTTAATGGGCAGGGTCCTACACATGTGCAGTGGTGTATCAATTAAAGTCTGTGGATGGCACTGAGAATAAAGTTCACTGAACTTTCAATTATGTCAACACAGAGAGAAACATGCTATGAATAGTTTTATTTTAAAACTGGTCTCATATTTATTTTATTTTATTTTATTTTATTTATTTATTTTTTTTACATTTGTTGACCAGGATAGTCCGACTGGATGCATGTCCATTTTCAGCGGAGGACCGGGGAGAAAAGCTCCATATAACTGGAATGATCAGGAGAAAATGCAGCATGGCAACGTAGGTGCTACTTGTAATAAGGCATAATAAGTCAAACAGCTAACATTTTAAACCCAATAATATGCTTATAAACTTTTCAAAAACAAAGACATTTTATTTTCCTGGTACAACATCTCAGCTGTCTATGAATCCACCCCACCCCCTCCCACCCTGAACACAGCAAATGCTATCTACATTCTGGTTTTTAGAATAAATTGTAGACTGGCTCTAGGAGAGAGCTAAAAATACTTTTGGCATAAAGAAAGGATTTTCTGTCAAGGTACTCTCTTAGTGTGAAAGATTGTAAAAGAAAGTTATACTCTAAAACTTATAGGTCAAAGATTCTTCTCCTTGGAATGACTATTAACAAGAAATAGGATTTCTATGAAATCTTTAAGGCCACTGAATATGCTAGTTAATCTTCTTCTGGCTTTTTCCAGTTAGGAGTTGCCACAGCAGATCAACTGTCTGCTCATGCTTGGCAGTGGAGTTTTACAGTGTCGAGTTGCCAGCCCGGCACCCAACCTTCCACAGAAGGCACACACTCATACCTAGGGCCAGTTTAGACTGTCCATTCCACCTACAGCATGCCTTTGGGAGGAAACACACACGACCATAGGGAGAACATGCAGACTCCGCACAGAAGGCACCCCAGCAGAGGATCAAACCAGAGAATCTCTTGCTGTGAGGCAGCAACATTAACCACTGCACCACCATGGCAGCCATGAATAATATGGAGGTAAAATCAAACTTTTCTAGGATAGTGTGGTGGCATTTGTCTTTTTGGAGACCTTGGCTGAAATTCATAGCTGGGTGCTCAACAGCACAACTTTTACTATTTAGATAAGTCAAGTTGCACTCTAAAGCAAAATAGCAATTCACAGAAATACCTGCACTGCATGGTGTTTGGTCTAATTAAAACCTGATTTGCATGTATATGAATTGTTATGTGTAAGTATGCAGAGATGCATTACTACCCTGGGCTGCTAGCTGGACCGGAACTGTCTTGTACCTGCAAATCATACCTCTCAAATGTACAGATTTTTGCATAATGTCCAGATTTTTGACTCAGTTTTTGGTCTGTTCCTCCTAAAATTTGTGATTTTTCTGGCAAATCAGTGGGATGATCTGAGGACTGAAGTCACTAAATAACGACATACATCTGAGTTTCACATTTCAAAACCTTCAGAAAATGCATGTTAACACAAACCCTGTTACTATAACAACTTTCTAAGTTTATAAGAGCAATATTTAAAATCTGTCCCTATTTTTGGGCCTTTGTATCCACATTTTGTCAGGCTTTGTCCAGATTTATTGCACTAAGAGGTTGAGAGGTATGCTGCAGAGTGATTCAGACTTCATAGAGGAAATATCAACGCATATTATACATTAAGATATACAAGGTACAAGTATATGATGCATAACTTTGATGATACAAAACACAATTAGTCAAATATGGGCAGACCAGAAGGATTTGATTATATATGACTGGAAAGGTGAAAAGTCAGAATATACACTGGTTACTACCTGCCATACAAAATAAAGGAGCAGAAATGTCTCTGCTCATTACTAATCATCAGCCAGAGCCTCCCTTAACACACACACACACACACACACACACACACACACACACACACACACACACACACACGCACACGCACACGCACACGCACACACACACACACACACACACACACACACACACACACACACACACACACACACACACACACACACATATCACTTGTCCCTCTGTGGAAGAATCAAGGTCCAATTGAGTCAACATTCTATGGAAGCAAGCAGCAGCATGATACGGGAACATCTTCTTATATTTAAATTGTGCTTGCTTTGAAGAAGTAAACAACAGAAGATCTGTGTCACATGCAGACATGCAACAGGTGTATGTGACTGGATGCAGAGGGCATTCTTATGGAAGAATGCCCTCACCTTAAAAATTTTTTTTTTTAATTAAAACAGTAAATGTGACAGTCCCCTGGCAAGTGCTCCCCCTCCCAGCCAGTGAGCCCTAGGCAACTGCCTTGATAACACTGTTACTGCCATAAGGAAACACCACTCTAGTGCAGTCCCAGCAGAGACATGGGGCAGTTCAACCAGTTTAGTTCTCATACCCACTCTTACAAGTAATCATGGTCCTTTCACTGTATCCAAGCAAGGACACCAGAAACTCCCCAGTAAGGGTAGTCTATGAAGGTGGACTCCCACACACATACACACCAATGACTGTGCGGTTCCCTATTAGATGATCGAAGAAGCATTCTTTCGAATGTGTCTTGATCAAACTTGAAAGCACGAAACAGCAAAAAAACAAAATGCCATATAAGCAAATTCTTTCCCTTGAAAAAAAGAAATTGCTTGGCTGCCTTCGGTATTTTGCCATTTTCGTCACTGTAGTGCGATCTCGGAGTTGGTATATTTAAGTAGGGGGGTGTGAGGGGGCACTGAGTGTTTGGGATTGTAAGCTTTTGCTTAAATGGGGTCAATAAATCACGTTCACTTTTCTAAGCATTCGCTGATTTAATATAGACCCTGACTGTGATGCCAATTCAGTGGTGTGGGGGTTTGTTCAAGCATGCAAAATAATATCAGTGACCTTGCAAAAGAACTTTTGAACTGACCTGTTGTTGCCAGTGGCTGCAATAGCATCCACAACCAGCTCACACCACACACACATTCCTGGAAGGTCTGGCCAGTTGTGTCCATGGTCAGAATATATCATCGATGCTCAATAAAAAGGTTGCAAGTGAGTCTCTATTGAGGACAACTTCTTAAGGTGCTGATATTCCTTTGGTGCCATTTATGTGCCCGTTCATATTTACATACACTTATGCTCAGTGAGTGAGCACAACTAAGTGCATATTCACCAGTACTGATCACACTCCCATGTTGCAATGAATCCACAAAAGATGTCATGCCCAGTACCACATGCCACATCAACATAATGGTCCAGCAGGGTAATATGGGGACAGATTTTGGAATCACATGCCCCTTGTCATCAGCATAAAATGTCTTATGGACAACAAAGCATAGCAGTGTGCCTTATATACTCGTATAAGGATTGCATCACTTAACAGATATGCTTTCTCCATGGCTCCTCATCCAGTATGTGATATACATGAACCACAATTGCAGAGTGTGCATTCAAACATATATCTCTGTATCTGAGGTGCTTAGCTGTCCCTCAGCCATATATCTGGTGGGATTTTGATGTCTACACCTGTATCCTGTCTTTTCTCATTCAGAATTTCAACTCTTCCTGTGTTCTCCATTACACTTTCAGAGAGTTGGTGTGGAACAATCAAAAGAGTCATGCACGTATCTAGTTACCCTTTTCACATGTCACTTTCATGTGTGCCCATACCATATCAGATGTAAAATAATTCTGTCTAATCCTTTTCTGCTGCACCTGAGATCCATCATGACCCTCCCTGTGCTCGCATCTTCCAATCAGCAAGTTCCTGTGGAGTAGCAATTCCTTTTCAGTAAATGACCTTAAACATATCCCATCACCCTGTCCACCTGCCACTGGTTGTGTTCCCTTATCACAGCACATATTGTACACTCCTACACTCTGCAGACCAATGTATTTATTTTCTTTGAGATGTACTCACTATAATAGAGAAAATTAGTTAGTTCTGTGAGTCTTAAAATGGTAAAAGCTATTCATATGGTGCTGTTTTATGGCTTGTGTCATTGCAATTATACAGCTGAACTAGTACAGGATAAATGTTTCTGAATTTCACATTTAGGTAATGCGTACCTACCCAAGACTGCATTATGGGGTTCATACTTGCCTATGCAAATTCACTGTAGACTGCAAAGTGGTCTCTGCATGCAGTAGCAGATCCTTGACCTCAATTGGATTGTGAATTTCTTGCAGTTTTCCTTGAACCTCTAGAGGTACCATGTCACTGCAATGCCATGATTGGTTGTACACTGGCAAGCTGCTAAAGACTTGATGCCTTGTATGGCCAGCATGACTGGTCTCCACCCCAAACAGCATGTCTTTTTTTTTGATGCAACTGTGCTGTGCCATTGTGTGACATCATGCTACCCTGCTGCTCATTTAATTGCATCACATTTTCTCACATTATGCATCAATGTGAATCAACTGCCATTTTCATTGTAATATCAAACTGTGAAGTGACCATGGATTCTGGATTGGCTGCATTCAGAAGGGCAGGTGCATGGTGCAGAATGGACACCAACATGTTTCTATTTCCCACATTAGTACCACTGTGAGCAATTTTAGGGAACTCCTATGAGGGCTACCAGTTCAAGGTGGATGCCTGGCAGTGCTTTGCCATGGAGGTGAATGATGCCATAGACCATCTCCCAGTTTGGTGAGCATAGCCCATGTTGTTACAGTACTCAGAAAAGGTGCTACACTGAAGTTTTCCACCAATGGGAGAAATGTTTAGTTGGAGGCAGACAGAGCTCTACAGTAAGTATGGAAAACTGGCATTTCTTTATGGATAACATAGGTAGACATTCTTGTACTGCTATATGCATTTTTTGCTGTTTATGGAGACATGCATTTTTCCCTGTTCTTTTTCAGCACCTGGTGATACTGAAAAAAGTAGCCTGATGTGCCAGAGGAAGCAAGCATACCTTTCCAGGCTTTGTGGTATATGTATGGAATAAATGTTATACCTGCAAATTACTTAGCCACCTGCTTCAATGTTATTGTTTGCAGTGATGGTACTTACTTTAACCATTGCTTTATGCTTTATATGTCTTCAAATTGTAAATAGATTTGTGTTACTGTATATCCTACCATGAGGTATTCTCAACACTGTCATACTGATACAGACTGTGCTGACGGTGGATGTGCCACCACCATCACAGGTGGTGCCATCATCATCATTTACATCTGTTTTGTATGCACTTGTTTGGCATCATTCAGTGACATGTCCTCAACCATTCACCCAGCCATAAATGCACAGTTTTCAGCCCATCATGGCTTATTCATACATCTGCTATTTAATTGCCCATGCTTTTGTTGTTATAGCTGGCATATCATGGGTATGCAAATGTCAAGCCCATAAATAATATCTACTGCTAAGCTACACCAAAGTGGATAATACATGTTTAGGGGGTTGATTCTTCACAGATTTGCTGCCTCTTGCATTCACACTGTATGCAACTCATGTACCGTGCCACTGTCCTACTTACTGTTAACTGCTTAAGTAGCATATTAGTCCTGCCCCTTGTGGAACAAATAGCTTTGTAGCACATTTATGACAGTCCTATTTATTGCTTTTGGTTTGACATTGCATATATAACTGCTTTTTACTTCTCCAGAGCCTTATTTCTGTTTTTGTTTTTCACTTTATCACTATCGTCTATGTATTTATTGGTCCTTGATTATTTTGTTTGTATTCATACTTTATGCAGTGTCTCCCATGGCTATCTTCTGCTGCTTCTCCAGGAGGTCTTCAGGTTTACCTCTCTACATGTAACAAATGTCATCTTGTGGGGAGGAACCTGAAAGGCTAAATGGTGCCACTGTTGCTGTCTCTTTTGTGGAATGCAGGTTCCATATTGATGAGTGTTATGGGGGATACTGTTGGGTTGCCCAAAAGGAGGTGGGTAGCCTGGCGATGGTGTTGCTGGACATATGCCTTAGTAGCCTGGTGCACACCCTTGTGCTACTGGCAAAGCCATACAGCTGCCTGGACCTGACCAGTGGTAACAGTGTCAGGGCCCAGCCATGAAGGTAGCCGCGGATGTGATCAACCTCAGGCTATGTATGACACTCTGCAGACTGGTAGTCAGTTATCACTCTGTATGATCACCCACTGTGGCTTCTCTGTACTTGGGATTCATTTTCCTTCCTACTTTGTAGTCCAATCCTCCTCAAAACAATGTATCCTTCATTTTTTTTAACGTGCCTCTCCATTGTTTCCTTCATATATGTAAATATCTCCCTGTCTGTCATACCTTGTTTTTATCTGGCTTGTCTGCCCTCCTGCCAACTGTATTCTCAGTTTTCTTCACAAAATTCCCTTTGCTAACGTTCACCTCTACCATTCCTGAAAATATAATAAAATGAGCACCTATGTCACAAAAATATACACTTGCTCCCCCCACAGCATACCACTCTTCTTTTCACCGTGACCTTCTGTTATTACCTCTTCTCGCCTTTCTTCCTTTCTGCTTTTCCTATACACACATTCCCTTTCCGTTTATAATACAACATAATATAGACTGTTGGGTAGCCTTTGTTTGGGCTCTCAGCTGTGCATATAGGGGCAGGTCATTTAGTAGTAGAAAGCATATCATCATAAACAAACTACATTCGTAGAGCTGTGTCTCTGTGGTCATGTGATCTACTGCAGTGCTGTTTATGCTCCTACTTGACTGCTTCTGTTCTCACCAGTGAATTGACTGCTTACTCAGACCTCATCACACAGTGTTGCTCCTACTGCATATTTAATCACTTTGGGTTACAGTTTGCTGTGCGCTATAGTTTGCTGTTTTGACTGCACTAGTTTGCCCTTTTTCACTCATGTAATGAATCTTCCTGAATCTTGTTTGTACCCTAGGATTTGGTACAAATCTGATTGCCCACACTAAAAGCTCAATGCAAGTTGATCAGTTAGTGAAATGGTGAGAAACTGTGATTCAGAGGCAGGTAATGTCACAATGAGAAAGATCTCATTAGTGGTTCATTACCACATCTCTCAGTCAAACACTGTGCTGTCAGACCCGAGTTCTCCCTCATGGCCCATGCATGTTGATATCAAAGGCATTGCCCTACCTGCACATACACAGACATTCAGACACACAACACACACGTGCGCGCACACACACACACACACACACACACACACACACACACACAAACACACATGTACAAATATGCTTGCACGCACTCACACACAGACACACACAGACACACACACACACACACACACACACACACACACACACACACACACACACACACATACCCACATATACATACCCACAACAGTCTCATGTTTCCCTAACTAATCCCCCCAATGCAATACCCTCAGGTTGGTACATAGCTTGTCACACACACACACACACACACACACACACACACACACACACACACACACACACACACACACACACACACACACACACACACTGTCTCCCTCCCAGCCCTACAGCTTTGGTAGAATTATCTACAACGCAAATACTCTCTTATAAGTGGAAGAGTGACAATAATCTTTTGACAGCATTTAGTTTTTCCTCCCAGAGTAATTTTTTCTTGATTGAGTGATTCACTGAATTGCTCATTTGAGTAAATCAGGATATGCAGACATTTCTAGGAGGAGTACATGGCTAATAAATATTAGCTGCTCCCCTGGACAGCTACATTAGCATGTGGATTTACACATGATTCTATACTCTGCACTGAAGCCCCCATGGGAGGAAAATATAATTGGTAGAATCATTTATGAATAGAAAGGACTTAATGCAATGTGGAACCTGCTATAATAAGGCTTCTGCTTCATTCTAAGCTTGTTTGAATCCCAGAGATAGTCAGTCCTCAGACAAACATAAAAACATGTAATTTGCAAATTTATGTAGACTAATACAAAAAAACTGAATTCCTCTAGCAGTATCACTCCTGTGAATAATATTAATAGCTAGCCTACCTTTACGGAAAAAACTGATTGGGTTTATAGTTGGAAAGGCAGCTTTGGGACTAAAATATTTTCACAATTATGAAATGGCCCAACATAAGCTATCAAAATTACCTAAAATTTTATACACACTTTCCCAAATTATGCTGAGATGTACAACAATTTACAAAATGCTATCTGTTCAAGTGTGACTGTGCAAGTAAACAAATAGTCTATATTTTTATTATGATAACAAACTGTATCATATATATAATGTGAATTGGATGTTGTAACCACACATATGGTTAGTATGTTGGTGGAGACATGGATCATATCCTTATGACTCGGTATAGAGCTTCAATATGCTTTCTTTGTGTACTGTGTCAGTTTGCATTATCAAGATGTTGGCATCCTAGCTGATGAATGGTGTAGTATTTTGAGAGCATATATAGGAATCTAAGTGCCTCCTCCCCATATGTGGAGGTAGGAGATGCTCAATGTCCTCAACCCTATGAATGGCCACAGCTCAATGTTCCACTCAGTAGGGTAACAATGTTATGACCTGGAGAGCTGTACTCATAGTTGAACCAGAAAAGCATCAGGCATGACCACATGCATGTCCACTTCCAGGCGTGGAAGCAATCAAAACCACAATTAGTGATTGGATGTACACCATTTGTGTATGCCAAACTTGTGACCATGCACTGTGAATTTAGCCTCTTGCTTGGCAATTGAGGACATTTTCCCTCAGCAGACAAGTATACTTCAGGTCAGGGTCTACATTATGATATCTCACGCTCAGAAGAGCGAACTACACATAATCAACCCCATGTAAGCGAAAGCTTATAACTTCGAAACCCCAGAACAGCAATTTTTTTCCAAAGGAAAAAAAATCGCTGTTCTGAAAAAAAAAACTGTAAAACATTACATTATGGGGGGGGGGGTTACCCCCCACCCCCCCTACTTAAATATACCAACTCTGAGAAGGCACTACAGTGCTGAAAATGACAAAGTAGTGGAAGCAGCCAAGCAAATTCTTTCCCAGGGAAAGAATTTGCTGAAAAGCCACTTCGCTATTTTGCCTTTTCGTGCTTTTCAGTTCGACAGATGCATTCTACAACCTGCATCTGCAACAGCATACTAGGAAGCCTTCAGATCACTATATGTCTGTCATGCTGCATGAAGTCCGGAAGTCCCACTGTCTCTACAACAATTACACTTTCTCATGCAGGCTATACAGCACACACAGTATCTCTAATATGATGTGCCAGGTGGCTCTCTGTACATTGAACAATCACCTACATTATCTGTTGACTAATGCCATGGGAGGAACCCATGCCACACAATGCCTTTGAGCCATGGCAGCAGACATTTATATGCCCACAGCTTATAGACATATAGATGTCTGCAGCATCTGCCAATAAGCTATGGTGGGTCCACTTATCTTGGCTGCATTTGTAGTTCATAGTTTTCAGCTGTGGTGGTGATCCCTGTGTAGCTCAGGTGGTACTGAGATGAACAGGATGTCCACGGCTAAACACAGATAATGTTGGATATTCAGCCTGTCTCCACCCTCATCTTATCTGTCAGGGAAGTGTGCATGCCTTGCAATATTAACATTGTCGAGAGTGCCATTGCATATATTGGACTGTACCCTGTGTGCAGTGCCATCATTGTCAGCCACAGATGACCCATTGACATTAGGCAGGTGATAAACAATCTTGTGTGTCCCTCCACCAATGGTACTTGTGAAAACATAAAGGTGTCATACCTGTGAGAGACCTGTGACTGTACTGGAAAATATGTGTAACTCCTACCAGCACATGACACACATTCTGCTAAATACTAATCATTTGCCTACCATATTGGTATATACATGCCTTGTGGTAGTAGTTATCATGGTTGTAGTCCCGATGAACCTGGAGAGTAGACATGCATATGTGTTCAGCTGAATGACCCATTCACATGTGTGGGTCAGTGTACTACAGCAGTGGAACATGCTATTACTAACAGACACTCAGGCATATGTCACCAGCCCATTTTCCACACTGACGTTACTAGAAGGTATTAGGGTTCTTTCTCATCTGTCTCTGATAGGATTACCAAAAATCCTATACATGTATGAACTGTTTCTGTGTTGGTTATCCACCTACTGTGGTGGGACTGTCCATTACAATATTTTGTGACATGGTCTATGAATGCCATAGCATATTAGTGACCATGCAAAAAATCTTTACTATTATCCTATTTTTGCTGTCCACAGTATTAATCCCCTGCACAACTCTCTGCCACATCTTGTCTTGGAAAGACTTGACTGCTTTGCTCATCTCAAGAATACATATGCCATGTGTGCATAGGACCTGCATTAGTGACTCTGTCTCTTATACAGGGAACATCTCCAGCCATTACCATTTTCTCAGTCCCATGCCATGAAATGTACAGCTGTGGGTGTAGGTTACTCATGTGGGTCAGTGTGTACATATGCATAGCAATCCTTGGCAGACCCTGATGACTCTGCATTGTTACCCTGACTCTATTTCCTGGTCATATGCCTATCTGCTAATCTGGTTTCATTTGTCTCACTCTGTGCCATACTGACTGCAACAATTTTCAAGTTACCATTCTTCCTCATCTTGCAGCAATTGTGCTGAGAGTATGTGGTCTGACCTATAAACAGAAGACTGTATATCTCCAGTAGCATGTCTGTACATATGGTACAGTGTGGCCTCCCTACAAATCTGGACAGTAACTTGTCATGCCCTTGTGCTCTGCTCCCTATCATGGTGAGCCCATTCACAGTAGGACAATAAGGAATCATTACCTTGTGATACATTTCCTGCGCTAAGGGGTCAAAAGGTAATCTAAACACACTACTCACTGGATTGGATCTGATCTGGCTACACTGCTGCTCTGTAGCTGTGTGTGTGCACTCATGGCTCCATTTCTTCCATATCCATTGCTGTACAGTTGTAATACTTAAATCTACTATGGATTCTAATGGGTCTTGCATTATGGAAGTCTGCTGAGGTTTCTAGGGCTTGCTGTGCTGTGTGTTGGAAGTCTGCCAGGTCCTAATACTAGTGTTGTGTTAGTGAAGAATGATACAAGTCTCCTGCAAGGTTCGAATGCTAGTGTTATGCAAGTCATGAATTACTGTAGTCTCCTGCAAGATTTTATGTTTATATTTAATTACTGCAGATTTTTTTTAGTAAAGCTGACCTCACAGCCAGCATGGGATCCCAGCCAACATGGACCCTAGGCAACTGCCTAGATCACCTCGTGCTAGATCCAGCTGTGGGTACAGTGACATGAGGAAGTGACACCCAACCTTCTCTAACAGTGGGAAGCACACATTAGGAAGAAAGAGCCAACATTCTCCAGTAAGTACAGTGTATTTGGTTTTGCACTATATTTTATGACTATTGTCATCTGCTGTCCATGCCTCCTGTTGGCTGGGACAAATTGTACTGATTACTTTCTGTTTTATATCTTATTATAGTAGAAGAGATTACCTTAAATCTGGACATTTGCATAATGACAAGTGGCAGACTTTCTGGGATTCAGAGGAAGTGTAGTATATGGTCATGAATCATACACATTTGATATTGGAGTATCATAGAGATGTGAAGTAAAGTTTTGTAATTTTTCACATTCTCTATCGGATCCATCTCTCTACAGGTTCTGTGGTTTTGCAGGCACAGAAGGCCCACTGATGGTCTGTGTTGACACTTCCCAGTATCTGGGCAGAGGGTCTCTCTTTGGGGCTGGACTGTAGGAGTCTTTCTGCGTCACCTTGTGGTGGTATGTTGGCTGAAAGTAACCATAATAGGCTGGCAGCCAGGTACATGTACTGGTAGTCTCTTTGTGCTGCTGATAGAGTCACATGACCAGCTTTGCACTCCATTGAATCACTGGAAGCTGTGCCTTCCCATGATGGCATGTACTGCACTGATTGACATTTGTCTGGGTTTCCCCTGGGCCAGTCAGGCATACCATCCTTACCCTGTCCTATCCTACATCAAGGTATTCCCATTATTTGTGTGTCATTTTATCCAGTTTTCAATCTCTGTCACCATTTGCCCATTCTCTGTCTGCATGTCTTCCCACTGTCGACCCCCTTTTATAACCACACCTTCCTTGTCTGTCTCAGTCATTCCCTGGGATTCATTAATAATCATGTAATGTTTGTTTCAAGCCAAACAACTGCGGCTTGTTAGTGAGATGAAAAGCAGAACTCATTGAATATGCATGCTGCTAATCTTACTTGCACAATAACAAGCACCATTTCATGCCCAGTAACCATGCTGGTACTGGAAGCATGAGCACACAATGTAAACAAAAATATTTGCCTGTAGGCATTCATACTATGCAAGGATGTAGGTACAGCTTATATGAAGTAAAGCCAGGTGACTTTTATGCATGTTGGTGCAGGGGACATGCAAATGGGATGCTTTATATGCAATACGATGTGAACAGCACAGAAATAATTAACAGGGGTTGATAAATGTAAACAAATTAATCAGTTAATGCATTCAAATGAGATGATGCCAAAAAAAAACATTTTTCAACAAGAAGATGTCCATATTGATGGAAATAATAAATAATTCTGTTTTAAACTGTTTACCCATGTATATAACACAAACACTGGCATGTTAATACTGAATGTAGAGGCAACATTGTAAGAAAGGGGACTGACTGTGATACTAATGTTGATAACATGCAGAGTTGAGGTAATAGCTACCAAGGACAGTGGGTACATTGTGGACCATTCACATACAGTGCAGATACTGAATATGACATGAATATACAGGAAACTGTATGTGTGATAACTGACTGTAATTCTATATCCTCCACTCCAGCCTATATAAACAAGGCATGAGCCATACAACACCTGTACAATGCACAGCTGAAAGGGACAATTTTAACATTTGTCATTGAACAACCATTGGTATGGGGTTATATTACACTGACATATATCTTAGACAAGAATGTTTTACACGTATGTACACCATATGCAGTAATATGACACCAAATAAAATGCACAAGTGACAAATGATGACACAGATCTGATGACATTGCAGTTCTTCAAGGTTCCCATTTGTAACTGGAGCACATGTAATACAAATTATACTGGTCTTGCTCATTAGACATTACAGGGAACACTGCCATAACAGCATGTAGTCAACGCAAACACATATATTATTTACATTATGTAGTGTTGTTTGTGTAATGTCAGTACATTCATAGACTGTTGTCCTTGGTTGGAATTGAACAGTAAGCTATGTAAGCCCACCGACTACAAATGTGTATGAATTACATGCGCCACAGTGTAAGTATTAACAAAGCTGTGAGACTCCAACTATGTAAAGTCATTACATCATATGATTGTGTTGCAATTAGTATGAGATAAAAGATCTCAGGAAGGTTTTTCTTATTGTAATCATATACATTATATCACTTGTGGATGTCATTTATGTATAACACCAGTAAGACAGGCAATGCTACAGTCAGCCATTGTGGGTTTTGAACACCTAACTGTGTTGACAAAAGCTACATGATATTGGAAAGAATAAATGCACCAGTGCCATTGTATTACAAGAATGAGATATTTTGGTCTTTGAATCTGTGACATAATTTTCTTACTGCAGGGAAAATGTGTTCCTGTCATTTCTTTAAAATAGTGTTGCTATATGTGCATTTTTCATGCAACATTGCCTGCTGCCAGGTGTACCTAGACAGATGAGATGCATAATACAGTCATCACTTGATGGGAAAATGGTAATCGGGTACAATATATGGATAATCACAGATTCCAACATGTCTTACTAAGGCACAAGCATATAGAACATAGTCTCATGCCCTGATGCCACAGGAAAAGCCATAGTATTTTTTTTTCTGGGGACACAATTGTCATCATCATTATTAAAGAAAGCATTTCTGTGTGAAAAAGCAGCAGAAATTATTGTAATAAGAAACATTATCCATATGTGTACCCAGCAGATAGCTGGCTGACAATATTGTTACCTACCTGCACATTCACAGACAAACTGACACAGGTGAGTCTAAGGAGTAATGGCTGGATTTGACAAGACTACCTAAGATCACAAGGTACAAAACACTGCCTGAATCACACACACACTATGCAATATATTCTTGAATGGTTGTGACAGTACACATTTGAATGGATGACATCACCATTCTTTTATACGTTGATGTTTTTCTAAAAATGTATAAAGGCAGTTAAAGTGCACTGTAACTCTACACAGCTACACACATTACAAGCTTTCTCTATACAGCATGATCGACAAACAATCTCAGACAGCAGTCCATCATTGCTAGATTCCAATCTCCTGCCTCTGTACTTAAGCAGTCTAGAGACCACATTATCAGCATCCAGCATTACAGGGTAATTCATATGAGGACTTTGATTTGTTTCATTTTTGATAGCATGATGTAAACATTGCATTTCCAAAAATGTTCATTGCCAGTGGGTAATAAATATCTAAAAGGTGATCCTCTGCCAGGAAGAAATATGTTGTCTCAGTGGAATTTTACATAAGGGGTGTTGTAATGGCCACAATTGTACATGACAGTGCACATACTGCCATTATTTACCAGTTCATGGATTTGAACCCCATATCTATCTATTTACACACAGAATTAGCCAAGTGCCACAGAAGAACTGTGACTGAAAATGGCACAGTGTGCAATTTTAACATGCTAATCTTATCAGAAGGATGGAGAAAAGAGGTTTCTGTTAAACTTGGGATAAAAGAATATGGGTATCCTCTCCCAGGCATGACTGTTCAGAAAGTTATATGTAACTGACATTGAAGCCACCTCCTACCTATCTTGTTACACAGTTTAGAGAATAAAATATTAGCTGCAAGCACCACAGAAGAAGTCTGACATTTACAGGGCTAGAGAGCAATTTTGACATGATGACCTCATCACTGTGTTGCAGAGAAAATATTTATGGTAAAACTGGGATAAGGAGATGGTGGAATACTTACACATAGAAGTTCCACACAGTAAGAATTGAATCTCCTATCTAGTTACTCGAACTAGAGACTGCAGTATTAGTCACAAGTGCCACAGATGAAGTCAGATGTTTAAGGGGAGAGAATGCATTTTTGCTGGGATGACCTCATCAGTGTGTTGCAGAGAGAATTTTTGGGTTAAAACTGCAATAAACTCCAGAGGAAGCTGTGAACAAAGTTAGATGTATTCTCCTCAGTGGAAGTGGACATAGCACATTTGACATTGAAGCATCACTTACCTGTCACTACTCCTCCCCAGCGGACACCAACCCCCACACACACACAAGTTTCACATGGTGAGAACTGGGTTTCCTAGCTATCTAGTTACACAATCTAGAAAGCACAGAATTTCCACAAACACCAGTGGAGAAGATTGGCTTTTAAAGGGAGAGTGCACTTTTGACAGGATGACTTCATCATCTGCGTGTTGCAAGGAAGATTTTTGCGCTCAAAGTGGGATAAAGTGCAGAAGGAACTGTGTGCAGAGTTAAATGTATTCTCATCAGTAAAAGTAGACACAGCACATTTGATGATGAAGCATTACTTGCCTGTCACTACAGCACCTCCTCCAGACAAGCACACAAGTTCCCCATGGTATGATTGAACCTCCTGCTTATCTAGTTATATAATCCATGGAACACAGTGTTAATTGCAAGTCCCTCAGGAAAAGTCTGAATTCAATGATGTGAAAAAGCACATCTGTAAGACTTACACCCCCTGCTAAGGTGATCACCCTGAAAAACTTCTCTAAAGCCAACTTTGGGCTCCATAAACAGAGGTGGCTATCTTCTTGGCACCCATGCCAATGGAAAATAGCTGTATGACTGCTGAATCATACACCAATGCACTGTACGAGCATGTACTCAAATGCATGGACCGTTCCATACCAAATAGAACTAAGATGGTCTCTTCCAAAACAAGAAGCCAATCTGGTGGTCCCCAGCCATCAATAAACTCTACAACAGAAGGAAGAAACTAGTGCAGAAAAAATGAAGCCACAAGACTGGAAAACCTCTCTTATCAGTCTCAACAAAAAGGTGAGATCCCTTAGCAAAGCCTCTAAAGACAGTTATAAAGGCAGAATTGTGGCTGACACCAAAAAACAACCACAAAGCCTTCTATAGCTATATCAAAAACCTCAAAGACAATACCCAGATTTGCTCTGAGTTATTGCACAATGGCACCTCCTATACTGAGCCAACAGATATAGCCAATATACTGGCCAACAGATTCAGTGCTATCTTTACCCTCCCACAAGGGCTCTTTCACAATACCAGAAGAAAGCCTGGTACCCACCATTTCTGCAGTACAAGTAAAAGCTGCATTGTCCAAAGCTAGGAATACAGCATCCATGGGGCATGATAATATCCCTGGATGCATCCTACATGAGCTACAAAATGAACTGGCACCACATCTGTGTGCCCTGTTCAATCACAGCCTTACCTCAGGTTATGTCCCTAATGAATGGTGCACTGCTACAGTCATCCCACTCCATGAAGGAGGAGTAAATACAGACCCTGGGAACTATCGCCCAATTAGCCTGATGCATCTGGTAAGCAAAGCTATGGAGCACATCATCATGAACCTGCTTAACAAAGATATAGGCACGCTCCAAACTCTTGACCCCACACAGTTTAGCTTTGTCAAGGAAAGTTCCTGCCTCCTGAACCTGGTTGACTTCTTCAAGGCAGTCTCAAAGGTTGTGGATGAGGGTAAGGCAGTGCATACAGCCTACTTTGACCTGGCCAAGGCCTTTGATACCATTCCCCACTCAGGTATCATTGATAAACTCACTAAACTAGGCATCAATCTTTACATCACTAGGTGGGTTGAAAATTGGCTCACAGACAGGATCTATAGATTGAAAGTTGCGGATTCCAAGTCAGACTGTCAACCAGTCATGAGTGGAGTCCCACAGGGCTCAGTCCTTGGCCTTCTCCTGTTTGGCATCTACTTCTCCAGGCCAACACAGAAGGACTCTCGCTGACCAAGTTCACTGATGACTGCAAGCTAGGAGTCATTATCAACTCCCCAAGTGATGCAGACATCCTGCAAAAGGGCCTCTCTGAGACCAATGACTGGTGTTGAAACCATGGCCTGAAGCTTAATGCCAAAAAATGTGTTATCATCCCATTTGAAAAAAAAAACTCAGTTTCCATGAATTACCACATTGATGGGAGCCCACTGAACACTGAAGGGGACATAAGAGATCTGGGCACCCAGCTTGACAGCCACCTCACCTTTGACCGCCACATTGCCACTGTGGTCAGGAAGTCCTTCTACATGGCACATCTTATAATCAAAGGTTTTGCATCTTGCAGCCGTATTTGCTGTCTCATCTGTCACTCACACTTTCTGTTGCCATGGCAATGAGCTACAAGAGGATGATTGGATTCAATGAGACCTATATCAACCTATCATCACAGGGATATATATCTAAGAAATCAATTGGTTAAAACTAAGAGGCTAATCCAATAGGAAAGTTACCACTGTATGCTTTGCTACTGGCTACTGACTAATTTTTAGAACTGCAGGTGGCCACTATGACTCCAATCAGTACTAAGACTATGAATCTGCATTTGCATATGTGATCCACCATACATTTGTGATTGGGCATCTGGGTTTTAAATAGAATCTGTAGCAGGACTCACATATGATCTGAAGAAGGCTACATCAGCCAAAAGTGCTTATCGGACCGATTTGTATTCCTGGATTTTACAGTTTTACTCAATAAATTTGTGGTTTTAACAGTTGCATCTTGGTGCCATAGGGGTCTGCCGAATGTTTTCCTCACAGTTTCTTTTGTCTCCATTGGCAGCTTTAGCAGTTGTAGCAGTGTTTATTTTACTTATTTTACTCACCTATACATCAGTTGTAAAGGGTAATAGAATATGGTAGCATATGTATGGACCTGCCACATGTATGCAAGGGAATATAGTGGACTACTAGGCTACTTGTAGAGATCTAACAGGCACTTGGGACAACAGGTACTCTGCCCAATAATATGTGCTCCATAATATGCACTAAGCCACATGGCTGGAAAATCCATTACATTATTCAAGGGATATGGCAAACAGTGGGGTCACAGGACAGTCACACAACTGTCTATGCCAGCAGAGCATCAGCTGGTCATCTCCCACCCCCAACACATTATGGTTACCATACAACTGCTGTATCAGTAAGTCTGCAATGATATATCAGCAGACCAGCCAATTCCAGGGTGTAATGTAGAACCTTGACACATGTATATCTCACGTAACACAGGGGTGACAATATATGTTTGTATGCTGTTGACTGTATGAGGAATGACACCTCTCTGTCTGGTGGCTGGTGTGGCTCACTGGGCTAGGGATGTTAGCATGGGTGATAGTGCTGATAGTTTGAATCTGGCAGCATCCACATCTTTTGCATGTGGAGTACTCATATGGTGGTATTCCCACAGACTGTCATACCCCTCAATCTGTTACTGCAAGAAAGCTGGACAAAGTCAGAGAGAATGGGGGAACAAAGGGCCAAAACTACAGACATTACACATGCTCTGATGAACCTAGAAGATGACTAGTATTACAGGAGGTTGTAACAGAACAGAATAGCTGCAGGATGTAAAGGCTGTCACTTAAATGGGTCAGTAGTTAGAACAATTCAGTGACTGCATTATACAATATTCTACTGGACAAAACAGATGCATGAGGAACAGAACAGACATATGGGGTGAAATGCTGGACATTCTGCAAAAACATGTACAGTGAGAGGTATGCAGACTGTCACCCTGCGTATGTTCTTACATTATGTACCTCAATCACATATTAAGTACAGCACACAGCCGGGGAATGCCTTGGACAATTTCAGGAAGTGCTGTACTGCAGTAACAGATGCAGTTGCCAATGTCTCCGGCACACAAAATCCCAGATAGGAGTATAGATAGCTCTGGCCTGGAGTCACCTTGTAAGTACTGACAGTCACAATGGGCATGCTGCAACATTTAGCTAATTTGAGCGCATGTCTGTTGCCTCTTCCTCACAAAGACCTGCTATGTGGAAATACGTCTGCCCATACAGACAGCTACATATGCATATCTGTCTGTCCCTGTCCCTCTCACATGTGATTAGTGTATCTATCACTATGTATCATATATACATATGAGACCAATATACACACACACACACACACATATATATATATATATATATATATATATATATATATATATATATATATATATATATATACATGTCCCCTTCAGTTGATCAAACTTTTAAAAGTTTGAACGGTCTGAATGGAGAGCCCATAAAGTGTGGAACTGGAAGATTTCCCTTTTCTGCAATGTAGTGCAATCTTGGAGTTGGTTTATTTAAGTAGCGGGGGTGCGGGGGGGCGTGCCCCCTGCTACAAATGTTTATTTTATTTTATTTTTTTTTTTATTTTTTTTTTTTTTAATTTTCAAACTTTTAAATGTTCTATGTTATGGTCTCTGCCATATGTACTTCAAGCATTTAAAAGTTCAATCTACTGAAGTAGATTTATATATATATATATATATATATATATATATATATATATATATATATATGTATATATATATATATATATATATATATATATATATATATATATATATATATATATAGTTATATAAATTACAATGATACATTGAATCTCCACATATATCTACCGAATACATGTACAAAACGTACACACACAGCAACATTTACAGAGACATATGCATATATATATCTATATATATATATATATATATATGTATATATATATATATATATATATATATATATATATATATATATATATATAAATATGTGTGTGTGTGTGTCTGTGTGTGTGTGTGTGTGTGTGTGTGTGTGTGTGTGTGTGTGTGTGTGTGTGTGTGTGTGTGTGTGTGTGTGTGTGCGTGGGGATGTAAGAATGCCCTTCATACCCTCAGATTGCTGAGGTTTTCTGCACTTGCACATCACAACAGTTGCCCGAAAGAACCAGACCAAGGCTGCAACAGTATAGAATCCATTAACCCACAGACCCCTGTGCCTGCAGAATGTCATCTTGGAGACAGACACAGGTGAGCATGTCTATTAATGTACAATGGTTTCAATGCATGCCTTGGACAGGCCACATTGTCCCTGGCCACATGGTTGCCTATCTAACTGCAACCAGTCACATATGGCCATACTGGTAACTGTACACACACGGCAGGGCTATTAACAGGTATCCCACTCCTGGGACACTAGATGCAATAACAGTATCAAGCAATATCACTCTGCAGGCCACACATGCTGTCTAACACATGGCTACTTTGCATACTCCACAAGTACTGTGCCTGCAATCACATATACAACAGACATAAACTATGGTGAATGCGATATGTACTGTGAGCTATAGTGTGTAATAGTAGATAGGTAGGGGTTCTAATCTCACATCAGCCAACTCTGTGCATGTCTGTCTGTGTAAATATATCCCCTGTAGCACAACAGACAACCCCATATGGGCCATCTCTTTGTAATGGTTATGCATTTTTGGCCCTGTATCTAGCTGCTGGCCTCTACACTGACCTCCTCTGCAAGGTCTGCTTATGTCATCCACCTTAAGAGCACTGGCCGACAGCCTAATATTAAATAAACTCTGTGGTGCATGCGATAAATACTGTGAACTATAGTGTGTAACATTAGATAGATAGAGGTTCTAATCTTACATCCACCAACTCTGTGTGCATTTGTAAATAAATCCCCTTGCAGCAGTACAGATATGCCCATGTGGGCCATCTCCATGTAATAGTCATGCATTTTATGGCCCTGTGACTAGCTGCTGGCCTTTACATTGCCATATTCTACAAGGTCTGTTGATATCATCCATCTTAAGAGTGCTGGCAGACAATCTAATATCAGATAAACTCTGTGGCACATGTAGTATGTACTGCAAGCTATAGTGTGTAATACTAGATAGCTAGAGGATCTATTCTCACATCAGCCAACTGTGTGTGTGTAAATTTATCCCCCTGCAGCACTGCAGACATGCCCATATGGGCTATCTCTCTACAATGGTTATACATTTCATGGCACTGTGACTAGCTGCAGGCCGTAAATTGTCCTCCTATACATAATAATTTATTTTCAAAATCTCTTTATTTGAATTTTCAGATATTAACAGTGATACATCCAATCAAACACACAAAACAAACAGTACATACAAAAAGGAAACACTCAAAAAACTAATAACACAAGACATATATATATATATATATATATATATATATATATATATATATATATATATATATATATATACACCCACTATATACACTAGAAGTCACTAGATCATCAAATGGAGTATAAAAGCTTTGTAACACCTCATAAGAAAGTGAGGGATGGTACTCCTCTACATAATGATAACTCCTGTCTGACCCGGACACAGGATATTTGTAGATGTGTCAACTCCATGGCCACATCTTCTACATTTATAAGTTCAGAAAACCCAAGTTCCACTGACTCCCCATTTGTCCCTGATAGACTGTTCTATAAATATGCACCTTGGGAGCCATGCACATATACTGCCGTACATTGCTGATGTCATATGTCTACTGTGCTGCCATGCCATCCTGTGCTGCTGCATTGTCACCATATTCCCATAGTTTATCTCCTCAGACTCCTGTAACAGAAGCATACACATGCCCATGACACACTTGCCATTCTGTAACACTACCGCCACTCCAACATCATGCAAGAAAGATACATAAAGCGTGCTGTGTAGTCATGACACATGCCAGCATACAGTACCTGTTCCATCCCACAAGTGGCATGGCAAAACAATACTGCACTACACAAGTACATGTCAAGTAATATATATATATATATATATATATATATATATATATATATATATATATATATATATATATACACACCCTGTGCATCAGACACATAGTAGCATTTCCCTGCATCGATAGCACAGATGGTAGGGATGTGGCACATGTATCATCACTTACACAGGGTCTGGTGTGGGGGTGCTGGAGGCCTAGGCTGTACCAAACAGTTGACAGTATGTGTGTGAATCAGGAAGGGGTGCAGGTTAGATTGGCCATGGAGGGGTGCCATATATGTCTGTTGGTGACCTGCATGTGACAGTGGTGTTTGAGTATGAGCATTTACACAGTCAAGCTCAGTGCTACCCCTACACACATGTGTGTTGGACAGCTGTGGACCATACATGGCAGAATGGACAGTTTACCATCTTTGGCCACAAATGCAGAAACTGGCTCTGCCAGGAGTAGCATTGGCCCTACCATGTCCAAGATCAGATGTGGTGCTAGTACCTGACAGTGACTGCTGTCGGTTGGGGCTGTGTCCTCCAGTGGACAGCCCAGAACCATGTGCTCATGGCCTGCCATGTTGTGGTGTGGACAGCATACTTCCCTCTGTAGTGCTGGAGGTACTGCAACTACAGGAGCATGACTGTGCACATCCTCATGTGCCCTCAGCAGATGGTGCAGATGACCTACATCCATGTGTCTGATGCCCAACTCGAACCAGGTGTTCCAGCACAGACAATGTGCAGTTCAAGCCAGACACTGTCTCAGCCCACTGTCTGTCCACTGCATCAGCCAACTAATCCAGGATGTCCCCAATGTGGTGGAGACAGTCACATATGTCAGACTGTGCTGTGTCCGTAACTCTAAGCATCCATCTGGTGTTGCATTCAGAATATGCCAAAACATGCACTGAGTGACCCAGGATGTGACACCTGCAACAGGTGGTTGATGGACAGTAGTCCTCCTATGAGCATCCCTGTCAATCTGCCTGTTTGGGACCTTGCCAGGTCTCTGGCTATGAACATTATCTATACTCACTGATGCCATAGTTGCCACACTGCCCTGTTCATTGTCGCCACCCTCTGGCTGTCCAATATCTGTAACCTCTGGGAACTGGGTATGTGTGGGCATACTGACTGTGTGCAGTGACAATGGGGGCAGAAGAGGGATTTCAAACTCTGGGACAGATTCAGCCCCCCAAAACCTTACATGTGCCTCACTATGGCCACCATCATCATCAGAATATGATGAGACACTGGCATCAGGTTGTGAGGGGGACAGACTCCAATCCCCCCCCTCCCCCAGGACACCTGTGAAAACCAAGACAAAAGCAATACATTATTACCTGCACTTTTATATATGGTAAACCAGACAGACTCATACAAAAGAGGATCCACAACTGCATTAACAGTCTCGCATCTTCTCATCTCCGCTGCCATGAACAACAGACAACCTCACACCAACATACACAGACAAGTCAAGTCCTTTATAGCATGTACTTCAACCACATCCAGATAAAGTTGCCAGTACAATCTGCCTGTAAGGTATGCAATATGACACTATACATGATAGAACTACACATAAAACTCAGTGCAACTATCTTAAGATTGATATCTCAGTACTACTATCACTGCCTCAGGTATGTACTATCTCTCTTTTGTGGTTGAACAGGTATCTGGGAGTAATTGCCTCATGTATACCAGACTGTGCAGCCACTCATAACTATAAGTGCAAATGTGTCGATGGTCATTCAAATACACACCTGCGATTACACAGTCTATGAACAGTAGTTAACTGTTCCAGAATGGAACATACAAATATTCTACTCTGGCTAAACACAACATTTGTACATAGGGCAACATGGCAGCCCTTAACTTTTATTGGGTATATATGATCTGTAAAAAACAGTATCACACTTACCAGGTACAGGACTATGGAATTGGGACACACCTGATGGACCTATGAAAAGGAGAGGGAGAGTTATTGTCAGCACCACCAAATGTTGCAGCACTACAAGGTAATATGTGCATATCCACATGTACAGTAGCTACTGTAATACTGTCTGTATTGCTGACATTCTGAGTATGTGTGCACAACTGAGCAGAACCCCCCCCCCCCAGTGCAGATAGACCTGATACACATCTACAAGTATGTACAGCCTGCTACAATGCCTGATGAAGTATTACACTGGTAAACACAGTAGGCTTACCTGGATGTTTTTCTGCTGTGGACACTGTGGCACCCACCTCCACAACGTATGGTATGATGGATGCCTGAAGCTGTTGTGTGTTCCTAGGTTTGCCAGGAATTCCTCTGTGGTGAGACTGGTTGTTCCATCGCAGGCTCTCCCTGGCAACATCAGCTGCCTTTCGGCGGGCAGTATTCAGCATGTCTGTTGCCCAGTGTTGGGCCTGCTCATAGGTCCTGTACTGTTGGTCAATCTGATTGACATCCCACACAAGATCTGCCCACAATGCTGCCTGCTCTTCCCGAATATGCCTCCCTCTGGACCACATGATCTGATTGTACTGTCTCAGTCCATCCGCTATTATGTCATTCCCCAGATCTGAGAAGGGGGCATGTCTTCTGAGGTACATGGTTTCTGAAAGACAATGAAAGAGGAACACATTACAGGACCAGATGTGTGGATGTCCACTTTGTACAGATCCAGCAAACCCATAATGGCCTGCACTATCCACTGCTCCCTCACATGTCATACCCACAGTCTGGCAACACACTACATGTGTGGATACCACCAATATAGTAGCAATACTGGGATATGTCCCTGTGTGCCATGACAGATTCTGCTGTATGTTCCTACACCCAGCACTGCAGTTTACTATGGTGTGTCTCCTACGTGCAAACTCCCACTAATATGTCATACGGCCACTGCCAGACAAATAGCAGTGTGCTATTACAACCACTACATGGGAACAGTCCAGCAACACCAGTATGCCACAATGACAGAAAACAATACAAACCTGCTGTAGTACATGTTCCCTGAAGGCATCTTACCTCTCAACTATACAGATGTTTGCAGAATGTCAAGATGTTTGCCTCATAGTTTTGGTCATTTTCACACAACATTGTGGATTTCTGACAAAAGGATGGCCAATAATTGATGGCTGATTTCAGAAAATAAAGGCAGACATCTGAGTTTAAGAAGTCATACCCTTCAGAACACAGTTATTCTACTGTAATATCTGTTATTCTATTTACTTTCTTACTTTGTATGAGCAATAGTTACCATGTCCCTAGGTTTGGGCCTTTGTTTCTCCATTAATTATGGTGTTTTCAGATATCTTGCTGTAACAGGTTGACAGCTATGTTAGGCATAGTTCTCAACCACACAGGGAATAACGTAAAGAGGATCATGGACTTAGCCAGAGTACATCAGGGACAATTAGGTACACTTTTAAAATGTTAGAACTATTTATGTGAGACATTGACAGAATGAGAGAAGGTGAATTCGTATACATCATCTGATTTTATAGGAGTATACACCCTTGCTTAATCTCACTATGTTTTACATGTAATTCACTATCTTCCCTACAACAACCAACTGTTATTGGAGGGACTAAAGGACAGAGCTAAGAGGTGAGTGGAAATCAGGGACATTTGAGAAGCATGCCTGTAGGTGTAGGACAGCTGAGTACTAATGACATGTCATTACCATAGATCTAAGACAGGTTTACTGCTGTGAATTCTGTTCCCCATACCTCCATCCTCCCACCTTCATCCTGTTATATGGAGAAATCAATTACATGCCTGGTTGAGTGCAGTACTCCTTTGTTTAACTTTGCTACTGGTAATCTTTTGAAAATACACTCTCTGTGTGAGGTAAGTCTCATACAGACATGTTCCCCATAACCAGCTGCTTGCCTTTTCAAGGGACTGCTCATTAGTAGGTAATTGCCTCTGGAGCAAATCTGTAGCTCTGATATGGTAATTTCAGCCAAAACAGTTGAGTTGCACTAATTAGCCAATGCCATGCCACCACAGTGCAATATATGTAGACCTGGGCCCCTTTCTTAGCTGTTAAGATGGACATTACTGAGGTTTAGAGACTACAGCATCACAGAGGGTAGGTACCATTACTGTCATCTGTAGAGATTTAAGCAGTATGTCCACAGTTTCACCTCATATGTGTGGTCAGTGTCCCATAACATTGTGGTCATCTGTCAATTCACTGGCAAACATTGTGGGTTGAGGTCAGTAATGGAAAACACATTTGAGTGTCAGATTTCATATCCCTCTAAATATGCATGCTTATGCAATAGATGTTATTGTATCAACTTATTAGCAATGTAGGAAAAAACTGTAAAACATGTCCCAATCTCTGGACCTTTGTCCTCCCCATTAAATATGGCTGTGTCCAGATTCCTTGTGCTAGGGGATTGGGAGGTGTGCTAGATGTGTAGTAGCTACCGTTACATACAGCTGTGTGTGCTGCATGCTGCAGCTGCTGCTGCTGCAGCCTAGAAAACATAGGGGGAGTGCAAACACTTTGGAAGACAACAAACTGTACATGTAACTGTGGCATCTGTGGCAGCCCTCTCATTATGGCAGAGCCAGGGTAAGGGTACCCTTTACAGTCCAATCAAGGCAGATAATTAAGGTACATCTGTTATGCAACAGTGCCAATAACAGAGTAGAAGGTGACATATAGTTATGCTATATGGATAGGTGCAGTGTGTCTCCAACTGCAGGCATTTGACTTGCAAAATTGGATAGTAGTTCATTAATTAGCAGTAACCTCTGTGGATAAAGATTGCATGACTCAGTCATTAATTGTTGTCTTCACAATAATGTAATTGCACTGCAACACAAGACTGGATTTGAACCCAGGACTGTGTGTGGCAGAATATACTGCATGCAAGGCATCTGACATACTGAAGTGCTGAGTCACTGCTACAGCAGGTGTATTTGCAAGTTATATGTGCAGACATACAGGCTGTGGCACACATTGTCTGCATCCATCAGTATGTGCATGGCTTTCTATGGCTGTATTTCTGCACCAGGGTCCAAGTTGAACATATTCTTTGCCATTGCTGCCTTAGCAGGTGTCTTTCTACATGTTGCTGATCTTCTTTCGGCTGCTCCTGTTAGTGGTTGCCACAGCAGATCATGTTGCTGATACAAAGACAAATTTACATGCTATTGCAGGCCTCACTTACATCCATTTTTATATCTTAGACTATCTAGTGGTGTATTATTGCACCAGAGTTTAGGGAACACTCCCATTTTTCTCATTACATTTTAATTCCAGTTTGAGTGGTGCGGTGCGGTGCACAGTTCTGCTGAGACATGCCTAATGACTGTAAGTGGCAATCACTATGTTTTGATGAAAACACCTGTTTTAATTAAGATCTGCGTGACATAGCGGGTTAATGCAGTGTGCTGCAGGTGTGATGGGCTTGGGTTTGAAACATAATGAAAAGCAAGAATGGATGTGCAGGATGGTGTAGGAAAGAACCATAGCTATCCATTTATTGTACGGCAACAGGTGTGCACTTTAACAGATTTTGTAGATGAATTTCAACTCTCAAACACCAGAGAGAAGGGTGAGGACAACAAAACTGCATTGTCAAGCCAATTGGACTAAAGGGCTTGTGTCAAGTGGACACGTGTGCTAAATAGAGCACTATGTATGGGGCGACGTCTTTTTTTGGGGTGGGGGGGCAGGTGCCCATTTTTTTTTTTTATTAAGGTGAGAGTGGAATGCTGGGCAAGGAACTTAGGTAAGTGTATGGAGTTAAGATGGGTAAAAGAAGATGCATTTGCAGACTGGCAAGAAAGACAAGACAGCAGAGAGGGGCAGTACGTGACATATGATGTGTATGAACACCTTGGATGGGGAGAGTGTTGTGGAATCCAAGTCACACGTACCTCCAGATGGCAGTAGCATGACTCATGTCCCCACCCTTGGGGCTGCTGACACTTCTCCTTCACTGCCCCAAGGGTGGCTGTGCTGGAGGCTGGGCACCAGGGTAAGACTGCCCCACCAGGTTAGCCAGCATGCCCTCAATCTGGTGCAGGTGGCATTCATAGCTCCGATGAACAATCCTGTGCACCATGTCTGGCAGTTGATCCTGGCTAACAATGCCCCACTGCCAGCATTCCCAGGGGGAGACCGGGTCCCATCCCCTGAGGCGGTCCCACCTGATGCCACAGATGCTGCAGGGGCAGCAGGGGGGGCACCATCAGTCTGGGTCCCAGATGTGCTAGAACCTGGTGCCACAGCTGGTTGAGGCAAGGTAGACAGATCACGTGGAACCGGCCTACCCTGGCATGCTGTAGTAATGGAGGTATAGCAATAAGTATAGGTTAGTTGTGAACAAATTATTGTTAGTAATAACAGCATGGCAGAACATTGGAAATAACCCAATTACATATCAATGGATATTATATGAAATGCAACAATAAATAACAGAACAGTCAGTATATTAACAGCATGCCAGTAACAGTTGCATCATAACGATAACAAAATCTGTAATTTAACAAGATATGCTAATAAGCAACCATTATAAAAACAAAACAATAATAAAACACATGTCCCAAAATACAGTTAATATAACAACATATGCTAATAATAAACCATAACCAATGAACAACAATAAGAAATAATTGAAGAAGATTTAGGTGTGGGGATAGAGAAAAAACAGTCAATCAATAATATTTCTGGTTATTTCTTTGACGACAGTACTACTATCTACTCTATGGGTCTGTATTTTGTTTATGTGTACAATGACTACATGTTTCCTATAGCTGATGTAGCACATACATACCTCTCAAGCTATTTGCATGGGACACTATAGGCCAAGCAATAATAACTGTAGGTACACAACTACACCAGACACTTTCACATCAGGTGGACTTATATAACTGCCAAGGTGTTCTGTGGGCTGATTTGGTGATACTTTGCAATCTAGGTAATCATTTATATGGTAATCCTGTGACAGATGGATTACGCACTATTAATTACATAAGGTGAAACTGTGACACTTGAGAGACATGTACGTGTACAGTACAGACACTAAACAGCTGTCATGCCTTAGATGGCAGGCATGGGAATAGAAGCCAATAGCAGTGACTGCAGGGGACATCTGCATAGAATGTATTAATTGACTGTAGCAACTTTTAACAGACACTCCAGGCATACAGCCATACCAGGATTACATATTTTATTTCTGAGTGAACATTGCTAATGAACACATTCTTGCTAATGATTTTAACAGTCTGTGACATCTAAACACAGAATTATCTACTCATAATATGAGATACCTCACCCATTTACCTGTAGTTCCTGTAGAGAGAGAAATTGTGAGCATTATGTGACTGCTACTACAATATTTACTGCTACATACCACTGGATTTGAAACCTGGATTGTTTGTGGCAAAATGAACTGTATACAGAGCATTTAACAAACTGAGCTACTGAGTCACTGCTCATTACTGACTGACTGATATTAGCCTAGAGCTCACGTGGAACCAAAATATGACCTGCTAGTACTACTGCAGTGTTATACCAGACTGTAGTGATAGAAGAATGCACATGCATGAAATACAAGCATAATGCAGATAGCAGGTAAGCTAGATTTCAGTATCATATCTGTGTGGTCAGCAAACAATATCAGCTCATGGAGTGGGCTACCTCACCCATATACCTTTATTACCTGATGTCTGTGGATGACAGAGCATTATGTGACCAATACTGGCCTTGATACAGCCTTGAACAGTACTTATATGAGTTAACCAATACAATCTGCATCCATTATATTTGCATTCTACAGCTATTACAGTGTTATACTTGACTGCAACTCCTTACCTTACAGCATCAGTGCATAAAACTCTAATGCAATGTTTACAATAACACAATGCTGGTGTACACCATTTTCTTTTGTATTATTGGTATTGTTCCTGTTTTTATTGCAGAACAGTTGGCATTATTCATTTATTGCAATACAGCTCTAATTCCACATTTTTTGCAGTACAAACTTTACTCTATATACTTTAATGCAGTTATTGGTATTGTTTCCTGTTTTTATTGTACTGCAGTTGTCATTATACTTTTATTGTACTACGGGTCTAATTTCACATTTATTGCACTACAAACTTTACTGTATATACTTTATTGCAGTTGATGCTTTACTCTTTCTTGCTTATTTCACTACCAATGATGTCTGTGGATGACAGAGCATTATGTGACCAATATTGGTCTAGATACAGCCTTGAACTGTACATCAAAACCTGGTAGACATGGGAACAATATATTTAAGATGCAATCTGTTCCACATTCATCTGAGGCTGAATCTAAGAGTGGAACCTGTTTGAAAAAAAAACTACTTAACACCCAATGCAAGCAGTTATATGTTCCTAAGACAACACATATGTCCTCTCCCATCACCACCCTCTGTCAGTGATGGATGACATTGGCCTTTGCACATTTTTAATGTAGCTACAGCTCCATACATGTGTGGGAAAGAAAATGCTTTATGCACATTATTGTGCAAAGTCCGTAGATGGCTAATACAGACATCAGAACCATACAGTAGCACTTACATAACTGCACACAGGCAGATGAGTTGGCTTAGGGACATATAACTACTTGCACTGGGAGCTAAGTAGTATTTTTTTTTTCAAACAGGTTCCACTCTTACATTGGGCCTCAAATGAGGGTGGAACAGATTGCATCTTTACTATATTGTTTCCATGTCTACCAGGCTGTGCTGTACAGTTTCTGTGTCATGCAGTCCATGATATGTCAAATGGGGCCTAAGTACCCATCATCTTCTTGCTCAGGGTCTGACAGCAGCAGCACCTTAATCTATAGCATATTACACATACAAGATAATGATAGCACCAGCAGAGTGGCTTGGCTGGAGTTTTTATTTAGTTTTTACTGATTGTTTTTTCTGTGTGACCTTCTCACTCTTTGTTTTAGTTTGTTAGTTGGGATATTTTGCAGTCACTCTAATGGTAATGGACATCAGCTGGGTATATCAGCCTTGTGTTTCTTATGCTTAGTCAAACACTCTGCTTGTGCTGTGCTGATGAGGTCATAACAAGGCCGAAATATGCATATCCACAGTTAGTGGGGTTTGACTTTATTGGCCTGAAATTGTCCAGTAAAATAAATTAAAAAGAAAAAAGTCATAGGCATTCAGAATAGCCATACAGTTAAAACATGTGATGTTCATAAGGGTCATTTGCATATGTCCCATGTGTCTCTGATACAAGAGGTTTGAGAGGTCACTCAGTGGAAGTTCTAGCTTGGCTGGAGTTTTCATTTAGTTTTTACTTATTTATTTTTTTTTGTGACCTTCTCACTTTTTGTTTTAGTTTGTTAGTTGGAATATTGTGCAGTCACCCTAATGGCAATGGACATCAGCTGGCTATAACAGCCCTGTTTTTCTTATGCTTCATCAAGCACTTTGCTTGTGCTGTGCTGATGAGTTCATAATAAGGCTGACATATGCATATGTACAACTATTGGGGTTTGGCTTTAATGGCCTGAAGTTGTCCACTAAAATAACTTAAAAAGAAAAATATTATTGGCATTCATAATTGCTGTATAGCTGAAATACCTAATGTTCAAAAGGGTTATTTACATATATCCTTTGTGCCGGTTATACAAGAGGTTTGAGAGATCATGTTTACTAAAAATGTCCAAAAACTAATAGGCACAAGACAAGACGAGCATATACTGCAAAGTCCAACAAGGTTTAATAGCTGAGTAAAACAAGCTTCCAGCAATCAGTAGTCCGGTGCACACTCTAGTAACTGCCAAGCAATAAAAAGTTAAAAATGATATGGCTGCACAGAATCCAAGTCACAAAGTGTAAAGAGCTTTTCGTTAGGAAACATATTGAAGAAGTTAGAAGAAGCGTTTCCTAACGAAAAGCGCTTAAGTGCCTAATAGGTTTGAGAGATCATTCAGTAGAAGTTCTAGCTTGGCTGGAGTATTCCTTTAGTTTTTACTGATTGTTTTTTTCTGTGTGACCTTCTCACTCTTTGTTTTAGTGCATTATTGAATTATAGAAAAACTGCACTGCAAATTCTAGGAGCATCTTCTACTGAACAGAAGGTATATGACATGCAATATAAGGGCTGGGAATGTGGGCTTGGCTATACCAAGCCACATGTTATGGTGGCATTCATAAACCATAGGCAGGATTGTGTACTCTTTCATGAGAAAATTTAGCAGACACTCACATATGTAAACATAAATGTGAGCCAGCACAGGAACACTTAATGTTTTCCAGGAACAACCTAGATATCTGCTTGGATGACAGCCTCCTGCAACTGTCTCTCAACTCATAAGGAAACAAATGTGCCATTTGGATGCAGGAAGTTTAATAATTGGCAGAAGGTGCTGAAAAATAATATTAACAAAAAGAAATCACAGATTCAAGCAATACTTGTTCATTGTCAAAGCTTAAGCATTTTATGTAGAGCAGAGAGATAATATTGAGTTGTACAGACATCTCCAAGATAACGAGGAATGAAAACAGCATATGTGTGAGTGCTATCTAGAAGCCTTCTTAAACATAACTCATTTAAATTATATTTCGTCTTCTTGGAATCCCTGCAGTCATCTTGTGCATGCAGTGTCAGAAACTTCAGAATTATTATTTGAAATATCACTCCAAATATGAGCCTCAAATGACTTCTGTTTCTCAACTGAAATGTCTTTACATTCTTAAGCCAAATGCTCACACCGTAATATTGATTCCTATTTGACATTGTAGGTCAGAAGCCAAACCTAAAACTGAGAAACTTATCGAACACTGTTCCATTCCATTGTACATTCTGTAGTAACATCAGCCTTGCTGTCATATTAATGGTGCATTTTAAGATGGCAAGCATAAAAATCCCTTTGTAAAAAACATGTTGCATAAAATTTGCTAAAGGACAGTATAGAAATGTCATCTATAATTGAAAGTGATTTGTTCACGTTAAGGGGTCAATTACAGCATTTAGTGAGTATTTAAGCAGCCTTTTACTAAAAAAAAACTTTGTACATCTTTTATTAAGACACAGTTCAGATAAATTTAGTGTAGTCCTTGTGCTATTGGAATAGCAAGAACTCTCTCCATTGACTTAATAGATGTATCTCTGCATACACATGGTAGTGTTCCATTAAAGTCTATGGATGCATTTCACACTTTCTACAGTGACCACACTGATATTAAACTTTACTTTTTAAGTTCAGCGGCATGATTGTAGGGAAAAAGCTATTTACTACTTTTTTTCCTTGCAATAACAACCTCCAAAAACCTTCTCTTATAGTATAAAAATGCTGCTTGTCAGTTTGTGAAGTAGATGATGTGATGCAAAGTAAGAAAATTATGCAACTAATGTACTTCAACTTTGCCATTCTAACCCTCTTTTTTCACTATTCTTCCACAGATTTGATGTCTCCATTTAATGCATCACATCTTATAATAAACTAGGGATAACTGATACCACTTGAATGTCATAGTTTTGAGAAAGGGAATGTAATGAAATTAATATTATGCTTTGCCATAGGAACAGAACTACTATTCTCCATTGTTTAATATCTAGAAGTAGCTGAAGCCTGCCATGAAAAATGTCAGGTTTGTGAACTGTTCTGAATGAGACTTAGGTTGTTAAACTGCACATGAAGTCTATTGACACTAATTTTACAGCACTGTTAAGCATTTCCTTAATCAAGAAATACCTGCTAGGCAGAGGCTACAGTTCTTCCATGAAGTGCAGGTGGGACACATTTTTTTGTTTGTTTGTTTGCTGAGTATGATAACAGGATTTGATAAGATCTCTTATCAAATCCTCTAAAACCATCTTTGAAGGCAGAAATGCAGATAACACCAAAAATAACCACAAAGCCTTCTATAGCTATATCAAAAACCTCAAAGCCAATACTCAGATTTGCTTTGAATTATTACACAATGGTACCTCCTATACTGAGCCAACAGATATAGCCAACATATTGTCCGGCAGATTCAGTGCCAGTTTTACCCCTCTCTTCCCTGCCAAGTGCCCTATCACAATACCAGAAGAAAGCCTGCTACCCACCATTTCTGTGGCACAGGTAAAATCTGCATTGTCCAAAGCCAAGAATACAGCATCCATGGGACCTGATAATATCAGTGGCAGCATCCTACATGAGCTACAAAATGAACTGGCACCACATCTGTGTGCCCTGTTCAATCACAGCCCTACCTCAGGCTATGTCCCTAATGAATGGTGCACTGCTACAGTCATCCTCCTCCATAAAGGGGGAGCAACTACAGACCCTGGGAACTATTGCCCCATTAGCCTGATGAGTTTGGTATGCAAAGCTATGGAGCACTTCATCATGGACCTACATAACAAAGATATAGGCAATCTCCAAACTCTTGACCCCACACAGTTTGGCTTTGTCCAGGGGAGATCCTGCCTGCTGAACCTGTTTGACTTCTTCAAAGCAGTCACCAAGGCTGTGGATGAGGGTAATGCAGTGCATACAGCCTACCTTGACCTGGCCAAGGCCTTTGATACCATTCCCCACTCAGGTATCATTGATAAACTCACCAAACTAGGCATCAATCCTTACATCACTAGGTGGGTTGCAAATTGGCTCACAGACAGGATGCAGAGAGTGAAAGTTGTGGATTCCAAGTCAGACTGTCAATCAGGCATGAGTTGAGTCCCATGGGGCTCGGTTCTGGGCCATCTCTTGTTTGGCATCTACTTCTCAGAAGTCCAGGCCAACACAGAAGGACTCTGGCAGACCAAGTTTGCTGATGACTGCAAGCTAGGAGTCATTATCAACTCCTCAAATGATGTAGACATCCTACAAAAGGGCCTCTCTGACTGGTGTCGGAACCATGGACTGAAGCTTGATGCCAAAAAATCCATTATCATCCCCTTTGGAAAAAAACTCAGTTCTCATGAATTATCATGTTGATGAGAGCCCACTGAACACTGAAGGGGCCATAAGGGATCTAAGCTCCCAGGTCAACAGCCACCTCACCTTCGACCACCACATTGCCACTGTGGTCAGAAAGTCCTTCTATGTGTCACATCTTATAACCAAAAGTTTCGCATCCAGGAAAAAAAGAGGTCATCATCCCTCTTTACTCATCCCTCATTAGAACAATCATCGAATATACTGCCCCATTTGGCATTTACCTGACCAGACACCTACAACAGCTGGAGAGGCCACAAAAGTACCTCACAAAAAGGATCCTAGGCCTTTAACACATGTCCTACATGGATAGACTGAAGAAACTTCAGCTGTTCTCAGTCTCTTATTCTCTACTTAGAGGTGATCTCTACTTGACTTACAAAGTCATGTCTGACCCAGCCCTACTTGAAATGCTAAACCTAAAGAAATCCCAATCCCCTCATGCCACATGCTCCAGAGATCACAACCTCATTACCACAATTAACAGAACATGCTGGAGGGACAGGTTCATCTTCCAAAGACTGCCCATACTCTGGAATAAGCTTCCTATTCATGTCAAGCAAAGCAAATTGCTGGCCCTCTTCAAGAGAAATCTTGAAGAGTGGATAGATAACAGAAAGTTCACCCCTGGGATCATTCCAATTGCCCTACTGGATATGGGCACTGTGAACTAACATCGGGTGGCACGGTGCTTTGGCAATTTCTTTTTGAGATAGGCATGTAAAGGCTTCGGGGCCATTAGCTTAGTACACACCTATGAACCTATGAACAAAAGTTGGCAGCAATTAGTTGATAAAGACAACATTTTGATCCAGTCTGTTTGTTTGTATTGCCTGTATTGCTTATTTCTGCTTTTGGCTTTTGAGTATAAGTAAGTTTTATTGCAGGAATGTATTTATTGTTGAATGCAAGAGACCTATGCTCATAGTTCTTAGTCATTATACTAGGCCAATGACCGCTAGGGTCTTTGTAAGCCTATCTGTGTTTCTATGTGTCATAGGCATTTACTAAAAGGGTATACATATATTAGGAAGTTTCTAGAGGTTATGTGTATTGGGGGGTATATTGGTTTGGGAATTACTGTCTGCTTCCATCTGTCAGAGATATGGGGTGCAGACCCATAGTGAATTTCCAACTTCCCATCCAGTAGTCAAGGTTAGTCTTAAATAGGATTAGAGAAGGACTCTGTTTCACATGATTCATAGATCCATAGGTGTTTACTAGGCTAATGACCACAAGGGCATTTTTAAGCATAGCTATGCATCCCAAAACTCTGACAAGTTCTGATACCCTTGATAAGTGTAAGTATGGGCCTGGGAGAAGAACCATTTGCAAGTTACCTGTGTCCATTAGAGACATAGGTGCCAAAGTGGGGATGAATTTCCAGTTTCCTGTCCAATTGTCCAAGTTACACTTGAATTGGGTTAGGGAGGAACTCTGCTTCACATGGATGGAAAGCCTGTTCCATAGATTCTGTAGTCTCTGGGATACATACCTATCTCTCCAGCAGGTCCTATTTATATCACAGGCAAGGTTTAAGTCTTTAGAACAGGTAATGCTGGTGCTGTTTGTTTTATGGATATGCAGGATGTCCATCAGAGTGGGGACTGACAATAATCTGTATGCCAGGCATAGATCTCCCCTCAAAAGCCTGTAGGAGACAGAATACAGAGATAGGGCCTTGAGGTGGTCTGCATAGGACATTTTACTTACACCCTGTTTTCTTTTACTGAGAAACCTCTGTGGACATTCCAATTGTTGGATATGCCTGCTTAGGTATATACCAAAGGGGGCATTGTACTCAATGACAGGTCTGGTGAATGCCGAATACAGTGGAACAATGACTTCATTGGAGTTACATGCCATACTTTTGTTTATAAGTTGTGCAACATAAAATTATTTCCTCACCACTGTAGACACATAATGGTCAAAGGCTAGATTACTATCTATGTGTGCCCCTAAGTCCCAGATCAGCTCTGTGAGCTGTGTTGTCAATATGATAGTTACCAGGGATGGATGACGTCCCAAAGGATACTATTATGCATTTCTTGGCATTTAGTTTTAGTCCATGGCTCTGACACCATTTGTTTGTCTGTGTCAGCCCCTCCTGGAGAACATTTGTGTTAGTGTGAGATTCAATGACAGCTCCTAATTTGCAATCATCTGCAAATTTAGTCAGCCAGAGACCATCAACATTGGCCTTGACTTGGTGATTGGGAATTGGGGATCCTCTGAGACACACCAACATGTCTTAACTATGTCACAAGCCAAATTTAAATCCTTGGATCTAGTGGTTGTGATGCTGTTTGGTTTTGTGGATATACAAAAGTTCCATCAGAGCTGGATTTGAGGATGTCTTGTATGCAAGGTATAGATAACCTCTCAATAACCTATAAGAGAGAGGGTATAAAGAAAGGACTTTAAAGCAATCCATATAGGACAATGTGTTTATACTTTGGATGCTTTTGGTAAAGAAAGTTTGTGAAAGTTCCAACTGTTTATATGTCTGTTCAGGGACATGTTGACGGGGGCATTTTATTCAAAGATGGGTCTGATAAGGGATGAGTAAAGTAGCACTATGACTTCTTTGGACCTGGATGCCATGCCATTACTTATATATTGAGTGACATATAATGATTTTCTTACTACCTTGGCGACATATTGGTCAAAGACCAGATTACTGTCTACATATGTTCCTAGATCTGTGACTAGTGGGTTAACTCTTAGGGGTGTCTTATTGATGGAGTAATTAGCCTGGGTAGCAGTTTTCCCAAAAGACATTACAATGCATTTCTTGTCATTGGATTTTAGTCCGTGACTTTGGCACCAGTCATTTGTCTGTGTTAGACCCTCTTGTAAGATGTTTGTATAATGGAGAAGTTTATGATAGCTCCCAAGTTGCAGTCATCTGTGAACTTGGTCAGCCAATGGCCCTTGGCATTTGCCTTTACTTCCAAGAAGTAGATGCCAATTAGGAGCAGTCCCAGTATGGAGCACCGAATTACCCCACTGGTGATCACTCTCCTAGTGGAAGTAGTATCACCAATCCTGGCTTCCTGGGTCCTGTGTGTGAGATAGCCAACAATCCAATGAGTTATGTAGGGGCTTATACTCAGTTCAGTGAGTTTGTCAACTACACCTAAGTGGGTATCATCAAATGCCTTAGTCAGGTCCAGGTAGGAGGCACACACCATTTTCTCTTCATCCAATGCCTTGGTGATCTTCTCAAAGAACTCCACCAGGTTTAGTAGGCATCTTCTATTGACATAGACAAAGTGGGTTTTATCAGTGTCTAAAGGTTGCCTATGTATTTGTTGATCATTTTTATGATAATTTGTTCCATTACTTTGCATATTAGACAGACTAATAGGTATGTAATTTCTGGGGTCAGTTGCTAGTCCATTTTTATGAAGAGTGCTAACCATTGCAGTCCTCCATTCTAATGGCACAAAGCTCATTTAGAGATTATAGTTGAAAAATGACTTAAGTGGTCCTGATAGGTCATATTTCCAGCTATTTAGGAGGCATCAATGGATGTTGTTGGCGCTCACTGAGGCTGTGTTTTTTCCTTAGTGAGCACTGCCAGGACCTCCTACCTGTTAATAGTTGGGAACCATGGGGAGGGGTTATGCTAGTGGGTATTTCATGGAGACAGGCAAGGGAGGAGTGGGGGTGAAGTATGAGCTGAATCTGTCAGCCAGGAAATTCACCATGTTACTCTACTTATTCAAGGTAGCATCACTGACCAACAGTTCAGCACACTGATGTGTGCTGCCTTTGAGGTTTTAGAAATAGTGGTAGAAGACCTTGTGAATGTCTTTAGCCAGTGGGGTTATCTTGACCTCATAACTGGCCTTGTTGAACTTCATTATTCTTCTTAGTTTCCTGTTTAGTTTAATTAGGGAGCTCCAATCATTATGGGAGTTGCTCTTCCTGATTTTAGCCATAACATTTTTAGGATTCCACCAGTGTGGCTTGCTTTAAGAGTTTGTTTTTGGATTACTTCTCCTAGGTACAGCAGCTTCTATATAGTCATTTATGTGATTGTACAAGGTCTCTGTGAACAATTCTGCATAGGTTGTTGTGAACTTGGCTTTGTAAGGGCACTGAATTTTGATAAACTTTTACTTAGTAGGGTGTAGTTTGTTTTGGAATAGTTCCTAACTGTCACTGGGTTTGCTGGGGTTACCAACTTGATTTTTATTTCAAAGGAGGCAACTTTGTGGTCTAGGGATCCATATTTGTAAGCACTAGGTCTGGAATGTTTGAACCTCTGGTGGGTGCATGCACTATCTGGTATTTGTGTTAATAAATTCCAAGAATCATTGCACCTGTGAATATGAGTCAGTATGCATTCTATGTCAGTATGCCAGTCTATGGAGGGGTAGCTAAAGTCTCCCATGGATATGATATTTGGTTTAATGGTGAGTGTCTTCAGTAGGTCTAGGTATGATCTATGGGATTCTAGGTCCATAGATGGTGACCTATAGCTTGCTAGGATATGGTGAGGTACCTTGGCTATGGTGATTTGCACTTGGATAATTTCCAGGGCATCATCTTATTTAACCAATGTAGAGTTATGCTTGGTGCTAATAGAGACAAAGACTGCTCCACCTTTTGTCCCTGTCTTTACAGCAGGTGATCTAAATGTGTGCACCAGAGTACTTCCTACAAATTTTAACCATGTCTTGGTAACAGCACAGAGGTCTATATTCTTCAGAGACGGGAGGGCTTGTAGGGTGTGGACTTTCTTGTTTAGGCACCTGGCATTGAGTAGTAACACCTTTGGATTTCTTTGGACTTTATTTCCTGTGCTTGTAGGTTTGTCAGTTTGTCATTGCCTAAAAAAGGCTCTAAGGGGATGGATAAAGTATTAGCCATTATTTCGAAGGATAAGGGAGACAGGTGTAATCCATCCTTTGCAAAACAACACAATCTGTTAACTATGTTCATAGCTTCATAGGCACATATTAGGCTTATGGCCCTGGATCTTTTACATGCCTAGCCCATAGAAGTGCCCTGGCATTGTGTCACCTGAAGTTACTTCCCAGTGCCAGTATCAAGTACAGCCACTGGAATGATCCCTGGGGTGAACTTTCTATTTCCCATCCACTCATCAAGATTTCTCTTGAAGAGGGCCAATGAGGTGCTCTGCTTGACATCCTGTCTTCCTGTGCTGACACATATTGAATCAGGGACAATCAGAGACACTTTTAATGTAATGTTAATACTGTTAGCTTAAGATTTTGACAGAATAAGACAGTGTGAATTAATATACATTTTCTGAAGTGAAAGAAGTCCACACATCTAATTATTGTCATTGTTTACTTAGGTATTATTCACTACCTTTTCTAAGTTCACCAGTTTTATAAGGGATTGAGAGGGGCAGAGGTATTATCTAAGTAACAATCAGGGACAGTTGAGAGATATGCCTGTTGGTCTTTTAATGTCTTTAGGCATTTTTAGTGTTTGGCATTTCTCAAACAGTAACATCATAACAGTATATCCTGCACTGTTTGAGCAGACTTTCTTATACATTGTGTGTGATCCTGATGAGTTAACTTTGCACTCCCTAGGGAATATGGGTGGTGCAGTGGTTAACATTGTTCCTTACAGTAAGGTGTTCTCTGGTTTGATTCTCAGCTGGGGTGCCTTCTGTGTGGAGTTTACATGTTCTTCTGGTGTTTGCATGGGTTTCCTCCCACAATCCAAAGACATGCGTCTGGAGTGTTTCTCCCCAGGCCTCTTCCTGGTCAACAAAATGATAAATAAAAATAATTCCCTGCTGCTGTTATAACTTTTAGCTTAATATCCTAGTGTACTGGATTGTGAGCTGTGAAAATGGCTGACATTTAGATCCATCTTTTTTATTATCTCTGGTTTGCAATTCTTCACTCCCCACTCTTCATGTTGTAGATATGGAGCTCACAGGCACTAAATGATATCTACTGAATGGAACTGATGATGCAGAGGCAATGTTTCAGTCTGTACTTCTGGCGACATGAGTTCAGGAATGGACTCATACTACTGGGACGTTTGTTTAGGTGGAGGGTTAAGGTTGCCACTATACAGTTCTTGTATCCGATGGGAAAATTAGAGGAAGCATGACTTGTGCAACCTCTGGCAGAGAAAAGAAGTCACATAGGCCAGTCCTCTAGTTGAGTGGCATCAATGACCAGCAATAGATGGGTAAATTCATGCTTTAGGCATGCTGAAGTAATTGTACAACCCACTCCCTCAGTTAGGGATCTTGAGTAGCTTTTACACAAACAATGGCTGCAGATACATGGTCCTGATTCATCAGATTTATCTTTCTCCAGGCTGTTGACAATGTATGTCACAATGTAGACTTTTAAAGAATTCATGAGGTCAACTTTGTGAAGTGTCATGTCCAAGATTGTTAAGAAAAGAGTAATGGGGAATGTGGGGCTACAGGAACAAGAGAACCGTGACCCTAGCTGGAAGTTAAGTGGAGTAGCAGTGGCTGAGTGGAGAGAAGATGGTATAATACAAATAAAACTGCCTACAATGAAATTCACTAAATAAAAGTCACAAAGATAGCATATTTTATTGATTTCTCTAATTTTCTGTTCAACTATTTGCTTTGAGCATTAAATGATGAATATAGTTGATAAATAAAGTTACTTATATCTGCAGGTGAAAAAGGCTGGATAATGACTTTTTCTTTTGCATGAAACACTGGCACTATTACTATTATTCCCACTGATGGCATTAACATACTTTGTATTCAATGGACATTGACCTGCAGTGTGTTTTTTTTTCAGTAAGTCATGTCAAATCGATAAGAAAGACAGAGCATGCAGATTTTCACAAAAAATGGCTAAAAGAAAATCATTCATATGTATATATAAAATTGTAAACGTAAAATGTTTGGGAAGTTTAGATCTTTCCTTTCAACTTAGCTGTGCTTGCAGATTTCATCTTTTGCTTATAAAATAGCATAGCCCACATTATATTCTCATCCCTACATACCAGGTTTTGTTTTGCACTGAAGCTTGACTCACATGAAAATATTTCTATGCTCTTCATGATGCATCAGTGAGATAAACACTGTGCAGTCTTTACTCTCTCTAGGACCAAAGCCACCATCATGGCACTTAATCCCTGTATGGGGCTACTCCAGTGGATACTACCTGATAGGCAACAAAGGGCAGCATGCACAAACCAGCCACTAGTGGATGATGCATCAGTGAGATAAACACTGTGCATTCTTTACTCTCTCTAGGACCAAAGCCACCTTCATAGAACTTGTTCCCTCTAAGTGGCTACTCCAGTGGATACTACCTGTCAGGCTACAAAAGGTAGCATGCACAGACCAGCCACTAGCATTATTGTACTAGGTGTTTCTTATAAGAACCAGTGTCAATTATCTGAAGCAGTACTGTCAGCACAGGGTGTGCATTATATTTGTATACCTATAGTGTGTCTTATGTATCCATTGTGGAATAGCTGAACTAGGATGGCCAAGCAATATATGGGTTAGATGGAATATTGGGTCTGATCCAGTCACTTGTATAATAGCTGTCACACAATTCAAGTAGTGGTTGAAGGGTTCAGTCATTGACATTACTTTGGGAAGGTGGTACAGTTATTAAATTAGCAAAGTGAGAACGGAGACACTATTTTTTACTGAAACAGCAGTAGGGCTGATGGAAGACATTGCTCGCAACCATTGTAAGACAGAGGATAGGTAGTGGGCTGCGAACACTGCCAGGACTAATGAAGTGATAAGGTACTATATTAGCCACATATATAAACAAAGGTGATATGCAGGAGATACAGCACCCTTAATAGATGTATGAGGGTTTAAGCTATTCATTCTTATTGAAAGGCTAAGGAGTAGTCATGGAAGTACAGCTATTGATAAGGTGCAAAGAAACTGTCAGTTTATTATCATCAGTGGCCTCAAGGAAGTTGGAGTGGTATTTCTTTGTCATTCCTAGGGAGGTACATGAAAACTGTGCCCTGTAATAGAAAGAAGTAAAGTGAAGGCACATGTGATGGCCTCTCTACCCCAGGCCAAAAATGAAGAAGCCTCAATCCTCACCACTGACACCAATGGGAGATGGTCACTAAGAGCAGGAATGGGCTCACATAGTATTTTTCAGTTACAGCTCTCTACATCAAGCACATTTTCACCCAGCACCACACAGAGAACACACTCTAGACCTTGGGCTGGTCTCTCTGTCCCTCCAGATCCCAAACAGGATTCACTTTGGAGCACTGTGTCCCAGTTCCAAGTAGCTGACACAACCATACCTGGGTATTTGAATTTTACATAAACACACACCACACACACACACACACACACACACACACACACACACACACACACACACACACACACACACACACTCTCTCTCTCTCTCTCTCTCTCTTAGGAAAGACTGGCACATATTTACTAGCTATACTCCCTCTGCCCAGAGTATAAGGTAACCATGCTGCCTCCAGTCAACTACTCTAAGGTTCTTACAAGGGTATCCAATTATACTGAGTAAAACAATACTAATATAAAAGGTAGAGTATAACCAAAGCAGAAAGGCTTTTCAGAGTGGCCAGGGTGTCCCTAAAATAAGCACAAGTACTCTCAGGATGTTAAAAGTATTCTCTAAAAGACCATCCACAATGAAAGGTATAAAAATATTTAATAATAAATACGTTAGAAAACACGAGAATACTAAATATCTAAGTACAAAAAAACATCAAGGTTTCAGTCACAGGAGAATAAAAAATAACACAGTTGGACAGATTCAAACAGATGCCAAAAACACTATTTTACTAATCTCACTGTATTTCCTGACTGTCTAAAGAATAACTGTTACAAGCTAACTTAATTAATACAGCAAGGCAAGATTAGATGCTGAGACACTTACTTCCACAAGACAAGGTGACGAGCTTCTAACTAACTGTGATAATGGACATAGATCTTTTGTATCAGGTTCCAAAGAAAACAAAACAAATCAAACTGCTGTGAGAGTTTCCTCCTCTCAGTTCTGGTTATTGAATAACATCTTTGATCACCTGACTCTGGAACAATATACACCCAGAGCTTTGCTAAGATCTGTTGCAGTATTCGAAAATTATAGA
>NC_056730.1:793201357-793353857 GCF_019279795.1 Protopterus annectens
GTCCTGACTATTGTAGCTGTGGTGATGCATAACATCATGATAAACAGTTCTGCTGCAATAACACTGTCTTCTTCCAGTGTATTTTTTTTGAGCAAAAAACGCAGAAATCGCATGACACTGCTTTTCTGTCATTACCACATTCTTGTGCATGGATGACTCAACATATGTTATAACGGCCTACTTCCCCCTCATATTTGACAGTAAAGGACTATTGACAGAGTGTGCAGTTTGCCGTCCGATCATCAAGTTTTGAAAGCCATGAAAAATCCTCAGTGATCCACTCTTGCTTGAAAAGACACAGCCTTCTCTTCTTTCTCTAAGTGTCCATTTTATATGAATCAGAATTATCCAAATTTGATTATTCAGATTTGTTACTATTACTAAAGCAGTCACTAAATTTTGAACACAATGCCATAATTAACAGGTACTAGCATCTAGTGATGAATAGGCAAACAAATGCAAAGATTATAAATAGACCATCACCAGCTGCTGCACCAAAGTCCCAAAGACTGTAAAACAAATTGACTGTGGTTTCTACCTACCGATTTTGAAAACCACTAAAACTATTGAACTGCATTTCACGCCAAATTTTTTAAATTTGTTTAAATTTTGATAAATATTTACTGCCGTTTGAGTCACCTGACTTGCATTAACTTGCAAGACTGTACTGATCAGGAGTACAGGATTATGGAATATGATTCCATTGGTGGGTATGTTAAAATTGCTAAACCAGAAAAAACACTGATCCTAAGTTTCAAAATATTGATCTTATAGAGCAGTCTTTGTAATTCAAAAAGTCGAGTCCCATACCAACTGTCATCAGAAGGAAAATAAAACCTATGTTTTATTTAATATTCTAGGTAGATGAGTGTTGTTCTTGGAGAAAAGAAGGTACATGCAGTAAGTTTTAAAGACAATCTCTAGTATGTGGCTAGTGAATAGGTGATTTCATTGGTTCAAAAGATGGCAGAACCTATCTGAGATGTTGGTTCAATCATGAATGGCACAGTATGGAGAGGAGAGGTGTTTGTAGTTCAAAAACAGAAACAGTGGCATCCAAGTAGGAGTTGTTTAGCACTTTGAAAGGCAAGAAAGTGTACTTTTCTGCAGCTTGCTTATTGTTTCCTCTCTACGGCCCATCTAGATTTACGTGTCCCACTCACGATAGCCTATAACATTTTCGAGACCTACCTAAATCTTAGCACATACCCCCACCCAGCAATCAAAAAACATAACCTCTCCATGATTTAATTTGGAATAACAGAGTATTCTTTAACCAACTCACAAAAAAGGCATCACTGTAGCCAGACTAAAGGCCACTTATGTCAAGACGTGACAAAAAATATAACTGGGACAGGAATAAACTCAGACACCTTGTGTTTTCACACTTTTATATATTTTTTATTTTAGCAGTTGGTACCATTTATTCCCTTCGATTTACTGTTGTTAAATTTGAACTACAACCTCCCCTCCATTGTACTGTCCCATTTACGATAGAAATAACCTATTAGATAGCTTCTACCATCTTTTGAACCAATGAAATCACCTTTTCACTAGCCATATGCTAGAGAATGTCATTAAAACCTACTGCATGTTGGTTTGGGACTTGACTTTTTGAATTACAAAGACTGCTCTTTAAGATCAATATTTTGAAACCTAGGATCATCGTTTTTTGTAGTTTACCATTTTTATCTTCACAGCGGCCCTTGCCAGTGATCTACCTGTAATGCAAAGAAGGCACTAGTGTGCTCCCTTGTGGCTGTGTTGGTGGCTATGTTAGGAATGAATATATGATAACCTTAATTATGGCAATATAGGACCAAATTCCTGGACAAATCTCCTCCTAACCTGGACCATAGATGGCAATTGTCAATTCCTGGACTGTCCAGGTGAATCTTGGATGGTTGACAACTCTAACTACCTCTCATAATGTGGAATAAATGGGCAAAATATGAAACACTAACAACTTGCTAACAGTTTCAACCATAAAGCTCACAGAAGGTTAAAATGTGTTACTTTACACTTATAAAAAGTTTTCATGAAGTAATATAATTCAATATTGCCATGAATATCAGTTTAAAATAATTCCCGAGTATTTGACAAACCTTTTCAATGAGGAACTGTAAGAATATAGGATCTTTTAATACTCAAAATGAAGAGCTTTCCTTTTAATGAGATATACTTGAGAGGTATGCTGAAGAGTACAGTCAGTCATTGCCCATCAAAGTTCCATTGTAGTGGATAAAGTACATGTTGATATAAAACTTGTTGCTGTTCTGTTAACTTTTTACATGATTTAGAGTGGTTTCCTTTTATCTGTCTCCACTTTTGCTGAGCATCTCTGATTTTGCATTATGTTTATGCCCTGTCCTTGTGCATGTCACTTAACTAGACAGTACTTGGGGTTAATTAGAAGTTTGAGCTAAGCTCCTAAATGGTCTCCTGTACTGTAAGACTGGTAACTGCCAATGAACCACAGAGGCTATTGTGTAAAGAAAGGAAGGAAAACATGTAATTTTAGTAAACAGGAGCACCATCATATGAGCCATGTTCTTTGGATGTGATCCTTGTTCTGTTGAATGTTACCTGTGAATAAACTGGACAATATGAAATCAATGACGTTAATCTTAATGTTTTGGGCTAGAACAGTTTGCCTAGTACTTAGAGCAGTTGAATAAGGCTATGAGGTGTTAAATACCATTTCCATATATTCCATGTTTTAATTCCTTCAGCCTTCATTTTTGTCCTGTTTTTTTTTTTTTTTTACAAGAACATGAGTGTGGAAAGCACTGTGTTTGTTCTATAACAGTTTGTCTAACATTTAGTACAGATGAGTAAGACTGTGTGCTGTTAAAGAGCTGCTTCCTGTAGTACATGGTTTGATTCCCTTAGCCTTCATTGATCTTTTATGTGGCTCTGACAAGTTTTTTTACCAGACAGTACTCCTGGGCTGCTCCTGAAAAGGGACATTTGTGTCCAGTGGGCTGTCCCTGGCTCTTTACCAATGTGTTACACATTCAATTTTTAATCCCTATACCCTTTACATAGACACAAATAAGTAATTCACTATATCCTGTTTGAATATGAATCCCTGCACATCAGTTGTAGCTTAATGGGTTGTCAGATGCATTTTCACTAAATGTAAGTTTCAATGGATGAGAAGTTTACTGTCGCTCAAGCTAAGTCTGTTTTCAGTGTGAGACTGTTTTGTCTATTTAATAGCTGTCAGTGTTTACGTTATAAAATTTGAAATAAAAGCTTTAAATTAAATCCTTATCTCTGCAATCATTGTAAAAATAAAGAAGAAAATAATATTTACACCGACAGGTTTGAACAGGGATTATAATAACTGGGGAAACACAACTAAGTAAAGTGACACTGGAATGGCTGGGGATGGTAGTCTGCGACCCTGATAAGTGTCTCATTTCACCATGATCTGGCTATGGTAAATTATATGTTGACATTAGCCAGCATTTTAATGAATCTGTTGCATAGAAACCTGCTTCCAATTTAAATTGCAGATGATCAGAGAACAACTATAATGAAAAGTATATTTCTATTATTTCAATTAACTTGGTTTTGCAATTATCTGCAGTATGTAAGAGGAAAAACAATATACAAATATACTGAAAAATATATTGGTATAAATCAGTATAAAATATAAATTGTTGCAAAGACAAAACAAGCCTTTATGTTGGTATTCTATGTGAAATCCCATTAATTCCATGATTTCATGATAACATGAAGCAATGTGCAAAAAAAATACAAAACATATCTATGTATACTTCCATGACTTCCTGAGAAAGAATTCTTTCAACCAGGGAAAGAAACAGAAATCAATAAGTACTGCTGGTTGATTTTTACAACATTTTTTAATATGTAATAGAGATTCATTTTGCTGATAATGCACTTGTTTTACAAGGCAAGGTTTTCTTGGAAAAGCAATGCTGTCATCCTAAATCTAAGGGAAGTTGATATAAAGGTATGAAACAATCCAGCATACTCAGCAAGAAAAAAAATGATGTATAGCACATTCAATGGCAAACTAAAGACATGAAACTACAATAGATGCAGGATCGCAGCCTGGCAGCTTCAAGATAAAACCCCAAATGCGCAGGTAGTAAACATGTTTTGTTACTGCTATATTGCTTCACAGGGTAGCTAATCAAATCCACTTCTGCACAGAAGACATTGCTGAAGCTCTGAGATAACATTACAATGGATGATGAAGGTTTTATGTTATTTTTTAGGAAAAGAAACAGAAAAGTAATTTCCAAATCACCTGTTATTGGAGAAGAAAAAGATACTTTGAAGTATGAAAGTTTACTACCAGCAAAACAAATCATTCTTATAAACCCTTATTCATGCTAACATGTTTTACAGCAATGATGAATCACTTTCTGCAAACTAGCAAATCAGCAGATCTGTTCATCTCATACATAATGTGCATGCTGAGTTCTGAACACAGCTCAAGAGCATTATAGCCAGCATGCTAGATAAGCTACATATAAACATTATGTGAAGATTGAATTTAAACTTTGGTTTGTTGTATTTGTTCATTTTCTCATCTGAATAAAAAATAAAAAAGACAAGCATTTAATTTCTCTTTAATCTTGAATTTACATGTCATTGTTATGCCAATTTTTATTTTATATTTCTCTTCTACCATTCTTATACAATTTGATTTAATTCACGGTATTTACCCTACCAGCTTAACAGAGAATTTGCTGCATGTGTCCACTAACCTATGAATGAATATATATTCAGATATCTTATTATCAGAAAAGTTCACGCAGCCTATCTAGATCTTGTCAAGGCTTTCGACACCATGCCCCACTCTGGAATTTTAGATAAACTCACTAAACTAGGTATAAATCCCTATGTCACAAGATGGGTTGCCATCTGGCATACTGACAGAACCCATACTGTGAAAGTAGCAGACTCCAAATCAGACTTCAGACCAGTGACAAGTGGAGTACCACAGGGTTCAATCCTGGGTCCTTTCCTGTTTGGTATCTACTTCTCTGAAGTACAGGCTAACACAGAAGGTCTTTGGCTAACTAAGTTCACAGATGACTGCAAACTAGAAGCCATAATTGAAACTCCTAACAATGTGGGCATCCTACAAAAGGGCCTCACTGAGACAGATGCCTGGTGTCAAAGCCATGGCCTCAAGCTCAATGCCATAAAATGCATTGGTATCCCTTTGGTAAAAACTCTGTACCCATGAACTATCACATAGGCGGTAGTCTACTTAGCACTGAAAGTGTGATAAGAGACCTTGGGACACAGGTGGACAGTAGTCTCTCCTTTGATAATCATATCTCCACAGTGGTCAGGAAATCCTTCTACATGGCACACCTCATCACAAAAGGTTTCTCATCCAGAAAAAAAGAGATCATTGTTCTCCTTTACTCATCACTCATTAGCCCCCATTATAATGTACAATGCCCCTTTTGTTATGTACCTCACAAGATATCTAGAACAACTGGAAAGGCTGCAGAAATACCTCACAAAGACGATTACTGGCCTCAGACAGATGCCCTACATAGACCGTCTCAAAAAACTTCAGCTTTACTCCATCGCATATTGCCTATTCAGAGGCAATCTCTGCCTAACATACAAAGGTATGTCAAATCCAGAGCTGCTGGACATGCTCCACTTAATGAAATCCCAATCCATCTGAGCTACACGCTCTAGGGACCTAAACATTGTCACCAAAATAAACAGAACATACTGGAGGGACAGATTCCTGTTCCAGAGACTTCCCATACTATTGAAAAGAATACCTATCTATGTTAAACAGAGCTCCTCATTAGCACTCTTCAAGAAACATCTTGATGATTGGATGGGAAATAGGAAATTCACCCCGGGGGATCACTTCTGTGGCTCTGCTTGACAGGGGCACAGGAAAATAATTTTCTTGGGTGGCAAAAGCCAGGGTACCTTTTTGGCTACGCTTATATAGGCCCTAGGGCCAATAGCCTAGTACCTACCTATGAACCTATGAACATACTGATTTTGAGTTTTCCTTTTCTGTAGGATGTTAAATGCCTGCCATCTATCTTTCAGTGTCTGAAATATTTAAGATTATTTTCACAAAAAATGTGACATTCCTCTTCTCGCATGTGTATTCAGACTCACACAGCTCTTGAACATGTCCCTTTCATTCTTTGAATATATGAAACTTTTCACTATGGTCCTTCATTAGACTGCATTGAGGACTTACCGAAGGATTCGTAAAATCCCTGCTGTATCACTTTAGGGGCTGAGGTAAAGTGGGTAACCTTTATGAATTCCCCCATTAATGCTTTCTTACTGAAATACAACTTTTAGAAGTGAATGCATTATTCTATGAGACACCTTGTCAGAGTCTGAAATAGTTACATCTTTTCCTGTTCAGTTTCTGGAACGTTTCATATGCACCACAGTATTCCACTGCCCAAACACCCTCAACTGTCTTAAGGTTTAGAAAGCATTTATTGAGCTTTAGGTACACAAATAAAAATATCTGAAATACTATTAGTCTCTCGACAATCACTGCCACCATTTCCTTTCATGTGAGCTTTAAAATGATCCTTATAGTCAGTTGCACAAATCTGTTTTATTGTAGAAAATTTCAGCTGCTAAAGTATATTGCAGTCAAGAGCATGTATTTTATATATTTTCCAAGGCAAGGTCTGCTTGATTTATAAACAATCTGAATCCTTCTGTTCTTGCTGTTACTTTGTGCTCTTGCTAGCTGTTCTATACTCTGCAATATCATTTATTCAGTTCACTAATGAAATATATCCATACTTTAGCATTGATTGTCTATAAAATTGCATTATTATTATGTCTTGCATGTGCCTTGTTATTTTATAATAGATACTTTTAATTTTCAAGTTTTTGACTCCATTCCAACTGCTATGATACCATGATTACTGCTTTTTAGTTAATGCATGTGATTTCTTATTTTATTTTCCTTTATCCATGTTTTGGCTCCTCACAGCTGACTGTCAGATGAAGTCATGAGGTCTATTGGACCCCTTTCACCTTCCCAAGGCTATACCTGACTCAGGTCAAGCATCAGTGTGGACATTGAGGACTCTGGTGCAGCATCACACTGCTATCAGAAGTGTTTTCTATTTTTCCCTCCTACACCTGATCTCAGTACATCCCTGAATATGGGGCATACAGAGGGAATCAGCACTGATCTGAGAGTCACTTCCATAAAGGGATGAGACCAGCAGAACTCCCTGACCACCCTCAGTAAAACTTTCACACAGTTTCCTGTTTCCTCCAAGGAAATCAGCCATGTTAATGTGTCACATGTGTGACTCCCCCTCCACCAAAGGAGGATGAACATATCCCTCCTGCCTCGCCAGCTATGTATATATATATATATATATATATATATATATATATATATATATATATATATATATATATATATATATATATATATATATATATATATATATATATATGTGTGTGTGTGTGTGTGTGTGTGTGCATGCGTGCGTGCATGCGTGTGTGTGTGTGTGTGTGTGTGTGTGTGTGTGTGTGTGTATACACACACACACATTCATATATATTATGCATATATAAATTTACATATATAGTATAATAGTCATAAGTAAACACACTATGATCATTAAGAAAACAGTACAATAGATGGAAACAATTTGGTTTGTTTCAAATCTCAGAGGCTTTACCATTAAAGAAACATTTCTGCATGTATTACAGGATTTAAAAACACACAATTATCAGTGCTACAGAGTAATTCATGAATGTGTAGAATCTGTAACTATTATAAACATCAAATGACATGCAAAGACAATTTCTTATAAAAAAAAAAACACTGCAAGGTGCATACACAACAGCAACTCTATTATTAAGTACTCAGAAATGTAGACTGGGACATACTCGTTTCATCATTTTTTTAGCTCTGTCATATGTAGCCAGATTATAGTTTGTGTGGAATAGGGTAATAGTCATGACCAACTATGAAGATACACAGATATACATAAATTTTTTTTAATAATCAGAAACATTGCAAACTGCATACAAAACAACAATGTTATTGCAGATTCAATGAAGCCTATACAATCCACTAAAACCATGTGTGTGTTGCTCACAATATCGCAACATTTTGTTTTCAGTGAGTGGCTCACACGGTGTGTAAAGCTGCACAAACTTGGTAAACATCATGGCATGCTAATTACAACATAAGCAGCTGAACTGTATGCTAATCAACCAATCCAAGCTATTCAATAAGCTATATAGCATTCATGTAGATTCAGTGATGGTTTTCCCTGTGAATTCCAAAACCTATTGGAATGCAGCCATGGAAACTAGTCTACATGGAAAGAATGTTGGGGGTTGCTGTTGCTCATATTCATCAGTATGTGCAACAGGTCTAAGTGTATGCTGCTATTAATATACCACGGCCAAGAAGGAGAAGGGTGTTTAGACCCCATTTAACTTTTCATGGTCTGCATGAGGTGAAAATTGTACAGAGCTACAGGGTAGATAGAGGCACACTACAGGAACTCTGCAACCTCTGTCATTCTCAGCTGAGATCAAGGGCAAACTGCGGGGAACCTATACCGAGGAGACCATGGTATGTAGCACTTAGAATATTAGCTGCAGGAACCTTCCAGAGACCAACAGGGCACATGCTGGAGGTGTCACAGGCATCAACATCCAGGATCCTACATTAATTCCTGAATGCTGTGCTACAATGTGACAATGACTACATATATTTTCCCCATACACCTAAGGACAGAACCACAATTATGCAGAAGTTCTATCTGTAGCCCACTACCCTGAAGTCCTGGGTGCCATAGACTGTACACATATAGACATCAAAGCACCACCCAGGGAACATGGAAGAGTGTATGTATAAATGGAAAGGACTTCCACTCTATTAGCTGCCAGGTCTTGTGTAATGCTAAGGGAATCACCCTGAATGTGTGTGCTAGCAACCCAGGAAGTTACCAGGACTCACATATCTGGCACAACTTTCAACTGTATGTCATGTTTTCTGGGACGGAGGGGGGTTCTATAGGGTCATTTACTGGAAGATGCAGGTTATGCATGCACTGGAATGGTGGTTGATGATGCCCATCAAAACTGTACACACACCAGCTTATGAATGCTATAATGAGGCACATGCTCAAACAAGAAATATTATTCAGTATGTGTTTGGGCTGCTGAAGTCATGGTTCTGGTGCCTAGATCCATCTGGGGGACCCCTACAGTACAACCCCGTACATGTGCTGAAATTTCCATCACCTGTGCCATGCTTCACAACATTATCCTGAGAAAACAGCTTCAGCAGGAACACCAAGGGGAGGGGGTCACACATCCCACCATCACAGGGAAGGTCACCACAGCTACATGCAGGTGAGAAGTCAGGGGGGAACCAGCAGATTCTGTAAGTGTAGGCAGATATAGGCATGCACAATATGCCCTCACACTGGCCAAGAGGCAACAGATAGCACACACACTCACCACCTCAGGGGTTAAAACATTCATCCTACATACATACATACAGTAACACTGATGCCAGGCAATGCTCACAACCTTTACCTATATAATAACTGTGTGTTACTAGCATCACACACAGTCGGCCCCAAATTAAAACTCTTGCAACTGCCTGATTTCCAAGTGTTGAACCTGGAATAGTAAAATAAATGTCTAGGGAACCAAATGAATGGCATATTCTTGCATACTGTTACTTGTTAATAAGGTGGGTGATTTTTACAGCAATGACATCAATATGTGACAGCAGTGACTTATGTGAATACGTGTGCCATCTATCAACTAACAGGCCTCATGGATCAAAGATTCACACATTCATACCTCCCAAATGTACAGATTTTTGCAGAATGACCACAGTTTGGCCTCATGCCTTAGAACTGGCAACTCATTAAAGATTGAAGTTAGAAAATAATGACACACATTTCAGTTTTAGACTTCATGTCCTATCAGAAAAATCAGTTTTATTTATGGCTTTGTCCAGCTTTGCTGGTCTGAGAAATTGGGAGAGATGCGCACATTTCAAAAACCTGTAAGAAAGCAGTACAATTTGCAAGACAGCATCACAAACATAGATACACTAATCAATGTGTCAGCTATGCACCCTAAGCATCATACAAAAGACTTATGCATCCCTGAATACAAAAGATAGAAAACAAGGAGATGGCACAATTATTATCATGTGCACAAGGTGTTTTGCGTGTGTGTGTATGTGGGGCGGGGGGCAGGAGGCCTAGGCTGATGCCAAACATAGTGAGTGTGTGTTAGTAAGAATGACAAACAGGCAGACATTTGGATAAAATATCAAATAACAACTGAGACAGAATGAGCTGTAAGCCTCAAGACTGACCCATGTTATTGTGTGTGGGTCTGTATGGGCACTCCAGGTAAAATTGATTTGCGAGTATATGCAAGAACACTGACAATATCTGTGTTAGCTCTACATCCTGGTATTTAGACAGATGTGAACCATACATGGCAGAGGTGACAGTTCATATTCATCATCCCCGACCAAGAGAACTGGCCTGCCAGGAGTTGCACTGGCATGTCCATACCCACGGTCAGATGCACTGCTGCTACCTCAACATGACTGATATTTGTTGGATGAGCTCTCATCACGAGTATGCCCAGGACCATGAGCCAATGGCCTACCACATCTGTGTGTGGACACCTCAATGACTGATGCAGCTGTAGAAGTAGTACCACTATGGGAGTGTGATCTGGCATGGCCATGTCAGTTAACATCAGATGATGTGGCTGACCTGTGCACATTTGTAATGCCAACCCCCTCCCAGCACATGTTCCATCAAAGTCACTGCCTGTTCCAAAGTGTCATTCATCTGGTCTATTGAATCAACAGCATGGTGGAGGGAGTCACCCATGTCAGCCTGTACCACATCTACAACCCTAAGCATTTCCTTAGTGGCCCTATTGGAACATGCCTGTACCTTGATGATGGATCTAAACATATGTCTTGTGACATGGAAAAACTCACCAAGATCAGGTGGAGGGTATACAGCAGACTGCCTCTGAGCACCCCTAACTAACCTTCCTCATGGCACCTCATCCACATTTTGGCTACAGACAGAGTCACCAGGTACTGAAACCACAGCAACCACACTACCCTGATTAAGTGTCTCACCTTCCACCTTTCCAATATCTGAGGGCTTACCGGAATAGCTTTGCGTAGGCCTTCTGGCTGTGTCCAGTGGAAATACAGGGCATGGCTGAATGTCAACCTCAGTGTCAGATTCAACCTCTATGCTCCCAGCTATGCCTCTGCTTAGCCAACATCATCATCAGGGTCTGATGATACTCTGACATCAGGTGGTAAGAGTCCTACACTTCCACTGTCATAATAACAACAAACACAGGAAAGGAATTAAAACCTACACTACTACAATTTTATATATGCTAAAAAATAACACTGGTACCACTATCACAGATGGTACAGCAAAACACACACAGTCCTAACACCCATCTCACACGGATGGATAAATGCATATTTCTCTCAAATGCTCATCAGTGCTGATATACAAATGTTTGGCTTACCAAATGCAGATGACTCCACACTTACTAGTGAACATTGCCCTGGAAGAAGTTAATCAAAAAGTAAGGACACTATCATAACAATAACAATAACACAGGAAGGGCAGTGTATTGCCTTTATATGTCCATTAACAATATTTTTCATGGAATCTTGGCTGACATGTCCACCCCAGCCCATGCGTAATATACCAGAATATGTTAACTGTATCAATCTAAAAATAAGTCCCCTCCAAAAAAAGTTATGAAACCAACTTAATTGTTACTTTCATTATTTTACTATACAAGAAATTGTTAAAAATAAATATATCTAAGCTTATTTGGAAGCTTCTGAGACATACTTGTCCTCTTTGAAACAGCAGCACCAGCATCAATCACATGCTGTTGTGCACTTTGCACTAAGCTCTCTGGATCGCTGACAGTGGACAGGAACTCTTCATTTGATATCAGTGGTGGCTCTGTAGCATTCCCCCCAGTATCCAGCTGTCCATGGGCCACTACAGCTGGTCTCATCCAGGCCAATGAAATCATAGCAGTGCCCCTGTGATGCATCTGATCTTATGCCCTGCTGCACCCCCCTACAGCATTGATGTTGTTCACTATCTGGTTCCAAATCTGAATTTTGCCAGACATATTCCCATATCCTCAGTCAAGCAGAAAGGGACCATGTTGCTGAAGGGCTTGGACAATCATTCTCAGAGTCACTGAAAGGAGGTTTGTGGGAAATGGAACAATTGGCTGCCATAATCCAAGATGACATAAAAGACAAAAGAAGGACACTACACATAAACATCACATAAATAAAAGTCCTGCTTAGATATAACACGTATTATTAGTTTTTCAATATTATCCACTGGAGAAACACAAAACTTCAGTTATTAAAATATAAAAAAAGTATATGTGGCTGTAACATATCACATTCATACACAAACCAACGATTGATCCAAAACAAGGACTAACAAGAAAAGACCTCTGTAAAAAAAGTTGTTTGTTGTGGTAACACACAAATGTAGCTTTGCTCCCCCACCTCCAATACAACAGAAAAATGACAGTTTGTACCAAGCAAGAAATAACATGTCAGTCAATTGTTATAAGTGCTTTCCTGCAAAGTCTCATAAAATGTGCAAATATTTACCATGGAAATTTTTTATGCAATTTCCAGTCACATTAGCATGTGCCCAGCACTCTCTTAGAGGTGTCTATGGGCCATCCTAGAAGGCTAACACCCCTGTGTCATTGACAATATAGGACATTTACATTTCACTGAAGTAACATAGAAGAGTGCAAGAGAAACAGTTGTAACAACAACACTTGTGATAAAAGTTAATAAGGCTTTGTATTTGAGAAAGTAAAATACCATGGCAAAAATGCCTATGCCATCAGTAAACTTCTAAGAAGTGCATACAGATAAAACTTGCATTTGCTAATGCAGATATATACATATATACATTTATATATCTGTATCCATGTCTCTCTGTGTGTATATATATATATATGTATATATATATATATATATATATATATATATATATATATATATAGAGAGAGAGAGAGGGAGAGAGATTTTTTCTAATAACATATGAGCAAGTCTAGTATGTAATTATCAGGATAAGAATTATTCAGTGCAGATAAATCCAAAGTAATAGCAATCTTCTTCTCTGTTGTCCACATACACAACTCTCTTCACCTTCAAGTTCCTTAACTACACAGACACCTTTAAATAGTGTGTATTCAGGACTGTGAGCATGGTGAAGATGAAAATGAGGTGTGAACTTGATAGATTTTCTGAATCCCCAAATCTTGTCTTTGTGTATCAGGTGTAAGCATAATGCAGTCAGTCCCTCAATGTGTGTTGCTAATGGATTGTAATTTTGAATGATTACTGGTAGGGAGAAGGAAAACACAATTCAGACTCCCTTGCCTGCAGTGAGTGTATCACCCAAGTTACATTTACAAAGTGTTGAAGTAATATCCAAAATCCCCTGCCTTTGTTGAAAACTGTATATTATTGCCATTTAGTAATCTCATTCATTTTAAGGACAATGATAGAAAAATGCCTTACAGACTGTGTGTCTGAGATTACTGCTTAGGTTAGAGGAACATGAACACAATGTAAAGAGCAGACAGAGCTGGATTGTTGCAAACAATACTCATAAATGGTTATGTGACCTGTCATTGCACTAAATCTGTAATTAACACATGCACAAAGAACTGACAGTGTACAAGTGTTATATGTCTTGTTAATGCTGTGGATGAAATGGGACTTGCTTATATGTACAATGATTTGCATTTCTGCTGCAAAGCTGTTTCTCTGGCAAATAGGGGTAATGCATACATATTGTGTTTTGTAGGTTCATTGGGTGACAGTTAAAACCCAGATATGTGTAAAAATCTTTAATATGTATTAAACTTTCTTTTGTAGGGTTGTTTATGTTTTTAACATTACTATGTGTGTGGTTTGTAGCTTAGCAGAGAGCACACATACAGAATAATGAATAGGAAAACATGCAGTTTCAATCCAGTTGTTTCTGTGGCAGCAGTTGTACATCAAGGGTTATAGTATACATGCGCCTGGGTTCTAATCCAGCTAAGCCCAAACTGTCTTACTGATGTTTCACTTGATTTTATATAAATCAAATAAGTTTCATGTAATGTACTTCTGTGATAAAGACTACATAAGCTACACTTATGAATCACGTGTGTGTAGCACACCTGCTAAACATGATGAATCACTAAGTATATACTATCTATAGATCTGCGTTCATGTCCTACATTTGTCTTTTAAGGATAAAACATAATAAATACTGCTTAGAAGGATAAAACAAGGGGACCTTTGACTGTCACATTTCTCATTGCTTAACTTCATACAAACCTGGCCTAATGGCCCAGACACAATGCAGACAGAAAGCGGACAGTAGTTCAAAATGGATACAATGTTTCATTTTTTTCTTACCATCATGCAAATCCACTAAGTGGCATTGCACGACAGTCAGCAATCATCCACAACACCTGCATATCCAAAAGACCTGCAGACAGAAAGCAGACACTAGACAATTTCAAAATGGATACATTGCATCATTTGTAGTTTGCCACAGCGCAAACACACTAAGTGGCATTGAGCAGCAGTCAGCACACTTACAGAGTAATAAATGGGAAGATATACATCTGCTGCCTAGTTGTTCGGGTAGCAGCAGTTATAAGTCAAGTGTTGCAGTATAGGTAAGCCTGGGTTCTAATCCCGCTCCACCCAAACTTTTCTTACTGATGTTTCACTTTACTTCATATGAAAATTAACAGTATACAAATACCTACACATAAGAATGAATATCTATAGCATATGCATTGAGCATACACAGGATATCAGAGACATATTACATGTGTAATGGTGGATTTCAGTACAATTGTGGTTGGTCATTTACACAGTTCAGAGCCACACTAATCCTTGTCCACTCACTTTTGTAAAACATAAAACAATGCAAACATAATTGCAAATAATAAGTATATATAGCACTGAAGCTCATATGAATTATATGTATGACTGAGGGGATACTGGCAGTTATATGCCTGTAATTATAATTGAATTTTTGGCCTTGGATGGACTTCAGACTTCATTGATACTCGTACATACATGAATTTATAAAACAGACTTTGTCAGATCACACACATATATGGTTAACCTCTCACTCTGTCATGTGTATTTATATATAATTAATGAAAATGTCTGTTCAGCATCTCTTCTGTGGTAAGGATGAAAAAATCAATTATATTGGAGAATATGTTTTGTCTGTGTTTAATAGGCTTGAATCCCGTGTTGTACAAATTAATTTTATCAGTGTATAAAGCCACACAAAAATGTGTCAGGTCCTAAAATTTATATCCCCAATACATGTTTGCAAAGTTAAATCAACTAACAGGTACAGCAGCAACCAACCCATAAAGTAAGTCAACTGTCAGATTAGCCTTCCTATATCAAAAACTGTTTTCCTCTCTGTTTGGCAGTATTGCTCTCCTGTTAACCTCACTCAAACCTGGTTGGTATGGTTGTTCAGGTTTGTGCACTAGCATTAAATGTGACAGCACAAATTGTTGGGAAAATACTCTTAACTGTTGCTGTTTGCCCTGAGCAGACATGTCCAGAGGTAGAAGGGAATATGCCTAATTTATGGCTCAAATGTGGTGTGTAGAGAAATTCAGGATTTTTACTGGACTTGTGGTAAAGTGACACACCAAAGGCTGCTGCAGGGGGATTATACTGGGTCTCAGTACAAATATGAGGCTTGGAATAATCTGGTTAATGCTGTGTCTAGTGCAACTGGCATTCCATGCACTGGAGAGCAGTGCAGGCAGCATTTTAATGGCTTCAAAAGGAGCAAACAGGATACACTAAACCAGTTGCTTGCTGAGTTTAGGACTGCTGACATCCTGCAGTTGTATAAGTTTACAGACAAAAAAAATTTAATTAGATAGAAAGCTGCATATAGGCAAGACTTGTATGCATGATAAGTCTCTTCTCTTGTTCTCTTTTTATTCCACAGCCAATCATGAGATAACAATGAACAGGGAAACCCAAGCTGAGTGTTGAGAAAGACTTAGGGAAGCATGAGATATGTATGCAACACAACATAACTATTATTTTATCTAAAGTACTACTCTTCTAACTGTAAAATCAAACATGCATGTTTCAGTCTGCAGTTTAATACAACTGTAGGAGTCAATTCTAATGCTGTAGTCAGATGTGGGTTCAAATACCACAAGAAACAAATATATTGCAAAATCATTTAAAAATATTACATAATAATTTCAACAGAACTGGCACAAATGCCCTGCTGTTAACTTAATCTGTATTATTTGACCAAGCATATGCGGAATATATGCACATTGTAAGGAATACTTGGAGTAATCATCAGTTATAGTCTGTAGTTGTTAAAAAGTATACTAAAATGTAAAAATAGAAATAAATTCTTTATAGTGTAATAATTTATTTTATGTCACATACAATGGTACTAATTATCTCTCTTTTTTTCTCAACAGAAACCTTATCTCTCTTTTATTATTTTTATATTCCTGGTCACATTTTCATGTCATCAGTTTCTGACAACTCACAAAATGCTTTACAGCACAAGGAGGTAAACCAACCACTGTGGCTCAGCCTGCCTCTGCTCCACAGGTGCCTGCACCAATGCACAGTACATCTGAGACCCAACCTGGCAGTACTATCTCTGCCGCCCCTGCATTACCTGGGCCCTCCACATTAGGTAGCATCACCCCAGCAGCTGGTGCAGCAGTACTGTTTAGGAGTATTTGCAGAGGTTGGGATTATGTCACCTGCCAGGAGATGCCAGGCTTGGTGAGTGAGGTTGTGGAGAGCACCAGTGGTGCATGCCTCCACCATATGAAGGGGATGGTCTCTATTATGGCATGTAAACAAAGATGTCAAGCACTCCAACAGTGAGTAGAGTAAGGGGACAGTGATGACAGTTCTGAGGGTGAGGATTAGATTCTGTCTGTCTTCATGTTTTATGGGCATCCAATGTCCCCTTCCTAGTCCTAATCATGGTGTCCCCAACCAATTGTATACCTCACTGTCCCTGTGTATTGTTTTGTTTTTCCTGTTTGTCTGCATCCACTTTCTTGCCTACCTGACTTACCCGACCCTGACATACCTACTTCCATTACCCAGCATTCCTCTCTTACTGAAATAAAATCCAACAATTGGGCTCATGTCCCAGAAAAAATACCATCCCCATACATAGCTCTCCACTTTGCACATGTGTCTCTGGAAAAGGATAAGGATTAATCCTAAAAGAGGTATTCAGTTGTGTATAACAAGCTTCAAGGAAACAGATAAGGACCCAGGTGCAAGAATCAACAGACTTCCTAGACTGTTACATAATTCACCTTGAAACAGAACACAAAGGAGCATATTAACAGACTGCATGACATCAACTGTGGGGAGTATCAAAAAACTGTTTTCATACAGAAACATTCTCAAACAGGAAAGACTCCCTACAAGTTTAATAAACAGACTGTATGACATCAGAAAATACAAAAGTAATGATTTTCAGAGTTTCCAAAAAACTGCTTTCATAAGAATGTATATATGTGAGATCTGATCTGATTTCTTGTTAGATCTGCATACTGAAGAACATATTTCAAGCTATATGTGAAGCAAATCTGAAGACATTAAAGCTATAAACTGTACAGTGTTGTTTGTGATATCTGTTAAATAGACAAGTTATTTAGTTCTGTACAAGAAAAACAATAATATACTGCTAACAATGTTAGTAGTCTGTAAAGTTTATGTGCACTAACCAGACTTTGTTTTTTACAAGGCACTAAATCAGAAGCTAATTAGACTTTGGTTCCAGCATGAAAAAGCTGCTTTGCATTTATTTCTACTAGGCACCAACACATAAGCTATAGTCGGCAGTATCAGCAAGTAAGACAAGATTATCATCATTCATTTTAAATAACTTTTCATATAGGCTTGGTTCTTTCCTACCTCCTTCCTGCACATTCCTATATTACATTCCCTTTGTTTTTCCACCAGGCTGCCCCCATTTCATAACTTTCCTATCTACCTCATTTTAACAACTTTAATCTAGTCAAAAAATAGAATCACACACCACTCACACATACCAGAAATGGCCCAGTGAAGCCCTTCACTTTTCATTTCTGTGTTTGAGCTGAGTTTCACATTAGGCACCAACGCCGAGTGACTGTGAATGGCTCTTCCCACCATATGGTATGGTGTGGTTAACTCCACTCAATGCTGCTTAAACCCACTGAGCTATGGAAACACACAGTTTCACTAGCTTTAACAACTATTTCATTGCATTATAAATACTTATTACATACACGTGGATTCGAACCCTGCATCATTTGAGCTCAAAAGAAATATCTCAATGCACTTACACTTGTGCTGCTGCAGAGTCAGATCAGCAGTAGGTATGTTTCTTACACTCAGTACTATCCAAAGTGCTGACTGCCACACCTCTCCACTTAGAGTGTTTGCACGGAAGTAAGCAAACCCATAGGAAGCTTGTTTGCTCATCACTTAACTACATGCAAATAGGGAAAGCAGTAGAAATAATTTCTGGCACAACATTTCTGATATGAATTATTTATGTACACCATAGTATCTGTTGGATGTGTTTACTATAGTTATTATGGATAAGTACTTCACAAGTTCAAGTAAGAGCCCCTAAATGTATATTTTGCATGCACAAACACTTTGCCATCAATTGAGCAAACCAGCTGCTGAGTGGTGTATTATGGAAAGTGTACATTAGCATGTATTACTTATGTTCACTGCACATTTGGTCTTCATCCCATGAAAGTACATGTAAAAACACAACCAAAGGGAAGGCATTTTTTTAAGGAAAATACACATATTTACACTGTAGTCATGTGCTACCTGCATCCCTGTACTGTAGTTGTTCCCAAATATATAAACTACACTATGGAAATAAATAAAAAATGCTTTCTTATATATGTTGTACATCTTTATACTGACAATATACATTCATATTTTCCATTTCTTGTAGTAATTTGAACAGCTGTTTGCATATGGTTTATAAAGCTGTTTCATAAGGTATACGTGCACATTGGAAACACAACAGCAAATACTACCCTTTGCACTATCATCAATCTGGTAACATGCAGAACTTCAATATCTTGACAGTTATACATGGCTAGCCATCCATTTCATATAGGCCTCCCAGCATATTCTCTCAAACATCTAGTGATAATGTCATCCACTATAAATTGCCTGACAGTATTGTAAAAGTCAGACATGTACCATGGTACTTGCACTAAGTACTGAGTTCTGTAGCTTGTGTACCTAGTTAGGTAGGGTTTCTAATCTCACTACAGCCAGTGTGTGTGTGTGTGTGTGTGTGTGTGTGTGTGTGTGTGTGTGTGTCTGTGTGTGTGTGTGTGTGTGTGTGTGTGTGTGTGTGTGTGTGTGTGTGTGCGTGTGTGTGTGTGTGTGTGTGTGTGTGTGTGTGTGTGTGTGTGTGTGTCTGTAGTCAGAAGGGCATAACTGTATATTCTAAAGGAATCAGTACAATTCCCATGGAGTACATATATTTTGACAGTTGTACCCCTGCCTACACATCCATTTCATTCAGGCCTCACAACATCTTCTCTCAAGCATTCAATGATGATATCATCATTATATATTGTCCTGAAGCATTGTGAAAACAGACTTGTGCCATGGTGTTTGAATTAAATACTGAGTTCTCTAGTTGATGTACTTAGTTAGGTAGGGGCTGTGTTCTCACTGCAGTCAGTTAGTGGGTGTGGGTTTGTTCAGTTGTTCAACATTCAAAAGACCATTTTACACCTACATATGGGGCATTGCTATTACCATCCTCTTCTCACCAGACAGTTGATGCAATCACTTATAAATGTCAGACTTGTGCTGTGGTGCTTGCATTAAATGCTGAGTTCTCTAATCAATGTACTTCGTTAAGTAGGGGTTTTGTTCTCCACGCAGTCATTGCTGCCTGCTTGCTTGTCAGTCAATTGACATTCAATACACCATTTGATACCTGCATCCAGGACACTGCTATTGCCATTCTCTTCTCACCAGACACTGCTAATGTCATCACTTATAAAGTGTTGCATGATACTGTAAAAGCCATACTTGTGCTGTGGCACTTGTGTTACTATGCATTGTAAGCACTTAAGTAGAGTTTCTATTCTCTGTGTAGTCAACAATCACTATGGTGACAATTTTAGAATAATATGTGAGTCCAATGCTTTGTCAAACTGTACTCCAAGCATCTCAGTGTAGCATGCAATGATGATGTCATTCTGCATAGCAGGCACTCTGACAGTATTCATGACAAGCATGTGCTGTGGCAGTAAAACTAACTACTATGTTTGCAAACTACTTTACCTATACTTATAGGGCTTCTGATCTGACAGCAGGCAATTTGCATGTCTATACATAGAGCTATCACTTTTGAGACAATTTTACAGAGGGATGTGACTCCACATCCATGTCCTACTGCCCTCCCACATTTTTTCCTTGGTATACAATGATGATGTCACACTCCATAAAGTGGAATGTAACAGTGTTATACTCAGACATATGTGGTCTTGCTACTGTGACATTGCATTGCATTCATTTTCTATACCTGCACAGGTGTAATGTTGAAATCAGGCCTGGTCTACTGCTGTGTGTGTTTGGTGATACATTATGGTCATTGTATAATCTTTGGAAACACTCTTCATTTTAAAACCACTTAGAGAAACTTTTGCATAGCCTCATGCATCCACCATCCTCTTTTTTCCTCTGGCCACATGACATCCTTCTTGCAGAGGATTGGAGGATGTACTCATGTCAAATATGCATACATGCATCATGAAGCAATGTTCTTCCATGAGCCTATGCAAGCCATCTCCAGACCACTGCATGTGAGATTGCTAATTCTGTCATGGTGTGGTGTTCATGTCCCATATAGATAGTGACAGGATGTAATTCAATCCAACAAATATATACATATGCACAATAGTATTATTATCTTCCATAGTACAGATATAGGGATTTGTTCTGGTATAATAATGGCTAGGATATAATTGGATGTTGGCCATTAGCCTAATAACATCCTATGACCCTATGAGCAGTTGACATGTCAATGCTGCTGTCATTGACATGTGCTATAGTGAGGTGTGGATATACAGTATGGCTGCAAGAGAGACTTACAATCTGTAACATGTATTGATGGTCATTGCTGCCATTGTATTACATGCTCCTTCCATTACATATGTAGTAATATGCCTCCTGAGAACTGCTGACATGATATGATATGCTTTTATGTATATTGCTGGCATATTAAGACATGTGTTATTATAGTGGAGCAGAACAATCTTCTACACAGCTCACATTCTGCATCACAGTGACACTTGCAGTATGGCACAGGTGTCCATGTGTCTACATAGCATTATTAAATGTTTTGTGACAGACATCAGTATTAATTAATATTGATTACTTGTTCACATAAGTCTTCTCCCATACACCTGTTGTTATGCTGTGATATATGCATTGTATCACATGTTTTGATGCAATTGTAACCTTGTGGCATTCATTGTATGTGCAGTTGTGTTGCTATACTCAATGATTATTGAGGTGGTCAGCAGCACCACTGTGTGACTATTAGCATTTGTGTCAGGAAATGTTCTGCATGTGTCACAAACTGATCTGTAATGTCTCCTGCTACTACATCAAGCCTCTAAAACACACCTTGCCCATGAAACACATATAGGCATACGTTGTGCAAGTGATGTAAATACATGGCATTGCTACAGTTGTACAACTGTGTGCATAGTACCAGTGTTTGGAATGTGATGAATGACCAAGGTACTATTAGGAAGTCTTTTCACAAATCATTTATTTCAATACATGTGAAATATTAAGGGGAATACACAACTAAGCACAGATCTAAATGTGGATGCCAGCAGACATACCCAACCAGAGGAAATAGACAATCTGCTAGCTGACAGTTTGTCTCGCATATCACCCCCCTGTTGCCACTGGCCATCAACCAAAGTATATATGCAAACATTATTCATTTATATTCTAAGGAATGCAGCTCATCTGTTTGCTCCCTTGGCTAGTAACAGAGACTCAATGGGCCCTGACAACATCACAGGTTGTGTATAGCATGACTCAAAACATGACCTATCAGACACAGTTTAAGCCATACTTCAACTCAGTTTCACAGACAGCTTATGTTCCTGTAGAAGGGTGTAAATCAACATACATCCTTCTCACTGGGAGTGACCATCACCTAACACATGGAGTTAGGGACACGTCCTGACTCTCCTCATTTGTGAGGCAGACCGACGTGTCATCATGGACTTCCTCTGAAAGGTCACAGGTAATATCCCAGCTGTGTATCATACCTATGTTCTGCTTGTTAAGGCTACCTACCATCTGTTACATCTGTTTGCTGTCTTCAAGATGATTAGCAAGGGCATGCATGATTACAGCACTATCATGCTGCATAACTTGACCTGACCAAGGCATTTGACACAAATCCACAGTCAGGTATTATAGAGAAACTGTCTCAAGTGACCATAAACACCTACGTCACAAAGTGGGTAGATGACTGGATCACATACGTGACAAATAAATATGTTGCAATGTGTGAAGGGACCTCTATCTAGAATCCAGTGACCAGGTCAGGGCTCTGTGCGAGGCCATTTACTGTTCATTATTTAAGTCTCAGACATCAGCACTGACTTACACATCGTTTCTCCAACCAGCTTTATGGAGGACCTCAAATTGTGGACAATCATTGAATCCAAGTGTGGTACTGGTATAATGCACACAGTATCAAGACACATAAAAGATTGCTGCTACAGCCATGGCAACATGATAAATGAAGAAAAATCAAGGTGGTATTAGTTCCATTATGAAAGCAAATACACAAGGGGATAATTACAATATAGACAGCACACCCCTATGAACAGACCAAGTGATATGTAACCTGCATAATCAGGTAGATAGTATGTGAAAAGTCCAACAGCATGTGCCCACAGTGGTGAACACTCCCTTGTTTGTAGCACAACTCCCGAGTATGTGCAGGAGATTCACATCAAAGGCCATTATAGTTCCATAGTTTTCAGCCCTCAATGCACCAGTAACTGAGTACAATGCACCCTTTCTCATGTACCTTCCAACATCTCTTCCAAGGAAGAGTTATTCAAGTGTACCACATTTGACACAGCGACTTTCCACACATCTTATTGGCCATACCTAAGTATTCTTTTTGTTGCATAAACATTACTGATTGATGATGCAGAACACCAGTCAAGGTATTATAGAAGATGCATGTGTGATATGAGTTTCTGTGATGCACGCAGTGAATACATAGCTGATTGACAACATTGACGGCACGAATTACATTTGTGAGATTGTGGATTGTGCCGTATATATGGTATGCACACTTGTCAATTCGCCAGGATTATTTGTAATTTCAAATACAGGTGTGGCAGTGTTCCTCCTAACACCTTTGGCAAATGTTAAATTTTTGAGCAAGGTGTGGTTGATTCCCCCTCAGAGACTGCTGACAAATCATAACTGTTGCACAAGTGTGTTCTCTGATCACCCATAATCACATATGTTGTCGCTCATCTTTCTCTAGTATAGATGACGAACAGGTGAGATAGTCTGTTTATATGATTTATTACATAGAAACACATCAGGATGGATAGCAGCATTATGAAATATAATTGAACTGAGTAACTGACAGACTACACAGACATACATACTGACACCTCAACAGCCAACTACAAAATGGCAGTCAAGCTCACATGTACTTAGCATTTATACACTTGTGCAAGACCTTAGAAAGCTTTTCAAAGGCATACATACATATTGATCTACATCCTCCCTCTTAAATATATTGCCCTCGATGAAATAACATTGGAATAAGTCATACAATAATATAGACATTAAAAATAAACATAATATTCATATCCAAGTTGATATGTATCTGTAACATGGTTTGGAAATGCAACCTGATCTAGTAATATAGTAATCAGAACTGGGTTTAGCAACAAGGATAGTCTTCGGTGAACAACTCACATCAGGAATTTCAGGATTCATCTCAGGAACAGGAATATTTACTGGAATGTCCTCTGGAATAGGAATTCTGGATAACTCACTCTGAGATAAAGAATCTTTTTCACAGGCTGAATGCTGCAGTACAGGCTCAGACACAGGCATCAAATATTTCCAATTCTGCCTAAACTCTACTCCTAGGGTTGCCACATTTTCAAATGAACAAAGTGGGACATTTTTGGTACAAACATCAGATTTTGCAGGGCAAAATATACCCACGGCCAGTTACAAAGGAAAGAACTTCACTTTTTTGCCTAAATAAATGCTTATTCTTGTAGCATTTTAGTTGCTTATTCTGTTTCTTAAAACATTTAGGTGTTTCAGATACAGAATAACTGTTTTATGCAACTATTACATAAAATACAGGAAATATTTTTGTCCAAAAATCTCAGGACATTTGCCATTTTTTCAAGTTTTTTGCAGGACACAACTGCCCAAAGAGGGACTGTCCCTTGCAAAATGGGACAGGTGGTAACCCTGGTTGTGATTCCACAATATACGATCTCTGGATATACACTTTTCATGACTTCAATCTGATCATAATCTTTGCACATTTGCATTCTCACTGTCTCTCCTTCATGTAATGGACTGAGTGGTTTTCTGGACTTATCGTAATAAGACTTCTGGGATAGGTGCTTCTTTAACAGATGGACTTTCAGTGATCTATTATTCTTAGCACTTGGAACCAATAAACTATTGCTGACTGGTAATGTAGTTCTGGCTTGTCTTGACAGAAGTCTCTGGGCTGGTGAACCAAGATGTTTAACATTTCTGTGATTCAAGAGATTCAGGAAAACATCACTATTATCTTATTTCAACTTCTCTAGTTACTGTTTTGCAATTTGAACTGCATGTTCTGTCAAACCATTTGACTGTAGGTATTCAGGGCTACTTATGACATGGATAAAGTCCCACTTTTCGGCAATTGTTTTGAATTGCCAGCTAGTAACTGTGTACCATTGTCAGAAATAACTTTGTGCAGACTCGACCACAGTAGTCCAGGAATCTGGTTTAGCTGAAGTGGTTCCTTCTGTTGATGTGACTTTCTACTATTACATACAGAACAAGATGAAAGTACTGTCCCAACGTCTTGTGACAGAAGGCCAGAATTCTAGTCCTCTCACCCTCCTTTTGGTAGAATCAGTTCCTGGATGGCCATGATGCAAGATAGTAATATATTCTTGTTGCAAGAATTTTGGAACAGTTACTTTTGGACCTTTCATGATAATATCATTGTCAGACAAAATCATCTCATCTCTGTAAGAAAAATAAGGTTGCACTTCTTGAGGTAAACTAGATTGCTTTGATGGCCATCCTTGATTGATAAAGTGGTTGAGTTTCTATAGAACTTGATATGTATCTGTATGATTTCTTAGCTCATCAAGACATGTGGAAGAAAAATGTCTCACTTCCATGACTTCAAAATCAAGTTTTTCATTTTCATGCAGTTGAGTGGTGTTTCTGGGTGATCTGGATAATGTATCAGCAAAATAAAGAAGTTTGTCTTTTATGTAGACAAGATTGAAATTATACTTTTGCAATCTCAACATCATGCATTGCAACCTGGCTGGAGCTGTATGCATAGGCTTTCTCAAAATAGTGACTAGAGGTTGGTGATCTGTTTCAATTTGGATAGGTCTACCATAAATATAATCATTGAACTTTGAACATGCAAATACAATTTCCTAAAGCTCTTTCTCTATATGAGCATAGTGTATGTAGAGTAGTGTGTGTGTTGTACCTTTAAGAAGCATTTTCAAGGACAGCACGTGCATATAAATAGCAAGCACGTGCTAGCTTCAGTGCCATTTTGAGAGTGCATCCAGAGAGTGAACATGTATGTGCGTGATAACTAGTTTGCTTATAAGTTTATCTAAGTTAAAGTTATTAAGCCTCAATCCTGATGACAAAAATGCATGCACCAAGGCATTCACTTTGCTAAACTTAGCTGGGTCAGAGGCCATTGAAAGAGAACATCCATTTGTGTATGCACCAGCAGAATATGAAGGAGAAGGGGAAAACCATCATATTGTTGTACAGGCTGAATCAAGCAAAAAACATGAGTGTTTGAAATGCAAATTCAGGGAGATATGCAACCCTCGGACAAGTGTTACATTAGAGAGGCATTTATTTTACACAAGAGATAAAATGCCAGGATAAACTTTTATACTACTTACCTAAGAAACAAAGCTAAAATGTGTAGGTTTGGTGATTTAAAAGATAAACTGATAAAGGACATGTGTATGGTATTAATAGTGCTGCAGTGAGAAATATTTTGCATTGTGACAGTGATTTAGTGCTATGGAAAGCTATTGAGATTTGTCAAGTCCATGAAGTTACAGAAAGGTACACAAGTATACTTGCAAGTGATAAGAGCATGGTTTCAGCAGGCTTCGGAGCAAAGCAGACAGCATGTAGCACATGGCTAGCAGAAGCAGGCCTAAGCACAAGACAGCTGTAACCCCTGTGGGTGTGCCAGGCAAAACCCATAGTTTTCCAGCAAGTTCTAAGACTAGTTCAGTGAAAAGGACATGCTCAGTGCAGTACAAGGATGAGTCAGCAAAACCCAAATCAAGCTTTATTGTTAATTGTCGCAATTGTGCCAGTCATGAGTCTAAAAGAGAAAAATGCTTAGCATTTGATCAGCAATGTCACAAGGGTAAAAAAATGGAACAATTTTCAAAAGTTTTGCAAACCTAGTAAACCTCATCTAGTTATAAAGAAAGGTCACTTAAAAAGCAAATTGGTAATATAGAAAGCTGCAACCATAATTTCTACATAGATAGTGTATCAGTAATTGGTGAAAAAGTTGATGCAGTAGATTTGATGGCAAAGAATGAAGTGTTTTGTACTATCCAGATCAATGGTAAAACCACCAAGCTCAAAGTAGATACTGTTTCAAAGCATAAAGTTATATCAGCAGACACATTTGGTGAGGTGGGAGCTGGTGAGCAACTTATTGTGGCCAATTGTGAGAAACTTGTTGTTTATGGGGATGAAGAAATTCAAACTAAAGGCTCAGTAGTGCTTTCATGTTATTAGGCTAGGAGCTGCTACAGCTTACTATTCTATGTAGTCGAAAGTCCTGTGTAGTCATTATTGGGTCTCAGAGACAGTTTGGGAATGAATCTGCTTTCCTTTACCAAAGAAGTTCATTATATAAGCGCATGTCTCATTTCCAGTTTTACTGATGCTATTTTCTCAGAGTATGCTGATGTTTTCGATGACAAGTTAGGCAAACTTCAAGTTGTGTATTCTATGAAGTTAGACCCAGAGGTCAGTCCAGTGGTCAGACCAGCAAGAAAAGTTCCAATAGCTATGCAGAATAAAGTCAAAGCTCAGCTGGATAAAATGGTGCTGCAAAGTATAATTTGTCGAGTTACAGAACCTACTGAATGAGTGTCGTCCATGATAGCAGCAAATAAAAAAGGCTCAGATTAAATCAGAATATGCATTGACCCAAGAGATTTCAACAAAGCATTAAAGAGACTGTATCTTCCTATGTGTACAATTGAGGAAGTCACAGCCCTAATACCAAATGCCACTGTTTTTTCTGTCTTGGATGTAGGTTCATTTTGGCAAGTGATGCTTGATCCCAAATCTTCACTACTGACTACATTCAGTAGCCCATTTGGAAGATATAGATTCCTCAGGATGCAATTTGGAATAAATTCTGCAAGTGAAGTCTTTCAGCATGCCATAGAGCACATTTTTTTCATATTATCTTTGTGGCATATTAGTGGATGATTTATTAGTTGGAGGCAATGGTGAAGCAGAGCATGACAGAAACCTTAGGAAAGTTCTAGACAGAGCACGTGAAGTGGACTTGAAGCTCAATCCTCTGAAGTTCAGATTCAGAGTACCAGAAGTTACATATGTAGGTCATTTATTTACTAGCCCTGGCTTGCGACCAGATTTGTCCACGCAAGCAGACATTCTTGAGATGTCAGCAATGGATAATGTTCAGGCTCTACAAAGTTTTCTTGGTATGGTCAACTATTTAAGCAAGTTTATACCAGACTTCAGTGAGTTGATAGTGCTTTTGAGAGAGATGACATGCAAAAATGTTACATGGTCTTGATTGGAAAAGCACCAGAGAGCATTTGAAGACCTTAAACAGAAAATTGCCACCCCATTTACATTACAATACTATGATGTCAATAAACCAGTCTCTCTTTCCTGTGATGCTTCAAAATTTGGTCTTGGTGCAGTTATTCTTCAAGAGGGCAGGCTAGTAACCTATGCATCTAGAACTCTTACCCAGACTGAAATGTGATATGCTCAAATTGAGAAAGAACTTTTGACAGTAGTATTTGCATGTTCTAAATTTCATGATTATATTTATGGCCGAACTATTCAAAATGAAACTGATCACCAACATCTAGTCACTATTTTAAAGAAGCTTATGTATTCAGCTTACAAAGAATGGTGCTCAAATTGGAAAAGTACAACTTCAAAATGGTCTATATGAAAGGCAAACTTCTTTATCTGGCTGATACCTTATCCAGATCACCCAGAAATACAACTGAACAGCTTAATGCAGAGAATTTTGACTTCGATGTCATGGAAGTGTGTAATTTTTCTACCACAAGACTCAATGAGCTGAGAGATCATACAAAAGCTGATCCTGTTTTGCAAAAGCTCAACCACTACATTAATGTTGGATGGCTGTCAAAGCAATCTAGTGTTCTACCTGAAGAGCAAACTTATTTTCCTTACAGAGATGAGATGTTGATGGAAGAAGGCATTATTTTCAAAGGTTCTAAAATTGTTATTCCTGCTTTCTTACAACAAGAATATATCCAGATTTTTAATGATGGTCATCCAGGTTCGGAATCTACCAAAAGAAGGGTAAGAGAATTAGTATTTTGGCCTTATCTGGCAAAAGATATTGATCAAGTGATTTTTTTCTTTTCAGTATGTAATAGCATTAAATCACATTTGTAAAAAGAACCACTTCAGCTGAGTCAAGTTCCTGAACTACCTTGTTCAACAGTAGCCACTGATATATTTGAGTGGAACAATCAGCATTACTTAGGGTTGGTAGACTCTTATTTGAAGTGGTTTGAGATTGATTTACTACCTAACCTACCATCCAGTGCTGTCATTACCAAGTTAAAACGTCATTTCTCAGTCCATGGGAGTCCACAGAAGCTTATCACTGACAATGGTACCCAATTTACCAGTCAGTTGTTTCAGAAATTTGCAAAAGAATGGGACTTCATACATGTTACTAGAAGTCCAGAATTCCCACAGTTAAATTGACTAGTTGAACGTGCAGTACAGAATGCAAAGCAGTTACTAGAGAAGTCAAAGTGTGATAATACCGATGTCTTTTTGAATTTACTCAATCTCAGAAACATACCCTGTGACGATATACTTGGCTCGCATGCTCAGAGACTTCTATCTAGGCAAACCAGAACAATCTTACCTATCAGTTCCAGTTTATTGAGGCCTAAAGCTAAGAACAACAGAACTATCAAAGCCCAACTATTCAGAAAGCATTCTTTCCAGAAGTCCAGCTATGATAAATCAAGCAGATTTCTTCATTCACTGAAATATGGAGAGATAGTGAGGATACAAACAGCAAAAGGTTTTGACCAGATTGGGCAAGTAACAGGTATATGTGCTGAGTCAAGATCCTACTTCACAGAATCTGAGGGTGTGGAGTACAGGAGAAATCGCAGACATCTTCTTCTGTAGTGGAATTGATGTCACAACATTGTTCCTGTGATAAAGACTCTAGATCTCAGAGCAATCTAGACAATGTTCCTGTTGCAGAACATGTCTTAACTCCTACCTCCATTCCTGATAATGTTCCTGATGTCCCCAAAGTTGAACATTCAGCAGAGACAATCCCAGTTGGTAGACCTAGTTCTAATTTCTATGTCACACCATTGGTCATATTTCAGACCTAGTGTGAAATATACAGCAACCTGGACATAATTGTCTATATGTATTTAGTTCTGTATATTTACATGGCAAATAATTATTTTTTATCAATTGCATGTCAATTAATGTCATCAATAATGCATGACTCATTTCTCAAATAGGGAGGATGTAGAATAGTGTGCATGTTGTACCTTTAAGAAGAGTTTCCAAGGACAGCACATGCATATAAATAGCAAGCACATGCTAGCTTCAGTGCCATTTTGATAGTGCAGCCAGAGAGTGGACATGTATGAGTGTGATATCTAGTTTGTTTATAAGTTTATCTAAGTTAAAGCTGTTATGCCTCAATCCTGATGTGTTTGTACATAATAAAGCTGCTTAAACAGAACCCACAGAGGTTCATCTGTTTTATCCTGACAGTGCATTTCAGTTTGGGTTAGAGTTCTGGATGCATAGGCAACAGGTTGACCCTCTTGAAGAATGACTGCACCAAGACTAAATTTCGAAACATCACAGGAAAGAGTAACAGGTTTGTGAACATCATAGTATCTGAAAGTTGGTGGACTGGAAATTCTCTGTTTCAGGACATCAAATGCTTTCTGGTGCTGTTCCAACCATGACTAGGATACATCTTTACATGTTAGCTCTCTAAGTGGTGCTGCAAGTTGGCTCAAATCTGGAATGAACTTGCCTAGATAGTTAACTATGGCAAGAAAACATTGAAGGACTTGAACATTGTCTGGAGCTGGCATCTCAAGAATAGCTGTTTGCTTGTAATGGTCTGGTTGTAAGCCTGAACTGGTAAATAAATTACCAACATAAGTAACTTCTCACAACCTGAACTTGCACTTCTGAGGTTTCAGCTTATGATTCACTTGACATGCTCTTTCCAGAACTTTCTTGATGTTTCTGACATACTCAGCTTCACCATTACATCCTACTAGAAGATCATCTACTATAATAGTACAGGAATATCCAGAAAAGATTTGCTCCATTGCACGCTGAAAGACTTCACTTGTAGAATTTATCCCAAATGGCATTCTCAAAAATCTGTACCCGCCAAAAGGAGTACTGAATATAGTTAGTAAGGAGGATTTCTTGTCAAGCAAAATTTGCCAAAATTAACTCTTTTCATCTTTTTTTTTGTTTTTCAAAAATTTCTTTATTGCATTTTTCAATAATAAACACACACAAGAACACCATAAGACACATATATGTTACATCTATGTAATAAAAAACATAAACACAAAGAAAAGGAAACACATAACTACCACGAGCTAACTAACTATATACAAATGATACATACAATTTACACTAGAAGTCATGTTTTTAGCCATCTACTACAATAGATATATAAAGGCAGGTAAAATCAGATATTACACCATGACCCCCCCAAAACGTGCACGCTGATTGGCCAGTGTGCACATTGTAAATCGAGTTATACTAATGGAAAAAGGTCCGGTCGCCCGGACTTTTTTCCATTAGTATAACTCTACTTTTAAAACACTGTCTCGCTATGTTAAATGGGTTTAAAATAGCGAGACAGCTTTAAAATAAGCAACGGAGATCTCTGTTGCTTATTTTAAAGCTGTCTTGCTATGCTAAACCCATTTAACATAGCGAGACAGGTTTTAAAAAAATGCAATGGAGAAAGCAAGATCTCCGTTGCTTTTTTTACTGTTTCGCTATGTTAAATGGGTTTAACATAGCGAGAGAGTTAAAATAAGCAACGGACATCTCCGTTGCTTATTTTAAAACTGTCTCGCTATGTTAAACCCATTTAACATAGCGAAAACAGTAAAAAAAAAAGCAACGGAGATCTTGCTTTCTCCGTTGCTTTTGCCCACAGCTCTGATTTACTGCGCAGGCCCGTAGTACATCAGAACTGCTGCGGATGCCAGACATCTGTGGAAGGGCAGTAAACAGGCATTATACTATGCCAATATTTAAGAAAAGTAATAGTTTCTTTTCTTAAATAATGTCATGGTATAATAGCAATAACCCACTTCTGGGTGTGGGTAATGCTGTATTTACCCACGGTTGGCTTAGTTTGGTCCCTCGGGCTTCGCCCTCGGGACCAAACCACGCCAACTGTGGGTAAATCCAGCATTACCCACACCCAGGCATGGGTTATTGCTATATTACTTAGAAATGAGGAAGACAGGTTAGGAATCGGTCAATAGATTGGGGTGATACTAATGAAGACCCATTACCACATAACCCATTATAAGAACTACAGTGCTTAACGTGAGAGATATAATACAATCAGGGATCAGACAAAATACTAATCTAAAGATACTAGGTGTTTTTATCACTTAAGAATGACATCAAGCATGCATTGCCAGTAATTGTGGTAGTATTCTTTTTTAAGTGGTTGAGTATGTTAATTTGTGGGAACGAATATACTTAATTGCTAAGTTGCTAAATTCTTCCCATGTGAGAGGGGATGTGATTAACCAATTTTTGTAGAACTTTATGAGTGTACATATTGTGATGAATACGTGTTTTAGAATTTTTGATAACTTGTTTATGTTAACGTGTAATATAGCCATCTGCCATGATAGTGTACTTTTTTCATATCCCATTTTTTTCTAATCTAGCCCTTAGGGAGCACCAGAGGTTGTGTACTTTCTTACATTCCCACATGACATGAAGAATATCTGCAGTTTGATTGGGGCAATGCAGGCATATGGGTGTTAATTTGGAATTAAATTTACTAAGTTCCATTGGTGTGAAATAGGCATTATTTATCATTATCTGAGTGTACAACAACCTTTTGAAAGGAATAAACTTGTCCGTATTTTCTACTGCTTCTTTTTTGGTTTGCTCATTAATCTGTGGGGATTTATCTTGCCAATAAGGTGAGAATAGAATAGAGTTCTGAAGTTTTCTATTCATTACCAGTTTATATGTTCTAGAAATTGTCTTACCTTCAGTAGCTAGGTTTTTAAGTATTAAATTAGCTAGGCTAATTTCCTGTATGTCTAAGTTATCTGATGTGAATTTAGTGTTTATGAGATGGCATATCAAATTAAGGATAGTAGTGTAATTTTTGGTGAGATTTAGCTACTGTCTTATTTGTGAAATACTAGTTCCTTTCCATTTGTAAATATCCCAAACGTTAAGATCCCTTATTAAGGGGAATTCTTTCAGGTTAATTGGTTGGTTATTTATTAATAAATTAGGATTTGAATGAAGGGGTTGTAGGAAGGGAAGGGCTTTAGAAAGTTGGATTGACTTGAATAATTTTTGGGTAACTAAAATCATATGCTTAATTAGAGGATGTAAGTTTTTGATGCAGACAGACTTTGGGTTAATTTCTAAGAATAGTAGCATTTTAGGATTAAAGCCAAGAGTTTCAAGTTGTTCATTCCAGATCTTAATCTACAGATGTGACCAATTTGGAGATCTAGAATCAAAGTTTATTATCTGAATTAATTTACATGAAGTGATAATGCTATGATATAGTTTAAGATCAGGTAATCCCAGTCCCCCTTTAGTTTTTGGAAGCACACGCTTATCATATTTGATTCTAGTAGATTTGGGAAACCAGATAAATTTTGGTAAGGCTTTTTCTGCATCTAGAAATAATTTATTGAGGATAACAGAGAAGGTGGCATTTAGATGGAAAATAATTCTTGGGATCACATTCATCGTAACTATGCTAGCTTTGGAAAGTACAGACGTATTTATATTCTTCCATCTATTTATGTCATCTTCTATAACAGACCAGGCCAGTAATAAATTATTTTTGATAATTTCATTGAAGTTGGGGATGTCAATTGTACCTAAATATTTTAATTGATATATAATCTTGAACTCACTCACTGGGAAATAGGATGCCATGTGTCCCAATGGATTAAGAGGGAAGAGATGGGATTTATTTGAGTTTAGCTTATAGTCGGAAATCTCTGAGAATCTGTCTATGGCATTTATGATCTTAGGAAGATCTGATGTGGGAAGTTACAGGTAGATATTTAAGTCATCAGCAAAGGCTGAGTAAAGTAACTTGATGTTAAAGATTTTTGGGATGTGGTGAAAATATTTTTTTAGATATATATAGGAACAGGGGTTCTAAGTATAGGTTAAAAAGATAAGGTGAAAGTGGGCAGCCTTACCTTGTTCCCTTTGAGATGGGGATGGGACTGGGTCTGAAGTTATTTATTTGGATCAAGGTGGAGGCTTTTTGATAGAGAGTCTTGACAATGTTAACAAAATTCAGAGGTATTCCGAACCAAAGCATTGTAGTAAACAGGAAGTTTAAGTTGACTCTGTTGAAAGCTTTGCTGGTATCAGCAGTAATGACATATCTGGGGTGTTTATCTTTATTGAGGAGCCTGATAATAGTATCTAGAAGAAGGGTGTTGTCGCAAGTTTGTCTATTTGTCATAAAGCCCATTTGGTCATTGGAGATTATAGAGGGAAGAACACTTTTCAATCTGTTTGCAAGGATATGAGCTAGAATCTTGATGTCAGTGTTTATCAGGGCTATTGGCCTATAATTAGCTGGGTCTGTACGGTCTGAATTAGGCTTATGTATAAGAAATGTTTTAGAGTTGTTTATGTAATTGTCAGTTATCCCATTTTGTATTATGTAGTTGTAGACTTTAAGAAGTATTTTTGAGACAGGCTGTATGAATATTTTATAAAATTCAGATGTCTAACTATCTGGGCCTGGAGATTTACCTGGTTTTAATTTGTTTATCACATTTATTATTTCTTCTAACAGTATTGGTGACACCAAACGATTGCTCTGATCTTTCGTAATTTGGGGAAAATTTAATTTGTGCATAAAATCTTGATACTTGTCTGTAGAAGAAGGAACGGATAAATTATATAGATTTTTATATATATATCCTCAAATACATTAAGAATGTCTTGGTCTTTATGATTTATACATCCTTCATAATGTATTTCCTTGATCCTCGGGGTCCACTCTTTGTGATAATAATCCTGGCTAACATTTTGGATGGTGCTTGTGCCCATTCTGAGTATTGCTATAAGGTTCTTAATTCTAGTAGGGAAATATATTCTAGGTAGTGCAGCTGTAGCTGCTTTTGTCAATCAATTATTTTACTTTCAAGTTCTTTTGTGTAATTTTGTTGTAGTTCTATTTCAGCAGTGGTCATTTGAGATTCAAATTCATTTTTTGTGTGGTTGTATTTCTTTTTAAAACCATGCAGCCTTTTTGCATTAAAACACCTCTGATAACAGCTTTGGTGGCTTCACACTGCTTGTTAACAGTTATCTGGACAGATACAAGATCCTCATCAAGTTGATTTAGAATACTATTTATTTCTTGTGCTACTTCTTTGTTCTGAATCATTTTCAGGTTTAATGTCCATTTATTAAAAGGTGAGAGGTTTTTTTTGGGGGGGTTCGAAGTGTTGATGGAGAGGCTAATTTTTGAGTGGTCTGAAATGGTTCTAGGAGTTACAGTGTAACCCAATCTATACAATCTAAAAGCTTGGGAAATTAAGAACAAGTCAATCCTTGACCAGGACTTGTGTGCGGCTGAGAAGAAGGTATATCTGGATATTGTCTTATCATATTGATAATTATCATAAGGGTCAAAAAGATCAAAGGTGTTTTGCAGTTTGTCCATAGCTAAAGTGATATGTTGAGGTTGTTTGATGTGCTTGTGGGATCTATTTTTATCTGGGTTAACTAAAACATTCCAGTCCCCTCCTAGGATGTAGAAGTGATGCAGATGATTAGCTATAAGGTTAAAAATGTCATATATAAAGATATGTTGATTCAAACATGGGCTATATAAATTGATAAAGAGTAAGGGTTTATTTATAGTGTGGTGTTTACAAGTAAAAAGCACCCACCTCCTATTAGGGTTTGTTTGTGTGGAGATAATTTCACCTTGGAAAGAGTTATTAATTATGATAGCTACCCCCTTAGAAGTGGAATTATCCCCTGCTGCAATTATTTGCTTGATCCATTTCCTTTTCCTATCTGTATCCTAGAGTTGTGAGGTTAGATGGGTTTCCTGTAGATAAGTTATTTTGGATTTACTTTGGTACATGATATGCATGATTACATTTCTTTTTTCCTGTCTGAGAGCCCTTTAACATTCCGAGAATCTATTAGTATCATTTAAGAGTGTGGTTTAAAAATATCCTTATAGTGGTAGGTGGATTTAAGTGAGTATGTAAAATTAAGGGTGTCTTTACTTGACTACTTGTGGAGAGAAACAATTTACACTCAGTGACTTCTAGTCTCCTACTGCCCTTGCAGGTGCCTAACCACCCATCCCTCTGTGAAAATAAGTGAACATGAAGTGTACGATAAATGAAGGCTTGATAATGCAATAATAGAATAGATGGAAGAAGCAGAGGGATGTCAAAGTTACCTATTTGGATCCAAACATGGACAAACATCTGCATCATACCAAGCGGGGCAAGCCCCTGTGTCGTATGAGTTAAAAGGAAGGTTTAGTTTCTGACCTCTATTAAACAGTGCATTTCAAGTCTAGTTTAAGAAAAGTAAAAGAAAAATGGAATATAATAACACTCAATACAGTATAGAAAAACTATATATTGAAAATCAAGAAAATGTATACTGACTTTATGGAAAAAAACATATAATCCTTAGGTTATAGTAATAAGTTAATGACAGCAAACTCTATACAGCATTCTTTTAAAGATTAAAAGTATAAGAACTTGGAGCTAATGACAAGATGTAGCAGAGGAGAAGAAAACAAAAATAGAAAAGCTAACACAACTACTTTTCTTGTTTAATTAGAATCCATATAAATAACAATAAATTCTCACTTGAACTTATATATTCATTTAGAGAACTAGTTCAAGTAATGCAACATCTATTAGTGTCATCTTAGTTAGGCAATTATACAATATATAATTAAAATAAAAAAAAGAAAAGGGGAAACAATCTTGCAACAGATGGCTAACTGGAAGGGCTACTTAACTAATCGCATAGGAAAAAAGATATAAGAAACAGTTTGTTAGCCAGGTAAAAAAAAATTATGAATTTTTGATATGTTACCCTATAGTATAACAACAATTGTTTCATTAGAAGATACAATACCTGAATCAAGCCACAACATTTTCCCTCCTCTACCCGAAGGGTGGAGATAGGGCCATAGAGGTATGCACATTACAAACTGATTGATCTTATATTAGTGATCTTTAAATAACAGAAGTTTTTTTTTTTTAATATAGGTGAACACAACCTTCTTTTGCTTTAGTTTGAAACATGATATTATATAAATAACTTGGTGCATTAGTAGTGTAAAGAAATGTCATTAGTTTCTTTATTTTACACACCTCTAGCATGGTCAGACATTGTGGCATACAAAGATTCAAGGCTATGCAACTTTAGAATGATGGTAAAACAGTTATGGTTTAATTGGAAGTGCTGATTTTCAGGTACATATAATGTGAAGAACAATACCTTTTATGCACTTTTAACAGCTAATCTGTATGGAATGTGAGCTGCAGGGAGGTGTGAATACATTAATTACTGTCTGTATTGAAACCACATACCACAGACTGCAGCAAGTAATTAGCATAAAACTCATTTTCTTTTACAAACTGCAGAAGTGTTAAACATAGATTTTTAGAGTTCCAAATGGTGTAAATAGATTAAATCTTCAAGAAAGTAGTCTGAAATAAGCATACCCAGCACTCGCAACATATTTTTGCCATATTTCAGTTCCCAGTAATGCACTGGGGCAATGATGATGTTTCTGACGACCTCTATGTGTTGAAAGGTGAAAGGTTGCTGCTGGCTTGCGGTTTTGAATGGAATTATGGGAAATAGAATGGCAAAACTCTAACGGACCTCATGGCCTTCACAGAACATTCAGAATTTTCATATCAATATTAAAAGTATCTGAAGCAGGAAGAAATACCTCTAGAATAGCTGAAGCAACAGTCGTTTACCACTGGGCAGGTAAAATGAGTTTCTTCATGCTGGATTTATTTTAAACAGTCTCAAAAATGTGGATTTTGCATTTTTAGGAGATTCAATGGATACTTTTTCATTTTCGTGGAAGAATATTAAGGTAGGGGGTACTTCATCTGAATGATTTATTATTTTCAATCAGTAAGCACAATATTCACTCAGTTTCTGCCGGTTTGTTTAATTTCCAGGGGTAAATTGTGAGTAATAGTTACTTTATGTCCTCTCCAGGACAGATTTTTTTTTTTTGGTTTTATAGGCAGTCAGGATACTTAGTACATGTGCAGCATTTAATATCCTGATGTAAATCTGCCTAGGATATTCGGATGTTTGTTATCGCCTTATAGATCTATGTGCTCTCTCTATTTTAATGTCCTCCAACAGGTCTCTGTTGCTTAGTAGGGAACTAAATATTTCTTTAATTATTGAGCTCAGCTGTGCACTTTCAAATGACTCTGGTATTCCTCTTATGATAAGATTATTTTGTCTGCTTCTTGCATCTAAATCAATCATTTTTTGTTGCAGTTCTTTGAAAGCATTAGTATTTGTCTGTAGAGTCTTTTTGAGATCATTTATTTTTAGTTAATTGTCCATGGTTTTAGCTTCATTTTGTTACAGCCTAAGCATAATCTGGTCCATATTTGTGCTGAAGGAAGCACGTTTTCTTGAAAAACTTGTATTTCTGTTTGAAGTGATTGCAAAGTACATTTAAGATTTTCTGGTGATAATGGTTGTTCTTGTTTTCAACGAAGGTTTAGGTTAGTAAGTTCTATCAGAGGTTTAGTTTTTTGCCTTTTGGAGGAAGTATAGGTTCATAGGTTTATACTAGGCTATCTGCCCTAAGGCACTTCTAAGCCTAGCCCAAATTTTTGTGGCTTACGCCACCCCTTATATGAAAAAATACTGTGCCCATTAGTTTGTTGTGCCTCTGTCCAGCAGTGACACAGAGATGATTCCCGGGATAAACCTACGATCTCCCATCCACAGGTCAAGATTTCTCTTGAACAGAGCCAGCGAGGTGCTCTGCCTCACATGGACCGGGATTTTATTCCACATCATAGGGAGTCTCTGTGTGATAAATCTATCCCTCCAGCACGTCCTATTTATATCCGTGCTAAGGTTTAAGTCGCTTGCTCTAGTGGTTTTGGTGGATTTGGATTTTTTGAGGTGGAGGATGTCCATTAATTCCGGGTTGGACATGGCCTTGTATGTCAGGCACATGTCACCTCTGAGCAGACTGTATGCAACTGAATGGAGCTGGAGTTTCTTCAATCTGGCAGCATATGACAGATTTTGGAGTCCCTTTATCCTTTTGGTGAGGAACTTTTGGGGTCTCTCCAATTGCTGCAGATGTCGGGTGCGATACATCCCAAATGGGGCATTGTACTCGAGCATTGGTCTGATAAGTGAAGAGTACAGGGGAACAATGTCCTCACTAGATCTGGATGTGAATCCCTTCATGATCAGGTGGGCAATGTAGAAGGTCTTTCTAACCACTTTAGCAATGTGAGTGTCAAAAGAAAGGCCACTGTCAACTTGGGTCCCCAGGTTCCTGATAATCTCTTCTGTGCTTAGTGGATTGCCACCTATATGGTAGCTTGGGGTTATCTTGTTTTTCCCGAAAGGTATGACTATACATTTTTTGGCGTTTAACTTCAGGCCATGGCTCTGGCACCAGCTATCTGTTTCCGTGAGTCCCTTCTGAAGGATATCCGTGTCCGATGCACCTTCCACTATGGCGCCCAGTTTGCAGTCGTCTGCAAACTTTGTCAGCCAAAGTCCTCCCATGTTGGCCTGTACTTCTGAGAAGTAGATGCCGAACAATAGGGGGCCAAGGACCGAGTCCTGTGGGACACCGCTTGTGACCGGCTTGGAGTCTGACATAGCGCCAGCAACTCTAACCCTGTGGGTTCTGTCCTTAACCCAGTTTGCAACCCATCTTGTGACATATGGGTTTACATTTAAGCTGGTAAGTTTTTCTACAATACCTGAGTGGGGTATTGTGTTGAAGGCCTTTGCAAGGTCAAGGTAGGCTGTATGGACTGACTTTCCCTCATCAATGGCCTTGGTGACTGTTTCGAAGAAGTCGACCAAGTTCAGAAGGCATGATCTGCCCTTGACGAAGCCAAACTGGGTCGGGTCCAATGTCTGCAAGTCCCCTATATCTTTGTTTATGAGCTCCATTATGATCCTCTCCATAGCTTTGCAGACTAGACTTGTTAAGCTTATGGGGCGGTAATTACCAGGGTCCGTAGAGGCACCGCCTTTGTGGAGTGGGACCACAGTTGCCGTACGCCACTCCTTGGGCACGTATCCTGTGGTAAGGCTGAGATTAAACAGCTGCCTTATGTGCGGGTTTAATACCTCATTTAGCTCGTGTAGCACACAGCCGGGGACACCATCTGGTCCCATTGATGCTGTGTTTTTAGCTTTAGAGAGCAGCTTTCACCTGCGCATTTGAGATGTCTGGGAGGCTACACTCTGCTGGGATAGTTATCTCTCCTTTAGGCGGCGACAGGGGGGTGAAGTTTGCACTGAACCTGTCTGCCAGTATGTTGGCAAAGTCTGTGGGTTCAGTGATTTTTGTATCATTTTGGACTAATTCTGAGCATATCTGTGAGTTTCCACTCAGGTTCCTAACATAGCTGAAAAAGGCCTTATGATTGTCCTTTGAATCCATGGCAATTTTTCTCTCAAAATTGGCCTTAGTTAATTTTATGAGTGCTCGTATTTTTTACTAATAATGATCAGGGTGACTTCCCTTTTATGGATTTTGTTCTATCATGTAATAGCTTTCTCCTCTTATTGTAAAGTTTGTTAATGGCTGGGGTCCACCAGACTGGACGTTTGCCCTTTGTGGAAAGAGTCTTGGTTTTATTTGGGATTGCCTGATCCATGCAGTCCTGGAGGTGTTCATAGAAGGCATTTGTAAGGGCTTCCGCAGCTTGGGTTGTGGTTTCCACTGGCTCAGGGGCCTTGAAGGATACCACACCAGTCTTGAGTAGTGTGAAGTTTGCTTTAGAGAAGTTCTTCACTGTGGTCTTTTTTGTTTGGGGTGGGGGCAGGATGTGGATTTCCAGTGAGATTAGTTTATGATCAGATCTCACCAATGAGGGATATACTTCCGGTGTGGAGCATTTTGTCCCCATGTTTGTGATAATGAGATCTAGTATATTTTCTCCTCTCGTGGGAACAGTGACTAGCTGTTCCATGGCATTTGAATTTATGAACTCCAGAAACCATTGGGCTAGAAAGTTAGGGCTTGAGTAATGTTCCCAGTCTATATTCGGGTAGTTGAAGTCACCCAATATGATGGTGTTTGGAGATAGATTTATACCCTCCAGTGTCTTCAGGAAGGATGTGTGGGGTTCCTGAGTTTGAGAGGGTGGCCTGTAGCATGCTACAATTTGTAGAGCAGTTTTGCCTATGATTAGTTGCACCTGGATGGTTTCCGAAGCTTCGTGCGTTGCCACCAACCTGGAGGTGTGGGTATCCTTTATGAATATGGATACACCCCCTCCTTTTGTGATGTGGTCCGGGTTTTGGGGCCGGAACGCATGATATGAGGTAAAACCTAATAGTGCCGGGGTGCTCTCAGGAGCCTTGAACCAGGTTTCAGTTACAGCACAGACATCGATGTTCTCCATACTGAGAAGGGCCTCGAGTGCGTGCGTTTTGAGATTTAGACTTCTGGCATTGAGCAGCATTACCCTCAGTTTCTTCCCATTTTTGTTTTCTAGGGTGGTAGGTTTAGAATTTGAGGGGTGGCAAGAGCCTTAGCCAATATCTGGAATCCCAGGGGTGACAGGTGCAAGCCGTCCCTTGTGAAGCAGCGTGGCTTGTCAAGCATGTCATCCCAGGCAGACAGACACTGGATCCCCTTTGAATGACACCAGACATTAAGCCAATTGCTAAAGCTGATCATCTTGTCTCTATATTGTGGCATCATTCTTGGTGAAGGAATGATACTGCTCAGGGTCAGGGTCATACCTGCCTGGGCTACATAATCAGAGAGCTCCTCTATGTCTCTTTTCATGTAGTCCAGGGAGGTAAGTCTCAGGTCGTTCACACCAGCATGGACAATGACTGTGTCCTATTTGTACTTGCCGTGGAGTGACCAGAGTGCTTGTGTTATGTGGCGGATTCTAGCGCCCAATAGGCAGCTTACTGTGACCCTCTCCTTGTTCAGCCTGGTGAGTGGGGACGTCAGTGTGTCTGACTATGGAGTCACCTATGACAAGTATGTTTGGTGTTGCATTTGGCCTTAAGGGCTGTGACTGCTTTGCACACTGCTTTTGTGGTTTATGTGTTGCTTGTGGGGTGTCTTGAGGTAGCAGTTGTTTGGGTGTCTGCTTTGGAGGCCTCTGCTGTTTAGGTAAATTTTTACTCAGAGCCTCCGAGTATGTCTTTGTGTGTTTATGTGTTTGATTCAGTGGTGTGGTAGCATTATGTGAGGCTGGTTTTGTGGTGTGTGTAGTTGCCTTCTCCTCCTGTCTGGTTTTGCCAGTCCTGAGTTGAGAGAGCTCAGCCTCCAGTTTGGCTAAATAGCTGCATCTCTCGCAAGTATTTGTGTTATGTGGGAGGAGGAGAGGGTTGTCTGTGTACATGAGGCAGTTATAACATTGCCTCAAGATTCCCAGATTCACCAGCTGGACCGGAGAGGAGATTGACAACTGACCTTTGGACATGCTAGAATAATATTGGGAATTCCTTAATAATTGGGGCCAGTGGGGAGTGAGGGTGTAGTGCTTTTAATTTTTAATGCTGACTTATATAATTGCTTTAGTGAGCAAGTGCCAGGTAACTTGAGTGCAATGTGTTACAAGTAACTAAATGCAAAAACGACAAACAGTAACTTTCTTTCAAGTGAAACAAGGAACTAGTACAGTAAGCAATGCAGATATCACTAGTGATCCACAGAAGTGCTGAGAAGCCGCGTATTAGGTGGAATTAGCTTCCAGGGAAATAAGCAAACAAACAACAAGCATATAAACAAAGCTAGATTCAGCAGGCCTGGATCTAGTCTATGCTAGAGCAAACAAGGTGTACCAATTTCAGTAAGATACAGTTCAAATATTCAGGCACTATAAACCTTTAACCAGAAATTCCCAGCTCAGAAGGGCAGAGTCCAGCCTCTTCTCCCACAAGAGTGCAGACCACGAACCTTCTTAATGTAAAATAACTGGCCTGAAGCCCAAGTGCCTAAACCAGAACTAATACCCTTGGACACTGGGCTCTCAATCAGCAGTTCCCAACTTAGAAGGATGAAAGCTACCTGTCCTGCCACCACAGTGCTTGCCACAAACCTTCCTAATGTAAAACAACTGGTCTGAAGCCCAAGTGCTTACTCCAAAAGACTTAGAATGATAGCTACACTTTAATCAAGTTACAACCAAGCAGTAATAAATACAATTGAATACTTTAGAGAATGTCTGGATTAGTGCTCAAGTCTATGCCACAGCAAACAAGGCGCACCAACTTCGGTAAGAAGCAGTTCAGATATGCATGCACTATAAGCCTTTAACCAGAAATTCCCAGCTCAGAAGGGCAGAGTCCAGCCTCTCCTCCCACAAGAGTGCAGACCATGAACCCTCTTAATGTAAAATAACTGGCCTGAAAGCCCAAGTGCTTAAACCAGAATTAATACACTTTTAGAATAACAGACACTGAGCCCTCAATCAGCAGTTCCCAACCTAGAAGGATGTAAGCTACCTGTTCTGCCACAACAGTGCAGACCACAAACCCTCTCAGTGCAAAACAACTGGTCCGAAGCCCAAGTGTTTAAACCAAAAGGCTTAGAATGAGTTACACCAAGCAGTAATAAATACAATTGAGTATTTTTAAGATGATGCAAAAGTAAAATGAAGTAGGTAGAAACACAAGTACAGTAAAAGCAGATAATTTTTTTTTTTTTTTTTTTTTTTTGTTATCTGAACAAGTGCTGAGATCAAAGAAACAGATTTGAGTGCTGAAACTAGAAAACTGGCTAGTTATAAGAAAAAAAAAAAAACAAGCCAGAAGACTTCCCTCAAACACAGAAGGGCCTGGGGGCTCAGAAGCCTACAAATAGTCTATACCACTTAACAGGAAAGGCAGGAAATAAGCTTAACTTTTTTTTTGTCTGTTTCCCAGATGCACTCTTTGTACACAGTAGGAGTGCCTGAAATCAGAATGTGATCTCACTGCACTCAGTTGAGTGAGCAAATGAGATGGGCCCAGAGGCAGGCTGAGGGGCGGGCAGTTTCAAGGCCACCAAGATTGAACTGAAGAGCTGAATAACTGCCACTTGAGTTAAATATTCCTTCAACACAGTTTAAATCAAATTAAATACTGTATTTTTTTTTAAAAAAAAGTGCAGATAAAGGTACTTAAATTCTCTTATACGTCCAGTTGAATATAACCAAGTTCTTAGCTGGCCAAAGCTGAGGTTTTTAAGCAATACAAATTTCACAATGCACCACTTAAAAAGGCAAGGACAGGAAATCAAAGAATGTGGCTACCCCCACACCTGTAATTACTAGCAAATAACACACTAGCTTCAGTTCAAGTTACTAAAGAGCAGAATAACTGCCACTTGAGTTAAATATAAGTATCCTTTTCAGGGGTGGATATTGTTGACAGTTTAGTTTTTGTAGTAAGAGTGTCCACATTATCCGGCTGATTCTCCATCTGTAGTCCAGTGTCTAATATTTGTTTTTGAGGAAAATAAAGACAACAAGAGTAATTAGTATCAGTAAGTTCTTTAGTGAGATAGTCTTTCTTCTATTATTCTTTTTTCTTGTCTTAAGGCCTGTGTACCTGGCTGAATCCACACCATGCGGCTCTGAATGCAGTCTTCAGGAAGTATATTTCTTCTTATTTGGAAGGGTATCCGATAGCAATAAAGGTAAAAACAGCTTGTATTTGCCTTCCTGTGTTAAATCCTGTTAAATTGTATAGTTTTACCATTGATATGTGCAGGCTAGAAGTCAGATACAGTTTGAAGTTTAGGGAGCTGCACAACTAGTGTGCTTACAGGCTGTCCACCATTTTGAATCTGAACTCTTCCTATCTAAGACAGGAAAAACAATGGGATTTGGCATCAGAGCTGCAACTTCTTCAACTGTATGCATTGGATGATGAAGTATTCTCAGTGCTTTGTTCAAATCATGTGGATCAGTATATATTCTGATATCATCTGAGCTTTTCTTATGAGCTGTCACCATGGAAGATACCCAATCAGTCGGTTCTTCAGCTGGACAAATTACACCCTGTTACACTTTTTTGTCTAGCTCAGCTTTGACTCTATTCTGCATAGCTACTGGAGCTTTCCAGGCTGGGCTGACATCTGGGTCTAACTTCATAGAGTACACAGTTAGAAGCTTGTCTAGTTTGTCTTTGAAAAGATGAGCACGGGTAGAGAAAATACACTGAGCAAAATTAGAATTGTGGTCTTTTAAACTAGCATGATAGACTTCCTTATTAAATGAAAGCATTCCCATTTTCAAACTATCTCTGAGCCCAAATAATGACTGTACATGCCTTTTGACGACATACAATAACAAGTCATAGCTTCTCCCAGCAGAGCAACATGAAAGTACTACTGAGCCTTCATTCTAAATCTCTTCAACACCATAAGCGACAAGCTTTACCCATTTTGCCAAATCAAGCTTACGTTGCACTTTGAACTTGTGTCAACTTTGAGCTCTATGGGTCTCTTCCATTTATCTGAACAGTACAAAATACTTCATTCTTTGCCCATAAATCTATCACATTGACTGCTTCATGAAGCACAGATACACCATCAACATAAAAAGTAGGGTCATTGCTTTCTAATTGATCAACTTGTCTCTTGGAATGTTCCCTTTTAATAAATAATAAAATAATGTGTCCCTTTTGATTTGAAAAACCTTTTGAAATGATTCCACTTATTGCATTTGTGATATTGCTGTCCAAAAGCTAAACTTCTTTCCCTTTTAGGCTCATGATTTCCACCACAGTTACAACAGTTAGCAATAAAACTGGGTTGTGGCCCATTCTTTGAGTTTTCTGACTCAGTCTTATGCTTCACTGAGACTGTGCATACTCTGGAATTTGCTGGAAAGCTACAAAGTTTCCCAGTGAGTGTTGCAGGGTTTACGGTTGCTGACATGTGCTTGGGTCTGTTTCTTTTAACTATGTGCTGCATACTATCAACATCGGCTTTAGAAGTTACTGGAGGCATGCATCTCTCATTTGTAAACATATTTGTGTGCTTTTCTGTAAGCTCGTATATCTGACAAATTTCAGTGGCCTTATTCAAAGTTAAATCACTATCATGAAGCAAAATCTTTCTCACAGCATCATCTTTAGTACCACACACGTTTGTCTTTTATCAACTCATCCCTTAAATTACCAAATCTGCACATTTTAGCTTTGTTTCTCTAATCAGTTATATATACTGCAAAAGTTTCATCAGGCTTTTGATCCCTCATGTAAAAGAAGTGCCTTTCCATTGTAATATTTTTTTGCGGGTTACACATTTCTCTAAATTTACGTCTTAAGCACTTGCAGTCTTCCCTTGACCCAGCCAGTACAACTACATGAAGTTTTTTCCCCCCTCTCCTGCAAATACAACAGGTGCATACACAAATAAATGCTCTCTTTCTGTGGCTTCTGACCCAGATAAATTAAGCAGAATAAATGCCTTTGTATGGTCATCTTTACAGAAAATACACCCTGTATGAAAATATTTTACTCTTGCTCAAATACTCTCCAGTTCTCTGCAATATTATTATCAAACAAAAGTGGACGTGATTTTTGAAATCCGCCTGCCATGCCAGCAAATTATGCCCAAACACATTATAATAATATGGCCCTTGAAATTATATACGAACAAGCTGCCATGTGTGCCTGTAATAACATTCAGATGCACAATAAACTCTTCAAAATACTGTACTTTGCGAAATATGCTTTGAAATGGATGTATTTTGTGAAATAGCTGTACTGTATTACTTTACAAACATGCAAACACTCATATACTTCAAACAACTTGAGTAGCTTTGATTAATGTGAAAAAATAGTGTTTAGCAAAAGATGTGGTAGTTTCTGTTATTTTATATATTTTATGTGATTCAGACTTTGTTACAAACATTTTCCATAGCTATTTGCATATTTCTGCTAATATGTCACAATTTTGGATATTTCTTTTACTTAAAAAATTGTTTAGCATGTTCTGAATGCCTCATTTCATATTTTATGAATAAGAAATCATTTGAGGAAGTTTTAATACCTGAAATTTGTTTCTGACCTGTTTTGTGAGTTATATGTGCAGTAGGCATGATTCACTCCTGTATATTCCTACAATCTTAACTGAGTGCCTCTCGGTCTTGAATCTGGAGAACCTGGATTCCATTCTGGCACCATGTCACTCATCCCTCTCTAACACCTCTGGCAGATGTTACATTTTGAGAAAGGTGTGCTTGATACCCTACAGAGACTGCTGACAAAACATAAGTGTTGTACAAGTGTATTGTCTGATCACCAACGATCACATATGCTGTTGCTCATCCTTCTCTAGTATAATGGTGAACAGGTAGGGTAGTATGTTTATGTGTTTTATTACATTGAAACACATCAGGATAGATAGCAGCATTACAAAGTATAAACAAACAAATTAACCGACAGACTACGCAGGCCTATATGCTTACATCTCAACAGCTAACCACAGAATGGCAGTCAGGCTTACACTTGCTCAGTATTTATACAGTTCTGCAAGCTATTAGAAAGCTTCTTAAAGTGTACATACATATTGATCTACATATGTTATATTAAAGTCATATAATTACTGGTGGTATTATGCTGATATTGTCCTTGGATGTGCATGCTCCTGTCTACTGTTGTCCAAGACCCTGTTACTGTGCATCTTGCTTGGTTGAGACCTGTGCTGACATTATATCCATATTCAGGCAACTCATTTTGCACAGCTTCACAATATGTACCTAACCCCTATTGTATATACCATCCCTGGTATATGCCCTGTCCATTGTTCATGTCAGGATGCTTATATCACAAAGAATCTTCTCCACTGATATGTTACCTTGTGTGACAATCACATAATATGCAATAACTGTGCAGTACATACTTTATCATGTTATGTGATTAGTGGTCATGCTAAAACTGTCTTCATCGACATGGCCTCATCTGATGTACATCACCATGTTTCATCTGTCTTCTTCCCCTGTGTCAATTCCTACAATTCATTTGCGTGTCCCTTTTCAATACACACATGCTTCCCTTAACTATTTATTGATAATGCAGTCTATGTACCCTTGCTATAATTTACCCAACTTTTATTCAGTATGTCTGAAACCGGTTTCCACACTACTCTGTACTGTATACACTTTCATGTAATGTGTCGGAACTAGATACATTGTTTTATAAATAACCCTGCTAATCACTGTGGCTTGTGCAGTCCCACAGACCTAGTTTTCTCTTAGGTAAACAGGAACACATGTCTGCAGGTATTCATGTTGCTTTACATGGTTTCCTGGCCAGCAACTGTTGTAGGCCAAGAAACCATGCTTGCTTACATTTAAATGTGAAATGTGGCATGCATATGTAATTAGTGCTGCTGTTCACCTCACAAACACATAAACTCCATGCAGTCTTTGCGTTAAACCTACATGGATTTTATTGAATCCCTAGGTGTGTTTAAATATTGGCTTACATAAGTGTGGGATGTTTATTTTCATCTGAACTTTTTTTAATTTCTCTGTCATACAGACATTTTTTACAGCTACAATAAAATAAGGCAGCAGTTCTGATTGGCTGCAAAGACAAATCTAGTAGATGGTCATAATCTGGTAGAGCCTTATCATCTGGTTTATGACCTGGAGTATTAGCTGAAACACAGTCTCTCTCTCTTTTGGGAATCATGTATGAATGAACACCTAGAACAGTCATACATTAGGAGATCTATGACACTTCTTTCCTTAAACTGTCTCTAAAAGATAAAAGGACAAAATGCAAAAATATTTAATTTGGTGGCATAGCTAGCCAGATTTTGTGCAGGCTGGAAAGTTTAAAAAAACAGCCAATCAACACTTCTCACATACCATTCATTTTTGACCTCCTCCACATGGTGTTAAATACACTTGCTATGAATGTATATGCATAAAGTAATTAAACAAGTTTTTATTAAAACATATCATTAAAACATATCATTAAATTTGAAGTGGTTGTAGTACTTATTGGTATGGTCATTTTCACTTAAAATGGGTTACTGTATTTTCTATTCAAGTAACAAACTGCAAAATTTTAGAAAATTACTAAACGTGTGAATTATTTTTGTTAGCTCTGAATGGTCATAGTCAAGTAGTTGCTTAAAAACTGGAAAATGTTCCTGGAAAACATTTTTTTGGAAATGCTATAGCAGTATTAAAATCCTGAGACTCTCATTTCTGACAGAAAAGCAACCTGAATCATTTTATTGACTCAGCATCTGATATAGAAACTGATAAAGCATTGCTGGTGTGGTAAATTCCATCATCTTGTTGCCATATCAGGTCATGTCGAGAGGTTGGATGGGTCACGAACCTGGATATTGGTTTTAGGAGACATATAATACCCAACTTTTATTTTTGAGCAGCTGATAGTGGAAATAATTACGACAGACTGAATAGCAACATTTTTTTATTATTATTATTTCTTTGGGTAAATAATGGTTTGATGAATTTTCTCTGATTTCCAAAGGATGACTATTTCAGAGTATTAACAGTAACTGTTAAAGATTGCTGGGATCTATGTTTTAGCACCTGTATTTTATTCATGACAAGAGAATAATTATTTTCACAAAAAGCAGCATTCTGATCAGATTACTAGTAACCATAAAGCTAAAAGTTAGGTAAGGCCTAAGCGTTCAGACAGTTTTAAAATGAGAACAAAACTTTATTAAGTTTTGCTGTTCTTCAGAATCATATACTATGTAATAACACAATTTTCTTTTTTCTCTGTCTTTCTCATTCTCTCTCACACAGCCTATTTAGTGTATTAACTGCATACAATATCCATATATTCTAACCCTGTACCTTATTCTCTTGGTAAGTTCCTTCCTTTCACATCATTGCAAACTGCACATTATTGCTAATTCATATTTTCTGTTATGCAAAACCTCTGTCTCACAAAGACTGCTTGCTTATAAACAGCTTACAAAGTATAACTCTTTTTCTTCTCTGGATTTAATTAATCTCCTTACATGTCTCTTAGTTTAAGATTTATTGTCTCATTAAATGTCAGAGCAGTTTTTTCTGAGTGTTACCTTCTCCGCTCAGTGAGTACTAACTCTAATGTAACATACCAGACTTTGATTTTATAGCATGATTGACTCTAGTCTATACTTTCAGTCTCTCTCTCTCCACACGCGCGCACACACACACACACACACACACACACACACACACACACACACAGTTTTTTCTCTGAGATTGTAGCCTGAGCTGCATATTTCCCACTCTAGCATTTTTCAAGATTTCTTTTTTTAACCAAATGGAAATAAATGATGTACTTCCCTTTTTATGCACAAGAGGATATTAAGCACTGTATTTAACATCAGTAACTTAATAACTCCCGATGAAGGGTTCATTCCTGCTTCAAAACTTGCATTATTGCAAAACCTATGCTGGTCCAATAAAAGGTATTATGTCACTTCTGTGTATGTGTCTGTATTTTCTGCTAGTGGACAAACATGGCATTTCTTTAATTTTTTTCTAACGTTTGTTTACAGGCATCAGCAGTATAAGTAACCATAGCTGTACGCTGGAGCTGATGTCAGTAATCAAACAAAACCTGTACTAAAATAGCAAGAAGTGTTGACACAAGACATTCATGTGATATCCTACATGGATTTAAACAAGGAACACTGAAGACACAGTGCACAACATATTTATATTTGTTACCTATTATACTGTTTTTTCTTTCTAATTCTAGTTTTGTTCTTCATACAGTTATCATAACCTCATCCTGTTTATTCTGAACCTTTTTTTCAGGTACCCTAAACTTATTTTGGCTTATGTTTCCTGAAAACTAATCTTTTACTTACTATTGTAATCAAGGATGGAACATCTTTCTTTTTAATTCTCTTTCACATTTGGCATTCATTAATAATTGTGTAAGTGCTGCAGTAAAATTATACAATATAAGCACGTTAGTGCAAACAGCAGCAGTGCTAATCGAATATGTATGAGGCTCAGTATCCCTATATGTTTGCAAGCACCTTTTAGTGGCCTGCAATAGTGTTCATGGCCATAGAAAGTTGCTTGCAAGCAGGGGCACAAAATGTAAACAAAATGGCTTGCATATAAGCAGAGCTCGAATATGAGATCAAGCTGTGGCCCAGAATTATTAAGGGTAAATACGTTGAAAGAATACTGAAGGAAAGGAAGTAAATGGGGGAATTGTACACACATAATAAGTGTTTTATACTGCATAGTTAATTAATGTGGAAAGGTAAATACGTAAAGTGTACTCATACACTGCAGGTAAATGTGCTGAAGTGCCAAAGAAGCATTTGTAGCCTAAATCCTTTAATATTGATGTACTAATAATCGTCAGTGACGAAACTGGAGTAATGCATATAAATAAAAATTGTATTTCTCACATCATGACATCAGCATATATACACAAGAACAAATGGACTTTACAGCTATAATGTCAGGTACATCAGAGGTGAGCATGTGTGTTTTGCAAAGAAATGTCTGTGGCACCCATAGGAAAGGCTTTATCACCTATGAACATGTAATAGGCAAGCAAGTGTTGTAAAGTCATATAAATGTTAAACTGTGATCTCATAATACAACATTCATAACACACATGACAACACAGATAGGACGACATGTTATGATTTCAAGTTTTTCATTGCTGATATGTAAACATCTCAGACATTGCTATACTGGGCATGCTCATTTGGAATTACAGGGAACCATAATATAACAGCAATCCAATAGCAGCAACACAAAAAAAAGTATTATAACAGTGGACAAATCACAGTTTCTGATGGTCTGGCAGCATGCCATACAATAATAAAAGTTTATAGGTTCATAGGTTGGTACTAGGCTATCAGCCCTAGGGCCTATACAAACCTAGCCATACAATTCCCTGGCTATTTATTCCCAGAATATTTACTTTCCTGGTCCCCTGTCTAGCAGGGTGACTGACATGATCCCCGGGGTGAATTTCCTATCTCTCATCCAATCATCAAGGTTGCTTTGGAAGATGACCAAAGAGGTGGTCTGCTTGACATGTATGGACAGTCTATTCCAGAGTATGGGGAGGCTCTGGGTCAGGAACCTATCCCTCCAGCATGTTTTGTTCATTGTAATGACCAGGTTTAGATCCCTGGAGCATGTGGCTCTGAGGAATTGGAATTTCTTTAAGTGTAGCATGTTCAACAGCTCTGGGTTTGACATGGCCTTGTATGTTAAGCAGAGATTGCCTCTGAGTAGACAATATGCGACAACGTATAGCTGGAGTTTTTTTAGATGTTCAGCATAGGGCATCTGCTTTAGGCCTGTGATTGTTTTTAGTGAGGTATTTCTGCACCCTTTCCAACTGTTGCAGATGTCTTGTGAGGTACATACCAAATGGGGCATTGTGCTCTATAATGGGTCTGATGAGGGATGAGTACAGGGCGACAATGACCTCCTTTTTTCTAGATGTAAAGCCCTTAGTGATGAGGTGTGCCACATAGAAGGATTTCTTGACTGCTGTGGCGATGTGGTTATTGAAGGTGAAACCACTGCCCACCTGTGTCTCTAAGTCCCTTATCACACTTTCGGTGAGTGTACTGCCATTTATGTGGTAATTCATGGGTACTTGTTTTTTCCCAAAGGGGATAACTATACATTTCTTTGCATTGAGCTTGAGCCCATGGCTCTGGCGCCAAGCATCTGTTTCTGTAAGGCCCTTCTGTAGAATATCCACATCATTTGGGGATTCGATAATTGCTCCCAGTTTGCAGCCATCTGCGAACTTGTTAGCCAGAGACCCTTAGTATTGGCTTGTACTTCAGAGAAGTAGATGCCAAACAAGAGCGGACCCAGGACTGAAGCCTGAGGTACTCCACTTGTCACTTGTCTGGAGCTGGATTTGGAGTCAGCTACTTTTACAGTCTGGGTACTGTCAGTAAGCCAGTTGGCAACCCATCGAGTGACGTAGGGATTAATGCCCAGCTTAGTAAGTTTATCTATGATTCCAAAGTGGGGGATTGTGTCAAAGGCCTTGGTGAGGTCCAGATAGGCTGTGTGGATGGTCTTACCCTCATCCACAGCTCTGGAGACTGATTCAAAGAAGTCAATCAGGTTGAGGTGACAAAATCAGCCCTTCCCAAACTGTGTGGGGTCCAGTGTTTGGAGGTTGCCAGTGTCTTTATTTATAAGATCCCCGATAATGCATTCCATGGCTTTGCAGATCTGGCTCGTCAGACGGATGGGATGATAGTTCCCGTGTTCCAAGGTGGACCCCCCCTTGTGGAGTGGGATAACTGTAGCTGTGCACCACTCATTGGGCATGAAGCTTGAGGTGAGGCTATGATTAAACATGACACTTAGGTGAGTTGCCAGTATATTTTGCAGTTCATGTAGTACACAGCCCAGGATGTCATCTGGTCCCATGGATGCTATATTCTTAGCTTTTGAGAGTGTGTTTTTTATCTCTGTGGCTGTGATTACCAGAATTTGGCAATCTTTTGGTACTGAGATGGGCCCTTTATGGGGTGAGAGGGGGTGAAGTTGGCACTGAATTGATCTGCCAGGATATTGGCAATATCTTTGGGATCAGTATATTTAATGCCATTGTTTTGTAGCTCAGAGCAGATATGGGCATTGCCATTTAGATTCTTGACATAACTATAGAATGCTTTGTGGTTGTTCTTAGAATATTTGGCAATTTTATTGTCGTAACTAGCTTTGGAGGATTTTATGAGGGATCTCAGCTTCTTACTCAGGCTGGTAAGGGAGTTTTTGCATCCTGGAATTTTCCTCTTTTCTGCAATAGTTTCTTCCTTCTGTTGTATAGTTTATTTATGGCAGTGGACCACCAGATTGGCTTCCTTTTTTTGGAGGAGAGCATCTTGGTTCTATTTGGAATGACGTGATTCATGCACAAGTGGATGTGCTCATACAGTGCCTTAGTGTAGGAGTCAGCAGTCGAACTTTCAGTTCCTGTCTGCATGGGTGTCATGAATTTTGTCACTTATGACTTGAGTAGCATGAAGTTGGCTTTGGAGAAGTTTTTTATGGAGGTTTCCCTACTGGGGGGAGTGAGATGTGGATGTCGAGGGTGATTAGCTTACGGTCAGACCTGACCAACAAGGAGGTGACCACTGGTGTGGAGCATCGATCTCCCATGTTGGTAATGACCAGGTCTACGATATTTGTGCCCCTGGTGGGACTATGGATTAATTGATCCAGGGTGTTGGAATTTATGAATTCCAAGAACCGTTGGGCAAAGGTGTTGGTACCTGAGTAGTTTTGCCAGTTAATGGCAGGGTAGTTGAAATCACCCAGTTTATGGAACATTAATCAGCCATTAAGATGTATAGAGTGAGGAAAACAATTGCAGTGGCTGGATGAAGACATGCAATACATATTATAATTATGTCAGGAATATGTAATGTGTGTGAGCAAGGAATGACATGACAATTTGCATCATGTCATTTCTTACACATTCCAGGACAGATATCAAAGAGATGCACAACAATCATGGATGTCACAGAAATCCACACATCAGTCATATCATGAACAATACCCTTGAAGTGCTTACAGCACTTTTCTATCATAAGGTATACGGATGCCCTACCTTGTAGGACAAAGTCTGAAAAAGGTGGCCCTCTGAGTGTGCAGTAACTACAGTCTGTGTTTAAGCCATTGCTGTCTGATATAGTTATCTGATAGACAGATGTTACCAGATTCAAACCCCTGCCTATTATACAAGGGTCTCTCCAGACTCCTGTATTGTCTGCATGTGTCACATCTGGCAGCAATGGAGGCTGTCACAAATGACTGAATAGTATGTGTGCATTATGAAAGGAGTTACAAATATAATATGAACAATAGAATTTAGTCAGAATGCTGGAAAGAAGCTATACATGTGCTGTCCACACAGCAAAGAACAGTCCAATAGCAATACGTCTTTGACAAGAAAGCTATTTCCATCATGTATTACACACATTGTCCCAGAAGGGAACCACAGTCTATCTGTGTAGGTATGGTATACAAGGCAGTACTCAATGCATGTACCACAGGAGTAGTCGCAGCATGGCATGCCCAAATAATAATTCCACTGTCATGCAATCTGTGATGATGTGTCATTGTTCAACATAAAAATGGTTAAGAATAACTTGATGCAATGGTATTTTTGTAACATCTGTCCATTCATGTAATGCTTCCCTTTTAGGAACTTAACAGCATGTAAAGTGACTCAACCAACTAATGGCACATGGTTGGACCACAAGCACCACAGTGGAAGTTTAAACACAATTTTGGCACTCCACCTGTACTAACTTATTACGTCTGATATATGTGTTGTAAACAATCTGTTTGATGTAAAAGGAATGATGGAGTAGGTTATCACTGTAATTGGACACATTGTAACTGTGGTGAATGACATTCATGCATTACAGTATAAGGCCCAACAATGCTAACAAGCACTGAATGTGAATGTTGTACACGTGAGTATTTACCTACAGAAAATAGATGATATTGTACAGGATGAATGCACTGCAGTAGAATTGTCACTACAATTATGAGATGTGTCAGTATGTGAAGGCATTACATCGTGTTATAACTGTGGTGAATGACATTCATGCATTACAGTATAAGGCCCAACAATGCTAACAAGCACTGAATGTAAATGTTGTACACGTGAGTATTTGACTACAGAAAATAGATGATATTGTACAGGATGAATGTGTTGCAGTAGAATTGTCACTACAATTGTAAAATGTGTCAGTATGTGAAGACATTACATCATGTTAGTACTGCAAAGGATATGTATGTGTTGCTGTAATTGCTGTACTAAGTCAGCAACATGTTGTCTGATTCACTCGAGCCAGAGAATAATGCTTCATGCATATGTTAAGTAAGGGAAATGTAATCATATGTCATCATTACTCTGAATAAAAGCATTGCTATATGAGAAATTATCACAGTTTTTTGTAAGGGTACTCAACATCTATATGTGCACAGAGCAGATGTATTTGACAACAGTGTTAGCAGCATGTACAGTCACAGTGAGACTGCCACAATGTAGTCTGATCAGTAATGTCTGGATTTGAACTGATTAGCCAAAATCTCAGGCTTAAGACTTGTGCTTGAATTGCAAGCACCACACAACATGTTGAGGTACAACTGGAAAAGTGCACATTTAAACGGATGGCATCACCACTGTTTGCTAACTGGATATTTATGCTAAAAAAGTGATCAAAGTGCATAATAATACCATTCAGCTGCACATCCTGTATGTATATGAAGAATAATGTGCACAGTATGAAGATGAGACAGTCACAGCTGGCCTCAATTATCCTACATATGTAGTTACACAATGCACAATGCACAGTATCAAAGTCGTGCAACACAGGAGATTTATTACTCCAACTGTGAGCTACTGTAGTTATAGTAACATTATGTAGTCACTGTGTGACCAAAAAGGGATTTTCCCCTGGGAATGCTAGGATTTGCTACTGTAACAGTGGACCACTGTAAATCCATATCATAAGTAGAAGTATACATCAGGTTGGTTGTGAGGTGGCCAGCAGTGTATGACAGGTCAGACTATTTAAGTAGTGATAGACTTGAACCACATACATATCCACTTAAACTATATATACAACACATTATAAGCAGCTAGACCACTGAACACAAATAATACGTATAGTATCTATGAAGGGATGACATCAGCAATATACTGCCAAGGAGATGTAGCTGGTAAGATGACTTTTACAACCCATTGGGGTTATAAAAGTTACAACTGCAAATGAGGCTATACCAGTCCTGAATTCATTTGCAGTCACACATGCACACTTGTAGAAGTTAAGCACTTCTGTATTTGAACCTCCTACATATCTATTTATACATAATGCATGCACTCAGGTCACTCCACAATAAGTACAAATATGACTCTGTCATTGTCCATGTTGGTGTGAATGACCTGAGACATACCTCCCTGGACTACATGAAAAGAGACATGGAGGAGTTCTCCAATCTTGTAGCCCAGACAAGTATGATGCTAGCCCTGAGTAGCATCCTGCCATCACCCAGAAAGATACCACAGTACAAAGACAAAATAATTGACTTCAACAATTGGCTAAGCTTCTGGAGTCATTCTAAAGGAATCTAGTACCTGTCTGCCAGGGATGACATGATCAACAGACAACGATGCTTTGCCAGAGATGGCCTGCACCTGTCGCCCTTGGGATTCCAGATACTGGCAAAGGCTCTTGCCACCCCTATAGTGCCTTTTTTAGTCAAGGTTAAAATGACAAATTCACCACCATAACAGGTACAAGCAAGCAAAATCCGAGGGTAATGCTACTCAATGCTAGAAGTCTAAACCTCAAAATGCACTCACTCGAGGCACTCCTTAAAATGGAGAACATCAACATCTGTGCAGTGACAGAGACCTGGTTCAAAGTTCCAGACAGCACCTGTGCATTACCTGGCTATAATTCATACCACACGTTTTGGCCACCTAACCCAGACCAAAACACTAAAGGTGGAGGTGTGTCCATATTCATTAAGAATATCCACACCTCCAAGCTAGTTGCTCAGCATAATGCATCCGAGATTTTCCAAGTTCAACTAACTCTGGGCAAGACTGCAATCCAGATTGTAGCTTGCTACAGACCCCCCACCATGCCCATGGATTCCCACTCCTTTTTTCTTGATACACTGGAAAATAGGGTACAACCCAACACCCTAATAATGGGTGATTTCAACTACCCCACTCTTAACTGGCAAAAGTACTCATGTACCAACTCTTTTGCTCAACATTTTCTGGAATTCATAAATTCCAACACCTTGGATCAACTTATCCACACCCCCACCAGGGGCAGCAAAATCCTAGACCTGGTCAACACCAACATGGGTGACCGGTGTTCCACACCAGAGGGCAATTCCTCGTTGGTCAGATCCGACCACAAGCTAATCACCCTATACATCCACATCCCGCCCCCACCCCCCATTAGGGAAACAACCGTAAAAAATTTCTACAAAGCCAACTTCACAATTCTTAAGACAGAAGTGGCAAACTTCACGACACCCATGCAGATGGACAATAGAGGTATGACTGCTGAATCCTACACAAATGCACTTTATAAGCACTTACACGAGTGCTTGGATCATGCTATCCCTAACAGAACCATGATGCTATCCTCCAAAAAAAGGAAGCCAATCTGGTGGTGTTCTGCCATAAACAAACTCTACAACAGAAGAAAGAAACTGTTGCAAAAAAGAGTAAAATCCCATGATTGGAGGAACTCCCTGGTCAGCCTCAGTAAGAAGCTGAGATCCCTCATAAAATCCTCCAAAGCTAGTTATGAAAACAAAACAGTCACTGATTCTAAAGACAACCAAAAAGCATTCCATAGCTATGGCAAGAATCTCAATGGCAACACTCAGATCTGCTCTGAGTTACAGCACAATGGCACTAAATATACAGAACTAACTGATATTGCCAACATCCTGGCAGATAGGTTCAGTGCTAACCTTATCCCCCTCTCACTCCCTAAAGGGCCCATCTCACAACTTGAAGAATGCAAAGTTCCTGTAATCATGGCTGCACAGGTAAAAACCTCACTCTCCAAAGCCAAGAACACAGCATCCATGGGAAATGACAACATCCCAGGCCACCTTCTATATGAACTACAGAATGAACTGGCACCCCACCAAAGTACCATGTTCAGTCATAGCCTCACCTCAGGCTTTGTGCCCATTGAATGGTGCACCACAATGGTTATCCCACTCCACAAAGGGGGAGCTATGACAGACCCTGTGAACTACCACCCCATTAGCCTGATGAGCCTGGTCTGCAAGGCCATGGAATGTATCATAATCAGACTCATAAACAAAGACATTGGAGATCTCCAAATTCTGGACCCCACACAGTTCGGGTTTGTAAAAGGCAGATAATGTCTCCTAAACATGATAGACTTTTTTGAAGCAGTCACCAAAGCCATAGATGAGGGTAAGGTGGTTCACACAGCCTATTTAGATCTCGCCAAGGTATTCGACACCATTCCCCACTCTGGAATTATAAATAAACTCACTAAACTAGGTATAAATCCCTATGTCACAAGATGGGTTGCCAACTGGCTTATTGACAGAACCCACACTGTGAAAGTAGCAGACTCCAAATCAGACTTCAGACCAGTGACAAGTTGAGTACCACAGGGCTCATTCCTGGGTCCTCTCCTGTTTTGTATCTACTTCTCTGAAGTACAGGCTAACACAAAAGGTCTTTGGCTAATTAAGTTCGCAGATGACTGCAAACTAGGAGCCATAATCGAAACTCCTAATGACGTGGACATCCTACAAAAGGGCCTCACTGAGACAGATGCCTGGTGTCAAAGCCATGGCCTCAAGCTCAATGCCAAAAAGTATATTGTCATCCCCTTTGATAAAAACTCTGTACCCATGAACTACCACATAGGCAGTAGTCTACTTAACACCGAAAGTGTGATAAGAGACCTTGGGACACAGGTGGACAGTAGTCTCTCCTTTGATAATCACATCATCACAGTGGTCAGGAAGTCCTTCTACATGGCACACCTCACCACAAAAGGTTCCTCATCCAGGAATAAAAAGAGGTCATTGTTCCCCTCTACTCATCACTCATTAGACCCAATATAGAGTACAACGCCCCTTTTGGTATGTACCTTACAAGACATCTTCAACAACTGAAAAGGCCATAGAAATACCTCACAAAGATTATTACTGGCCATAAACAGATGCCCTACACAGACTATCTCAAAAAAACTCCAGCTTTATTCCATCACATGTCGTCTACTCAGAGGCGATCTCTGCCTAACATACAAAGTTATGTCAAACCCAGAGCTGTTGGACATGCTCCACCTAAAGAAATCCCAATCATTCCAAGCTACATGCTCTAGGGACCTAAACCTTGTCACCACAATAAACAGAACATGCTGGAGGGACAGATTCCTGTCCCAGAGACTTCCCATAGTCTGGAATAGACTACCTATCTATGTCAAACAGAGCTCCTCATTAGCACTCTTCAAGAAAAATCTTGATGATTGGATGGGAAATAGGAAACTCACCCTGGGGATCACTTCTGTGGCTCTGCTTGACAGAGGCACAGGAAAATAATTTTCTTGGGTGGCGAAAGCCAGGGTGTCTTTTTGGTTAGGCTTATATAGGCCCTAGGGCCAATAGCCTAGTATCTACCTATGAAATTATATGAGTGTAAGCAATGCAGGCACAGCAGTGTAGAAGGAATGACCTCATCATTGTGTTGCACCAGGGTGTAAGCAGAGAATATAATTTTGTAATCTTTATCTCTTATTGCTGCACACCATACCACCTGCCATTTGAAAAATAGAAACCTTCCCCCTGACTTGGCAAATGTTTGCATTTCTCTCAAAATCATTAAATAGATTTTTTGTCAGTGTATGACACTCTTATTGGAGGCCTTAGTTTAAATAGTTGTGAACACAGTATGGTCTAAAAAATATCTTTTTTTTCAAGTAATGTATAGAAAATTGTACTCAGTAGAGTACAAAGCCTATGGCTAGCTACACCATTCTGTTGCAAAGAAGTTGTGAAAGGTGGACTTAGGGGATGGTGGAACCATCTAGCAGTTTAAGATGTTTATCCAAAACAGAAATTGATTGAGCACATGCTCAACTCACTGTAAACATCCCCACTCATACAGGTTCCCCCATATTATGAACAGAATATCCTATATATCTAGATATACAAGGTCGAAAGCATTGTATTAATTACTGTTACTACAGAAAAAGTTTGACACTGAAGGGTGAAGATTACACTTTTGTCAGGATGACCTCATCAGTGTGTTTCACTAAAAAGTGGGAGAATGGAGCTGTGTGCACATTTACATGCATTCTATACAGGGGAACTAGATACAGGACCAAGCATTACACAAACACACACAAGTTCCCCATGGTAAGCATCAAACCTCCTGCCTATCTAGTAGTACAATCTAAGTAGCACTGCATTAGTTGCAAGCTCCACAGGAGAAGCGAAGAAAGTGCACTTTTGTCAGGATTACCTCATCAGCTGGTTTTAGAGAGTATGTTTCTGTAAAAACTGGGATAGGGGAACTGTGTGAAGAGTTAAAAATAGTCTTGTCAGAGGAAATGGATACAGAACCCAGCATTACACACACACATATACATGTTTTCCATGCTAGGCATCAAACCTGCAAGCTATCTAGAAAGTGCTGCATTAGCTGCAAGTGCCACAAAAGAAGTCTGATTTTATTTTAATAGAAAAGAGTGCACTTTTGTCAGGATGACCTCATCATTGTGTTTCATAGATGTTGTTTCATTTAAAATTGGAATGATGAAGCTGTGTGAAGAGATAAATGTGTTCTACTCAAGGGGATGGGCATGTAGCACCATGTGTTACATACAGACAAGATTCCCATGTTAGGTGTCAAACCTCCTACCTATCTAGTTATATGGTCTAGAGTGAAATGTATCAATTACAAGCACCACAGATGAAAACTACATTAACGAGAGATAGGGCATTTGATGACTGCACACTTGTATTGTCTCATACTTGCACTATGTGCATTGGAAATACAAGTAGCTAGGCTTGGCTTGCAAGGGCAGTTAGCTTAGTACTAAACTATGAACCTATGAACACAAGACAGTGTACTGGAGAATAACAGTGATGGATTATATGAGAATATGTTAACCAAACTTGTAAAATAGATGCAAGTGTAAACAAAAACAGAGCAGACATACATCAAACAACTGAATTAACTGAGTCAACTTATATTTGAATTAAATATCTGTTGACAAAGGTAATGTAGAAATACAAATGTGCAACCTAAAACAATAATTATTTATTTTCTTACTTTAATCCTCGAGCATAGTGCTGCCAAGTTGAATTGTACTGCTGGTGACAAAGGTATAAGCAGATGTGTAATCATATATTGAAGTGCTGTACTTAGAATGAGAATTAGCAGTACTCTGTGTTGCTCTGTGCCAACATTTGCACAAAGATATTTATGAGACAGGTGTCACAATAGGGAGCAGGCACACTAACATTGCAGCAGGGTAATCACATCCTAAGTAACGTTGTATCCAACATTTACAGCTACAGGTATCAAACAAAACATTCTAAAACATTTTTTCATACATTTGGATTTGAACCTTTACAGCACTCCAACAAATACATTTATACCCAAGTATTTTCTAAGCATACCACCTAGGAAGTCATACTTCTGATAGGTAACATTTGACAGTAGGTTACAACAAACATGAATTTATGTATTCATCTCCATTACCCTATTGACACTGTAATACTACATCCAACTCTTCAGCTTGTTGAAAAGTACATTAAACAAAACAGACATAGCTTAGCACAATGATGTGAAGTGCTACAGAATAATGTGGACAAATGCAAGAAAATCACAAGCTATCGCCATTAGCTGTTTACTTCCTTTTAACGCTTTAGTTGTATTTGCTGCCCAGTGCCAGACATTACTCAAATGAAGAGGTGGAAGAATAATGATACAAAAGGGAGAAGATACATCACATAACAGTAAAGATGTGAAACATGGCATTGAGCTTTCCCATGTGTGGTTTATCCTATAGACACAGATTCTTATATTCAACAATAATGGCATGAATTTTACACATTGCAGTTTGGAATGAGAAAGATTAACTGTACCTTATTGTGATGTTGGGGTAATGTTAAAATATTGTTGTACCAGCTGGGAATTAAACCCATTGGATAAAGCATGCAAAAATTGAAACATGACTGATTAATTGACATTGCCACATCACAAGTAATGTTCAAGCACTGAAATTATAATTATATTAATTTGTGAATGAATGTAGATACAATTCAGAGAGGCCTGTATGTGTATGATTTTAACTAGTCCTGGGAATGCATTCCTATGTGAAATTCATTATTTCTGTTTGTATATATATTTTGGATAGATGCAGTTGAATGAGCTGAGTAATACAGGTAGGGGTATGTTACATACATACGTCACAAAACTGTCCTAAAACATAGTTTGGATATGTGATAAGTCATGATGATTCTTACAAAATGATTGTGCTCATCATATATATGCATGTGAATTTAATATTTAATGTCATCATTGTCATCTCTAAAAATTTGACCACACATTAGCTTGGGGTTATACATGAAACATTATTGGTATATGCTAAACAGAAGATTTTACTTATGCAAGCATTACTGGTACATAGCTTGCAAGAAACATGTGTAATAGTGTAATTTTTATTTAGTGTTACAGCCCTAATCAAACTGTTGCAACAAATGGGATTCTTTCACCCACTGTAAAAGTAGGTCTTATCTAGATTCAAACTGATAATCTGCTCGATCCTTTAAGCAGGCTCACTTCACTTACATCTTGTGACACAGACACAGAGTTAGACGTGAGAGGTGGAATTTCTCCACTCAGTATTGTCCAGAATGCTGCAGAACACACATTGTTGCCAGGTGTGATTGCACTACATAAGGCAACCTAAACTAAATTTTTCACTTTTTTCCTTAGGTGGGGAACCACGTCTGGTCTCTGCCAAGTGGAAAGTACATGTGAATTAAAATAACTAAAAAATAAAAAATATATGACATTTCATAAATAATTGCTATGTGATCTTTAAACAGGATTTGATCAATGCTTTATGTGACTTTTTTCTCTCATTTCCCTTCAGATACACCTTTTGCCACAGAATTAGACAGCTGTCAGGCACATTCTCTGCAGTAAGTACTATTAGTATTGAAGAGGGCTGTGCAATTTCAGCAGTTATATGTGCTCTGGATAAGGCAGCCTAAACTTAAATGTTCCCTTTTTTTCCTTGATAGGGAAAAGTGTTTGCACTCTGCCAAGCTGAGAGTAAATACAAGTTAAAATAACTGGAAAAAATGACATATTGTAAATAATTGTTGTGTGATCTCTAAACAGGATTTGAAAAATGCTTCAGGTGGTTTCTTTCTCTCAATTCACTTCAGTTATACCTTGTGCCACAAAACTGGACATCTGTCAGGTGCATGCTCTGTATTAAACAGTACCGATGTTGTGGAGGGCTGCACAAAAATACCAGGCTTATTTACTCTACACAAGGCAGCCTGAACTCAGTTTTTCACTTTTTTCCTTAGGCAGTGAGCCATGTTTATATGATGCTGAGCAGAGAGCAAATGGAAAAGGCATTAGAAAAAAATATATATGCTAGAGAAAAAAGCCTGACAGTAAATTAAATACAATCAGTGGGTATATGTAGAAATGATCAGAGCAAGAAGTGCATTCAAGTGACATGTTTATCTTTCTCACTTGTCATTGCAACATCAGAGATGTACTTTGAGAAACATATTTGGGTGCAGAAGTTAACGTTGTTGCTACACAGCTAAGGTTGACACCTGTCCCATTGTCAACGGAACACTCACGGTTTAAGCTACCTTATCCCATTGCCTGCTGTGTCAAGCAGTCAGACATGAAAACTCCCGCTTTTCTATCGCACTGAATTGCCATGGAAAAGTTACAATTACTTCTGGCTTTTCCAGGGACAATTCAGTTACATCACCAATCCAGACCTGCATGCAGAGATGTTCTCTTTTAGGTCCGGGTGCTTTAAATTGTGCAGCAATTGGCTGCAAGCAATTCAAGAAGGGGGTGGGGATTGGGGCAGTAAGACCCCTACAAATATCACAGCTACAGAGTGGTTTGTTTTAGCGCTTCTACAGCTGCTATGAAAAGTAAGAGTGACATTTATTTAAACAGCTGAGCTAGCCAGCAAGCAACTAAGCAAGTTAACTAGCCAGCAAGCCAGCTACAGAGCCAGTTTTCCAGCCAACCATTCAATTACCCATACAGCTATACCTCTCAACCTCTTGGAACAAAAAAGCTGAACAAAGCCATAAATAATGAGGGGACAAAAGTTCCAAAAATAGGGATACTTTAAATATTGTTCTTACACAATTTTATTAGAAACAGATCAAAAATATAATGCAAAAATCTGGACATTCTGTAAAAATCTGTTGAGGGGTGTACATCCATCCAGTCAGCCATTCATCCGTCCATCAATCCAACTAGCCACTCCAGCAACCAGCCAGTCAGCTAGCCACTGCAGCTGCCACTCAGCCATTCATTCATCCAGCCATTCCAGCCGTTCATCCAGCCACTGCAGCAGCCAGCCAGCTAGCCACTCCAGCAGCCAGCCAGCTAACCACTCCAGCAGCCAACCAGCGAACCATCTAGCCAGCCAGCCATTCATCCATCTAGCCAACCATTCATCCAACCAGCCATCTAGGCACTCTGGCAACCATCCATCCATTCATTCAGCCAGTCATCCATCCATCTAACCAGCCAGCCAGCTGTTGTAACCATAGCTGCATCTCCATCACCACTCCTGTTGTGATGTCATGGCAGAAGATGAGGCCAGTGTCATATTGGCCACACCCCTTTGATCCACTTTGGCCCGATTAAAAGGTTGCAACCCTACTCACAGCAAAAGGTTTTCTAGTTCAGTTCTTGGCTAGGGTGCCTTCTGTGTGGAGTATGTATGTCCTCCTTGCATTCCCATGGGTTTCCTTCCACATTCCAAAGACATGTGTCTGAAGTGTTTCCCCCTAGGCCTCCCCGTGAAAATAGGCTCTGTCCTAGTTGGGCTTTCCCAGTCAACAAATATTAAATAAATGATCAGACTTGCAGTTAATGAAAATAATGTGAAAGTACACAGACAAAAGCTCACTTGCTTTTAACAACAGTGATAAGAGTTGATGGTATTTCAAAATGTGATTGAATATGTAGTCAGACCATCCTCTGTGAAATTATCAGTTAAATGGACTCAAACCAAGTATCAGCTGTCCTTTTTCTCTAAGTTCACTGCACTTATACCTTGTGCCACAGAGAAAGTTACCTGACAGGTGCATTTTCTTCACTGAATTCTATCCAGAAAGCTGACAACCATGCAATGACATAGGGCTGCTTTGCACTACATAAGGCAGCTTAAACTATTTTTCATTTTTTTCCTTAAACCATGAAAGTTAATTTCACACTGCCAAGTAGCATGCAAATGCAGTAGGCAAGATTTATCAGATGCATTCAAACAACTTTTCAGGGATAACAACTTGATGACACATGAAATGATCACATTGTATATCTAACAATGAACAAAGCTGCTGCTGCATTACACAGATATATTCAGCCTTCTCATAACTCCTTGCCATATCAGAACTATTATGTATGTCTCACAATATCAGGACTTTAGCTAATGCCATGAGAATGGACAAAGACAAAGGAACAACAGAAATGCTTTCATTTTTCACACAGCACACACACTTAATATTGACACAATTTCAAAGGACTTATCTAATACTTTTAATCAATACTGCCATTACTCAAATTTCCCACATCAACATGTTCACACATGAAAATGAGTGCCAAGATTTATTATAACTTCTTTCAGTAAAATGATCTATGAACATGTTTAAATCTTGCATCATCTGTACTATTTCCTGAAGCCCAATCTGTGTACCCATTATATCAGAGAGAGAGAAAGAGAGGAGTGTGAGAACTTGAAATTCTTCACTCATTACTTTCCAGACACTGAGAAAATAACAACAATGCCAGTTTTCAATCCAAATTAAAAAAATGGCAGTTTTTATTTTAGGCAGTGAAATCCCATTCACTGATATTGAATACTGTCATTCGATGGAGTGCAGTGCCAAAAATGAAAGGAAAAATGTTGATCAATTACTGTAAATGTACATTTCACATGTGTAAGCAACTTTGTTATCTTGCAACAGCAACCTGTAAGGATATGAACACTCACACAAGGATAGTGAGAACAATCCTCTTAGAGTGTTTTACATAGTTGCCTCAGACAAAGGCACATATTAGTATGGAGAAAAATGTTTTTAGATGTACCAACAATGTAACATTCTATCAAATCCGATTAAAAGTGCAACAGAAAGTTATGAAGGTTGTCTTTTCTTATTTGATGGTAAATGTCTGGATGATTTTGATATTGCAAACAGTTAGATTACCCATGTACTCACACACTATTAAAAAAAGACTGCAAACAGTGCAGTGCAGCCATATTCCTTTCTTTTTTTATTCCACCTCATTCACTTATCAATGTTTTCTTAATAGCAATTCTATCTGTTTTATAGCAAATGTTATCTTTATCAGTGCTAAATGTACTATGTTGAATAGGAACAACATTTATTACTAAGGAGCAGTAACTGTGGTCATTGTAGCCAGCATTTGAATGTTATGAATGCCACTGTCCTAAATCAATCAATTTACTTTCAGACTTTTTGGTAAGTCTTCTTGTTGACACACCCATCCACAGTAGGTATACATAAAAGAGGGGAGACTGTGAAAACTGATTGTTCTTGCAGTCAGAGTAATCAAAGATACCTGCAAGACAGTAACAGGGAACACTTCTCAATGCCCATCCTTCCATTGCTACAGCATGTACATGTACTCATATAGGTCCTTATTACACAATGTCTACATTCCCTACACTTAGTGCAACTTGGGCATTCAGGAATGTTAATGATTTCTCTCACTTCATTAGCATACTTACAGAGACCACAGGACTGACTCTGGGCTATATAAAGGTAGCCATGCATCCAATTCCCTTGCATCATACTGGGGACAACTTTTGGATTGTGGCAGCTCAATACTGCTAAAAAAATAAAACTTTTGGGCAATTATCTATTTTCTGCACTGTTGTACTGTCAGTGTATTTGCTATTTTTTATATAATACTTTTAGTTTAACATTTAAATGTGAATTGCACTGACCACCAAAAAGTGTGTTTTTGTTATCTTAATTGTTTTGCCTTCATTCATTTCTTTTGGCATAGCCATGTCTGCATTACAAAAAGTATGCTACAGGGAATGCTACATAACCTATTTTTAGTTTGGATTCGATTTGATGTCTGCACAGTTATTTCAGATGATTGTATTATTACTTTGTAGGAAAGTCTGACATTTTTACCTGTGTTTTTTTACATACCTTTTATTGTGTTAGCAGAAAAAGAACTCCACAGCAGTGGACATGGCACATATAACAGTTTTATCTTATGTTTCTTCTAATGCTACCTTTGTAATTGTTATTGTTAATGCTTCAATGCATTACACAGTTAAACCATTGCAGAACTGTTATAAATCATTGTTAATATTTGATTTAGAACATTTTTCTGTGGGGACTGTCCTAACTTGGGTGAAGTCATAGGGTGCATTAACTTTTAAATTGTTCAATGCATATTGGATGCATGTAGTCCCACGAAATTGAGTTCACAACCATCTTGTCTGTGTATTAAATATGTAATTATGTGTGTCTCTTTTCTGTCTAAACCTCTACAGGGATATGGCAAACATGAAGAAATCTGTACCCTTCAAGCCACAGTACACTGATGCAGAAAATTAGGTCATTACCAAGGCCTTATGTCAGCATGGGTTTTTCCTCTTAGGGAGAGGTAGAAGTGACTAATCTGCCAGTGACAGGATATGGTAGAAGGTGGTCAGTGACATTAATGCTGTCATAAGGCATGGGAGAACTTACTCTCAGATATGATACCAAGCAAGTGATACAATACCCTCTGCTCACAGTGATGTAGCTGCAATTGCTTGGGAACAGGTGGCTTTGGGAGGGTGGACCTGCTACTGAACCACAACTAACTGAAAGAGAAGAGTTCTCCACTGTCAAAGATCCAGATAGCTCAAAAGAGGGTTCATTGAGAATACTTGACATTGTTGCAAATGTGGACAACAGACCCAGAGAGTCATAAGCAGACCTTCCAGGTATGCAAAATGCAAGTGTCATTGTTATATCTTTATAGGTTTGTAGGTTCATAGGTAGGTACTAGGCTATCAGACCAAGGGCCTAAGTAAGCCTAGCGAACAAGGTTTCCTGGCTTATGCCACCCAAGAAAGTTATTTTCGTGTACCCCTGTCGAGCCACGCCACAGAAGTGATCCCCAGGGTGTATTTCCTATTTCCCATCCACTCATCAAGATTTTTCTTGGAGTGATAATGAGGAACTTTGCTTGACATAGATGAGTAGCTTGTTCCAGAGTATGGGGAAGTCTCTGGGACATTAATCTATCCCTCCAACATGTCCTGTTTATTGTGGTGACAAGCGTTAGGTCCCTAGAGTGTGTAGCTTGGAGGGATTGGGATTTCTTTAAGTGTAGCATGTCCAACAGCTCTGGGTTTGACATAGCTTTATATGTTAGGCAGAGATCACCTTGGATTAGGTGATATGCTATGGAGTAAAGCTGGAGTTTTTTGAGATGGTCAGTGTAGGGCATCTGTTTAAGCTAGTAATCCTCTTTGTGGGGTACTTTTGTGGCCTTTCCAGCTGCTGCAGATATCTTGTGAGGTACATTCCAAAAGGGGCATTGTACTCTATAATGGGTCTAATGAGTGTCGAGTAGAGGGGAACAATGACCTCTTTTTTCCTGGATGAGGAACCTTTTGTGATGAAGTGTGCCATGTAGAAGGATTTCCTGACTACTGTGACGATGTGATTATCAAAGGAGAGACTACTGTCCACCTGGGTCCCAAGGTCTCTTATCACACATTCAGCATTAAGTAGACTGCCACCTATGTGGAAGTTCATGGGTACAGAGTTTTTACCAAAGGAGAAGACAATGAACTTTTTGGCATTGTGCTTGAGACCATGGCTCTGACACCAGGCATCTGTCTCAGTTAGGCCTTTCTGTAGGTTGTCCAAAACATTTGGGGACTCGACTGTGGCTCCTAGTTTGCAGTCATCTGTGAACGTCATTAGCCAAAGGCCTTCTGTGTTAGCCTGTACTTCAGAGAAGTACATACCAAGCAGAAGAGGTCCCAGGACTGAACCCTGTGGTACTTTACTTGTCACTGGTTTGAAGTGAGATTTGGAGTCTGAAGCTTTTACAATGTGGGTTCTGTCAGTAATCCAGTTGGAAACCCATATGACATAGGGGTTTATACCTAGTTTAGTGTGTTTAGCTATAATTTCAGAATGGGGGATGGTGTCTAAAGCCTTGGCAAGGTCAAGAAAGGCTGAATGAACCACCTTAACCTTGTCTACAGCTTTGGTGACTGCCTCAAAGAAGTCAATCAGGTACAGGAGGCATGATCTGCCTTTCACATACCTGAACTGGGTGGGGACCAGAGTTTGGAGATTAGCAATGTCTTTGTTTATGAGTTCCATGATGATATGTTCTATGGCCTTACAGACCAGGCTTGTCAGGCTAATACGGCGATAGTTCCCAGGATCAGTGGTGGCTCCCCCTCTGTGTAGTGGGATAACTGTTGCTGTGTGCCATTCAGTGAGCACAAAGCCTGATGTGATGACTGAACATGGTGCTTAGGTGGGGAGCCAGTTCGTTCTGAAGATCATGTAAAATGCATCCTGGGATGTTGTCCGGTCCCATGGATGCTGTGTTTTTGGCTTTAGAGAGTGCAGCTTTTACCTGCGTAGTTGTGATTACAGGGACTCTGCATTCTTCCTGTATAGATATGGGCCCTTTAGAGGGTGAGAGGGGGTAAAGTTAGCACTGAACATATCTGCCAGGATGTTGGCAATATCAGTTGATTCTGTAATTTTCATGCCATTGTGCTGCAACTCAAAGCAGATCTGGGTGTTGCCATTGAGATTCCTGACATAGCTATAGAATGTTTTGTGGTTTTCACTAGAATCAGTGGCTATTTTGTTTTCGTAGCTAGCTTTGGAGGATCTTATAAGGGATCTCAGCTTCTTACTGAGGCTGACCAGGGAGCTCCTCCACGAATGGGGTTTTACTCTGTTTTGCCACAGTTTCTTCCTTCTGTTGTAGAGTTTGTTTATGGCAGGGGATCACTGGATTGGCTTCCGTATTTTGGAGGATAGCATCTTGGTTCTGTTTGGGATAGCATAATCCATGCATTCATGTTACTGCCTATAGAGTGCATTTGTGTAAGATTCAGCTGTCATAACTGTATTGTCCATCTGCATGGGTGTCATGAAGTTCGCCACTTCTGTCTTAAGAAGCATGAAGTTGGCTTTGTAGAAATCTTTTGCCGTGGTTTCCTTAATGGTGGGTGGAGGCAGGATGTGGTAATGAGTAGGTCCAGGATATTGTTGGCCCTGGTGGGGATGTGGATAGGTTGATCCAGGGCATTGGAATTTATGAATTCCAGAAGGCGTTGAGCAAAGGAGTTGGTACATGAGTAGTTTTCCCAGTTAATGGTGGGGTAGTTGAAATCGCCCATTATTAGGATGTTTAGTTGAACCCTAATTTTTTCCAGTATATCAAGAAAAGAGGAGTGGGAATCCTGGGGCATGATGGGGGATCTGTATCAAGCTACAATTTGGATTGCAGTTTTGCCTAGAGTTAGTTGCACTTGGATAACCTCGGATGCATTATGCTGAGCAACTAGCCTGAGGTGTGAATATCCTTAATGAATATGGACCACACCTTCGCCTTTGGTGTTCCGGTCCAAGTTAGATGGCCGAAAAGTGTGGTATGAGTTATAGCCTGGTAATGCTGGGGTGCTCTCTGGAGCCTTGAACCAGGTCTGAGTCACTGCACAGATATAAGGAGTGCCTCGAGGGAGTGCATTTTGAGATTTAGACTTCTAGCATTGAGTAACATTACCCTCAGTTTTTGCTTGCCTGTTCCTGTTATGGTGGTGAATTTGTCATTTGAACCATGTCTGAAAAAGGCACTATAGGGGTGGCAAGAGCTTTAGCCAGTATCCGGAATCTCAAGGGTGACAGGTGCAGGCCATCTCTGGCAAAGAATCATGGTCTGTCAGCCATGTCATCCCAGGCAGATAGATAGTGGATCCCCTTAGAATAACACCAGAAGCTTAGCCAATTGTTGAAGTCAATCATTTTGTCCTTGTACTGTGGTATCATTCTGGGCAATGGCAGGAAGTGTTTAATTTGATTGTAATGAATATATATATATATATCTAGTGCATTTTATTTTCACTTGTTTTTCATTTGTTAACTCCTTGAAGGCTGTTAAGCCGAGGCATTAGAAAGCAAAATACATTTGTGTGGGTCTGTACCCTGTTGTTTTGTTTTATTGCAATTTTTATTTATTTTTTTTTCTTTGGTTGTTTTATTGATTTGATAGCTTATGGCTAATATACCTTCTGTTTCTGGACAAAGGATGTTCCTCTTTGAGATCTTTGAGCTCTTCTCAAAGGACTATAGAGAAATATATCACAGAGGGTACACCTGGTGGCGCACAAGGCAGTGATCAGTCTGGCAGTAATATCGGTGACAGTCCACTGAGAGTTTTGGACAGATATGTGGAGGAAAGACAACACAGCATGGATGCATGGATAATCCTTTTTCAGTAGTGAGCCAGATCAATGCTGATATCATTTCTATGGAGTTGCAAGAACTGTGTGATAATCTTGAACATCTGTTTTTTAAAGAGACTAAGGTACATTTTAATATTTTGAGCTTACAACTATATATAGAGCTTGATGTGTTACCTAGGAGACTTTGTGCATTTAAGAGCCCTACAAATCCATTTGATCTCAGTAATGAGATGGGCAAACTTTTCTGGGATTGCTGGTTGGCAGCAGCACATAAATGTTCTGTGGAATGGATTGCAATTTTAATAGAAAGGGATTGGCTAAAACAATAAAAGATAAAGGATGAGGTACCTGCTCTATATACCGGTATTGCTTCTTATTTTATTGCTGCTCAGCTGGATGGTTTAATAAGTAATATTAATGATAAGCTGAAAACTTGTAAAGTAGAACTGCTGGAGCAGAAAAAAATAAACTAAAGAGGGACATCCGTGATTATGAGAGTGGGCGGGCCTTCATTTGGTGGTCCAGTCATAAGGCTGAAAAACAAGGGAAGCCCATATGCCAAAATGGAGGTTTTAAAAAGTCTCACTCTGTTTTGTTTGTGTCTTCATATGGTCTGGGTTATATCACGGGGCTGTATAGTAGCAATAATGCATTTCCTTCCCTTCCCCCTGTGCAAGATCTGGTAACATGCCAGCAATGTTTTTGAGGTAATAATGGAGGAGAATTGGAGAATAATAATTGGGAAAAGTGGGAGGAATATTAATGGGACTTATGCAACCACATCTGAGGGAAATTTTGGCCATTTCAGAAAAGAGGTAAATGGTAATGAACTTGTTAATACCTTTGTAAATTTCAATGTATGAAGGGAGAGAGCTCATTCCTCTTCTCGCTAGCTCTCTCCCTTCATTCCTTATTTAGCTTCTCCTTCCCCAGTTTCTCCCACTTCTCTGCTTTATGGCTTTCCTCTATCATCTCTTGATATATGCCTGTCAATTCCCTTGATTATTCTTCTTTCAGCTCGCCCTTAAAGTCTATTATTTCTTTTTTTACCTTTACTAATTTTTCTTCCATGCCATTTCTAGTACTTCAGACTTTCCTTAATTCTCTTTATATGTCTCAAGTATGTATGTATCTAATATTGTATACATTATACGTCTCTTATACTTTATACTCTTTGTTTTTACGTTATATAATGTATGCATTTCTCAGAATGCCTTTTGTACTTGTTTCAGTTTTATACTTGTGGAGCTTTTCTCCCTGGGCCTCCAATGAAAAAGTGTCCTCATTGGCCAAGTCAGACACTCCCAGTAAACAAATGGAAATAAATAAATAAATTAATTATTTAATGAATAAATGTTGTGATTGAACACAATGCTAATTTTGTTGTAAATTTGTCATGATGTATGCTACAGAATGAAAAATATACTCCCTGGGATTCAAGAATGGCCGGATTCCATGCAGGAACATTGTAGGAGCTCCTGCATGGAAAATGGCTGCCGAGCGATCCAAGAAAGTGACTGCACGGAAAGCCATGTGGAATGCAAATCACCTCATTTGCTGGTAAAAAACATGCAAATGAGGTGATATCGCGATTCACAAAGCTGACTGGACTCCGTGTAGGAACAGTGTCAGAGCAGAAATGTATTCAGTTACTAAATGCATACATTTCAGCATCTGAGCAAACAGAGGCAGGACAGCTTGTGGAAAGCATGTATTACAGTCTAACACACATACCAATGGCCAAATATAAGGCCATTGGCATTAAAGCTTAGGGCAGTGGCGCGCAAACTGGATCTTGCCAAAAATAAAAAAAAATAAGAAAAGAAAATTTTAAGATAATTCTGCATTTTGTGATTATAGTCTATGGCATGCAGAATGTAAACAATACTAGGGAGCACTGGTTGCCAAGGGGAAAGGGTCCTTCTAAGTCCAGTAACTAAGGACTAACACACTGGGGTATGCACATTAGGGGAGTTATACTGAATCACATATTTCTTCAAAATGTCAGCTTGTACCTAACTGTTTAGGTGCAGCAATACAACAGTGCAAGTGTAAGAGTTGAATGACTTCATAAGGTGGAGTTTCATGCTTGCTGTTAGCTCATTGGAGCTCTGTAGCCCATGTTTGCCCTTAGCTAAGCACAGCTAAGGAAGGGGAGTGTGTCAGATGTGCCTGAGCACTGTGTACATAGCCTAAACAGGTGTGCGTGCCATGCAGCGGGATTTAAACAAAAGAAAAAAAAAGAAAAAAAAAAAGAGGAAATGGCAGCACTGTTTACATTTGAGCACTGGGTATGCATGGCACACCATGGGGCTTAAATAGGGAGGAAGTAGGAAGGGGAAACAGCACTAGGAAGGCAATCAAGGAGAAGTAGCATAGCTGTCAGGTGGAATGTATCAGCCAACTACACATGCAGCAGCCCATCACACTAATATAAACTATGCAAACACCCTACAGACTGTTTTTTCTTACAAACCCTACACCACCGGTGTACACAGATGGGGGATTTTTAACTGGCAAAATAAACTAAAAATGTTATAGGCTGCTGCTGCTTTACTCCATCAGTATGTGCTAGGTACTGAGGGTGGTCAGGAGGAGAATGCTGACAACCAACCTAGAGTGAGGAGGAGGAGAAGAGTGTACAGACCCAGGGAAACCTACCAGGGCCTACATTAGCTGGAGATAGTAGACCGCTATACGGTGGACAGGGATATTCTACAGCAGATCGTTGAGCTGTGCCAGCCATGCCTTACACACAGAATTAATAGAGGGGAACCCATCCCATTGGATACCAAGGTATGTCTAGGCTTAAGAATACTAGCTACAGTTACCTTCCAAAGACCAACTGGGGATATCATGGGGGTCTCACAGGCATCAGCATCCAGGGTACTTCACCACTTCCTAGATGCCATGACAAAACATGCCAATGAGCACATATATTTCCCCACTACCTGTGATATGCTGACCATACGTATGCATCGCTTCCACCGTATAGTAGAATACCCTGAGGTAGTTGGTGCTACAGACTGCACACACATCTACATCAAAGCACCACCAGGTGAGTGGGGCAGGGTCTACATAAACCGCAAGGGCTACCCCTCCATCAACTGCCAGGTCGTGTGTGATACCCAGGGCATTATCATGAATAAGTGCGTTGGCAGCCATGGAAGCTATCATGATTCCCACATATGGCATTGCTCACAGCTGTATCAGGCGTTTGCCAGGGGGGTATCGCATATGGCCATCTAGTGGGGGATGCTGGCTATGCACTGAAACCGTGGCTGATGACACCCATCAGAAATGCACACACACCTCAACAAGAACACCATAATGAGGAACACGCACAAACCAGGATCATTGTCGAGCATGTGTTTGGGATGCTCAAGTTACGGTTCTGCTGCCTTGACATATCTGGTGGAGCCTCACCATACTCTCCAGCTACATGTACACAAATGTTCATAGTATGTGCCATGCTGCACAATATGATCCTGCGGAAATGGCTGCAGCAGAAACAGCATGGGACAGGACCACACAGCCCCCCACCATTGGCAAAGCCAGCAAAGGCACAGAGAGACTCAAAGGAGGAACATCCTGAACCTGCCCCTGTAGGCAGAAGGAGGCGTGCACAGTATGCAAAGAGGGAATGCATAGCACACACACTGACACTGTAGGGACCCAGGGACTGATACCTCTCTCCAACTCACACATACAGTAAAAGGGATGCCAAACATGACACTGCCTGAGCTTTACCATGTACAGGGAGTGTATTATGTGCATCCAACATAGTCAGCCCTCCAGCACTGTCATCAGTACTGGCCCATCAACAAGGTAAGTCACTCTTCCTATCATTTACTGAATGGAGCAGTATGTTCTCATACTTGTATGTATGATATGGATGCAAGCATGCAAGGAAATTGGGTGGCTGAATGGGATAGCAGCAGACAGCTATATGGGACAGCAGAAAATTCATAACAAATACTGTTGTCAACATACTAGGCAGCACTACACAAGGTGACACCCCCCACTGCAGTACATGTGATGTCCCAAAGAACTGTGGGTGTCAATAGGTCACACACAGAGATGTCAGTGAGGGTCACATATCTACCACCAGCCTCACCCAGCAGGACAGGTGTAGATGACCATGAAGAAAGGCTGGGCTAAGGCCCCCAAATGATGGCAATGGTGAACAGCCCCCCACCAGACCTGCACAGACATACTACAACAGGTCTGGCAGTTGCATTCTAGTTCTGTAGGGTAAGAAGTCTGAAACTGAAATATATGCTATTAAGATCTAACGTGTAGTCTACTGATATGCCTCCTGTCTGCATGATAGGTCCCAATACAATATGAAATGGAAGCCAACAGAGTAACCAAAATACCAGTGCTGTTATTTCAAATGTTAACATCTGCAGGTGTGCAACCCCCACAATCCCAACTAGAAATGTAGTAACAGATGGCCTGCAGCACTCTCAAATGACCTACAGTCCTCTGGAAAATCCCCATGCCTAATCCATAGTGCCAATGTATGGAATATCAGGGGGTCCCAACTAAAAATCTAACAGTAAATAGAAAACAAATGAAGGCCACCAGAATCTCCTATCCAAAATTAACACTCCCCAAAAACAAAGGAGGACTAAATTTACCAGATTTTAAAATGTACTACTCGATCATTAACACTAACAGAATATTAAGAATAGCTGAACATAACCTGTCAATGGAAAATGTGTCTCCTCTTTGGGTGACAATCTATTATAGATATATTAAAGCTCTAGGTTTCAACACTAAAGCACTTCCATTCCTGAATCAGAAAGAAATACAAACTTATAACATTATAGAGTCCTTAAAACATATCAACTTAGCGCAAAAACTCTTTCAATTCTTGAACCTTGGACAAGCCATGACAATACTGCAACCCCTTCATTAAAACCCAAATTTAAAAATAAACAATAAGATGCAGGACTTAGTCCCTTTTCCCAGACTGAAAGATAAAACAATCCAAGATATTTATCCTTACCTTAACTGCTCAATACAAGAAATAAAGACCGACTTAAACCTCCCTAAATCACACATAATAATCCTACGACAAATCAAAGAACTGTGTTCCAGTTACCTCCAAAATGCTAATATGACCAATAGTGACATGGAAACTTGTAGCAGATTTTGGAAAACTATTATCACAACAAAGAAAACTATTACTAATTCATATAAAATGATAAATGAAATCAAATACCAGAAAGACCTCCTCTTCTCTAACTACTGGAGAAAAATTAAACCATCCATAGATGATCAGCAAATAAGCTAGGCAATCAATCTAACGGAAGATTATACCCCTCAAAAAGTTAGCATACACTCAGCTCATGATCAATAATAATGCATATTTTACACCTGCAATCCTACACAAATTTAGCACATCAAAATCACCTTTCTGCCCAGACTGTAAGGACCAGATAGCTGACTTAATCCATATATTTTGGAGCTGTAAATGTGTCTATAAACTCTGGAACACTCTCAAGGTACAATTGCAAAAATTGGGTTATCAAACATCAACATTAACTTGGGAATTCACTCTATTACACATTCTCCCACCCAACATACCAAGAAAACAAGCAAATACAGTTTTAACAATATTCCTACTAATGAAACTGTATATAGCTTCTAAATGGCTAGATACGATAAATATCTCTTGGGAGGGTTTTAAACAAGTAGCTATGCAACACCTTTTAGCTCATAAAATAGTAACAGATAAAAGAAACAAAAACATGAAATCCAGAGAAATTTAGGATCACACAGCAACTTAGATATACACTCTAATGGAACCGAAGAACACATACAAGTTCAGATATTAAATAATAACTTGAATATCACGAATGTATACACTGTCTGTATACCTGTGGCATTAACAGTGAAAGCATCTATGTACATAGTGTAAATAGATATGTTGTATGATCTATATCTTGTGGTATTGACATCAATGTATAACATATATATACGGTCATGTTGTAAGATGGTTTTTATCAGTGACATTTATTAATGTAAAAATAAAAATTATTGAAAAAAAAAAAAAGAAAAGGCCATGTTGGCAAATACCAGTAGCATGCCTCCCCATGTCCTACTGCAAGGACTGTAAATCAGGCCATAAATACTACTTGGACAAAGGCCCAACTATAATGGCACCTCTGAGATATTGCTTACATAATGTTAGGTGGAGGGGAGAATAACGGAGGGGGTGTGTAAAAGCATAGATGTCATGGAGTGTGTGAAGTCTAAAACCCTAATGTCTGCCCACAATAGCAGCACTGCAAATCCATGAATAAATAGCCACAAAACCACTTGTAAAACACAATGTGAAGGTAAACTGACCAGATATATGAGTCCTGCCTCTAGATAACCTGGTTGTATCTGTACAGCTGAGAGGTATGGCCACAGCAGGATATGGCCATTCTGTGAAGTTGAGAAAAACACAAGAAGGGGAACCCCAGCCAGCATCCTAACAAGGTGCTGCACCATTTACACCAAACCAGCAGTCTATTGTCTGTAGTTACCCCTCCACAATTTGAGGTGTGTGCGAAAATGTGTAGTCTATATGCCTGAGAATATTGGTCTCAGCTTCATTCATCTTGTATTGCCCAGTAAATAACTGTGAGCAAAGAATGATAACTGTCAGTAGTTGACGACATGACACATCACAGTGTAAAACAGTACATATGTCAGAATATCTATGCTACAACCAAACATGTTACATAAGTAGCACAGACAGCAATAGTTACAGTATCCCCTGTATGTTAAAGCCCCTTGTTTCTCCATATGAGCAATCTATCTACAGATATCCTGCAGAAACAGTTTGCTAGGTGTAGCTGTAGCAAGCAAAACCCTGAACTGGAGTCCAACCCTCCCTGGAATGGATGCACACACTCAATATAGAAGGTCATACTGGGCATGCTCCTACACTTAGAGAAATGAGGCCCATGTCTTACAACACAGTGGACTATAGATATTGGTTATTGGCAGCTTTCTGTGCACACACATACACACACCAAATTGTACACCATTGATACTTCACACACGCACATTGGATAGGAATACACACATATCTAAAGCCAACATAATATAATATATCAAACATACACACACAGAGATGTGGGGAACAGAAAGACAGTGACAGACAGAATCCCATTATGAGGCCTGTCCCACCCACTATACATTCCATTGGCCTATATCACATGATGTGCTGATGTCATTCATTGTAGAAATACCTTTGGTTAGCCGTCAGCCCTATAGTGTCAGTGGTGCTTGTGATAACTGTGTAACACTAGCACAAATAGGTATCCATGTCGCAGTTGTAATCTCAGTCCTGTCAAATGTAAAGTTGTGTGTGAGTATGTGTGTGTGTTTATAGATGAATGTGGTTGAGGCCATTCACACTAACTAAATCTGCTGTACCCCTCCTGCAGCACTGCTGCTCATGTCACTCACCTTCAAAGATACCTTTGAACAGCTTCTTAGCATATAACCTCTGTGGCACTTGTGATAACTGCGTAATACAATAGTGTAGCAAACTAGTTAGGTAGGAGTTCCAATCCTGATCCTGGCAGCAATGTAAGTGTTTGTGTAAGAGAGTTTGTGTATCCTTATAGAGACCTGATTTTGTGGTCATTCACACTTACAACACTTTCCTTACCCCTCCTTTAGCAATGCTACTGATGTCACTCACCTTCAAAGATACCTTTGGACAGTTCTCCAATGTATAAGCTCTGTGACACTTGCAATAACTACATAATGCCATAGTATAGCAAACTAGTTAGGTAGGAGTTCCAATCCTGCTCCTGGCAGCTGTGTAAATGTGAGTGTTTGTGTGAGAGAGCGTGTGTATCCTTGTAGAAACCTGATTTGTGATTATTCACACTTAGAACATTTTCCTTACCCCTCCTTTAGCACTGCTGCTGATGTCACTCACCTTCAAAGATATCTTTGCACAGCTCCTTAACATGTAAGCCCCATGGTGCATGTAATAAATGTATAACAATATAGTAGCTATAACTACATAGGTATGGGTTTGAATCTCATCCCTGGTAAGTATTTGTGTGTGTACATATGCATGTCTGTACCTCAAAGATTTTGTCCCCAGTACACATCTCAGTGCCTGACTTTAGTAGTCCTGCCGATATCATCTGCCTTAGCAGTACCTGTTGGCAACCCTAAACCATGTAAGGTCAGTGATGCATGAGGTAAATGTGTAACATAATGGTCTGAAAAGATAGATAGAGGTTTGAACCTCAACCCTGGCAAATGTAAATGTGTGTGTGTAGGGTAAAATTTTTTTGGAATCTTTCACCCACTTTATCACCCAATGCCAATGCCAGTATTTACAAGGGCTGATGATGTTCCTCACCTTAGAAATACCTTGGGACAACATCCATCCTGTAAGCTCCATGCTGCATGCAATAAATGTGGTACACTGTAGTAACAATACATAGTTAGGTAGGGGTTTGAAACTCTGGCAAGTATCTGTGTGTGTGTGTGTGTGTGTCATCAGTATCCTTTGTGGGGTCGGTGTGATTGTGTAATAACAGAATCCATGGGGGTTGGGATTGCTAAATTATTATGTGGAGAACCTAGATATATGTCACAATGTCCACTTACAAGGCCAACAGTTGTTAAACACCATAGAGGTTGGTGTAGGCAATCCAGAGCCCTAAATGAAATGTGACGGTATGGATTAGTGAACAATATAGGTAACCCTTTTATTACTCAGAGACCACTCTCCACCCACATATACACAAACACATTTGGCTAGGCAGCAACCACTATATTGGTAGCCCCCCTGCATATTGCCTCACAGATAGTACCCACGGTGTGATTGCAGTAGACTACATGCTTGTTGATCACAGCAGTGCCACTGACATCGGAACATACTTTGATTTGTTACATCTCCTGACTGTGTGTTATCCGGCAAGTAAAAGGACATGGCACCCTCTTCCATCCCCTCAGTAGCCCAATAAATGTGTACAGTGGACCTTTTACCATGTTCCCCACTGGATGCCTGCAACAACTGTAGCATCTGCAATTGCACCCGACAAAGAGAATACCATGCCCTATACCCATGCCCTGTATGGACAGATGCCACTAACTCCACTGAATATCTGTATCATATTGTCAATGTAGGTGCAATCACTACCTCAGTTATATAGCCAGGTCTCACCAAATGAGGTCAGGAATGCTACATCAGAAGATACCAATCTGTCCACACAACATGCCCCAGAGACCTCAAGCACACTTCCACACATCAAAGAACATGCATTTGGGACATGTGCACAACCCAGACACTGTCCATGTTATGGAATAAAGATCACATACATGGGAAGCAGTGCACTTCACTGGCCAACCGCAATAGAAACCTGGATGAGTGGATGGGGAATACAATACCCTCCTCTGAGAACCACTCCAATGACTATACTGCTGAGCCACACTGGGGACTATTGTCATGTGGCCTGATGCCAAGGTATTCCCTTGGGCTAGGCTTGTAGAGCCTTCAGGCCCATCCACCTACTACACAAACATGAAGCAATGAACCTATGGATCTCAGTACTGCCAAGTGTGTGTGTGTGTGTGTGTGTGTGTGTGTGTGTGTGTGTGTGTGTGTGCGTGTAGTAATCCCATTGTGTTTGGTTGATGAATACTCTCTGTGGCTGTGGTTATTAGTAATTGGAGGTGTGTCCAAACCAGAACATTTACTATTCTCCATTCTACAACAGATGGTGTACATCAACATGTACCTATGTACAACCCTCAGTACTATAATCTGTGAGGCATATGCAATCACTGTGTTACAGACCAGGAATTACTGTGCACATACTGTACCCTGCCTATGACATGGTGGATGACTCACCACACTGCCATACCCTGTGGCCTTGCTGCAGGGCCACAACCTGGTGACACACAGATGCCTAGAACGGAAATGGGATACAACATGTGAGAACACATTCACTCAGCATTTCACTTGTGGGGGGAGAGAGGGGTAAAGCTGGCACTGAATGTGTTGCCAAAACTATGGCGAATATCTGTTGTCTCAGGATAGGTATTAGCTTTATGCAGTAACTTGCAGTACTTGTATTTAATGCTGTGGAAGTTGCTGATGTAACTATCAAGGCTGTTGTGACTGTCATCAGTGTCTGCTGCATCTCTGCTGCATAGATGCCTGTCGGGGACTCCATGAGGGATCCAAAGTTGTGTTTGAGGCTAATAAGGGAGTTTAACAGTCATGGGACACCACCTTTCCCTGCAACAGTGTCCTCCATCTGATGTACACTTTAGTAATGGCAGGGGACCATCACATTGTCTCCCAGTGTTTGGAGGACAGTGGCAGAGTTCTTTTGGCTCTGGCTAGTACCATGCATTCATGTACCTGTTTGTACAGTGCCTATGTGTATGATTCCACAGTAATGCAGCTACATCCCATTGCCATGGGTGCAGTGAAGACTTCTACCCCTGTTTTCATAGCTGCAAAGTCAGCTTTGGAGAGTTTTTGCCAGGTGGTTATCTTTGTGGGGGGCATGGCTGACATGTTGAGTTCCTAGTTGATTACAGCCTGAGTGAATCTCACCATGTGGGGATTGACATCTGGGGATGAGCAACGGTCCCATATTTAAGAGGTCAACACAGGTCAGGGTTGTTTCATCCCCTACCAGGGGTCAGTATGAGCTGGTCTAGGACAATGGAAATGATAAATCCCAGAAGTGCTGGGCCACTGTACTGGCAGTTGGCTACATTCCCAGGTGATGGAGGGGTAGTTGAAGACTCATACTATGTAAGTGTTGCATTGGACCATCAGAGATGACAGGGTGTTGAGGAATGTGCATTGACAGTCTAGGAACATAGATGTGGACCCATAGCAGGCTATGGTCTGGATTGCACTGTTACCCCAAGGCAGTTGTACCGGAAGTATCTCCAGTGCATTATGATGGAATACTAGTCTGGAGGTTTTCCCATCCATAATAAATATGGAGACACCACCTGTAGAGGTATGGTGTGGTCCATGTTTGGGGGCTGACAGCTGTGGAATGTGGCATAACCTGATTCTGCAGGTCTGCTGTCTTCTGCTGTGAACCACCTCTCCATTACAGCAGACATATATCCTCCACTCCAACAATTGCTATGAGTGACTGCATACTGACAGTTAGATGTTCACTGTTGAGCAGTATGACCCTTAGATTGCATACATGTGTAGCAGTTATGGTGGTAATAACATTAGGAACACTGCCTAATAAGGCACGATAGGGTGGCAAGACACGAAGTCAGTACCTGGCAACCCAGCGGTAACAGATGTAGGACGTCCGAGGCAAGTCATTGGGTTCTGTCAATCATGCCATCCCAAGCAGAGAGGTCCTGGATCCCCTGAGAATGACACATAACACATAAGCCAATGTTGCAGTCAACCATCTGTTGATAGTACTGCAGCATAATTCTGGGTGATAGCAGTACACTGCCCAGGGCTACTGTCAACCTTGCCTGGACCACATAATCAGAGAGTTCAACCATGTCTCCTGAGATGTAGTCCAGGGAGGTGTGTCCCAAGTCATTCACACCCACATGGATACAGAGTGATACTCGTAGTTGTGGAGTGACATGACTGGCTGTGTCATGTGTTAGATACTGGCATGTGATTGATATTTGGCTATCTGCTCCAAATTCAACCTAGTGAGTGGGATGTGTGTGTCTCAGTACTGTGTTACCTATGATCACTGTATTGTGCAAGGTGGTTAGGCTTAGAGGCTTATGTTGGGGGCACACTGTGTAGGTGACATATGCTGAGGGGAAAGAGTGGACAACATGTGGGACTCTGTACATTCAATAGGTTGGTGTATGGAGAATCCTCTTAGATGCCCTTGTAACATATTTTATGTGGGGGAGAGTAACAAGTGTTTTAAAACTAGGCTGTTAGAACATGTGAGACATATTGCTGATGAGGAAGAAGACAGTTCTATAGCTGTACATTTCATTAATTCTCACCATGGGGTAGTACTCATGAAAGAAGATTTGTTATGTACAGACTCAATTTAAATTCATAAATGTGATGCTTTATCCCCTTGGGGGTTGAATGTGTAGTGTAATTGGAGGCTGTGTATTTAAATGTACATAAGTGTTAATTGCTTCTTCTAATTAAGGCAAATATTTCTTGTAATGTGTTACTCTTTGAAGACTTTGGCAAAGACAGCAGAATAAAATGAACTTGTGTGAATTACTGGCTGTTTGTATTTTTGTTTACTATCTTCATTCACTGTAGTTGTATTGCTAAGAGATCACTGCATATGTCTGGCCATTATGTATGGCCTATTATGGTTTTGTAGCAGCATACTCTTCATTTATTATTTGGACTGGGCAGGCAAATGTGAATGTCATGGGTCCTTTTGTATCCAGCTGTGCATGCTGGCCCAGTTATGGGTGGTCTATCAGCAGCGTATGTTTGTATGCGCATTTATATATATATATATTTTTATACACACACACACACATATATATATATATATATATATATATATATATATATATATATATATATACACACACACACACACACGTCAGTATTTCTTGGTAATATATCTGTGTGTGTGTGTGTGTATATATATATATATATATATATATATATATATATATATATATATATATATATATATATATATATATATATATATATATATATGTGTGTGTGTGTGTAATGTGTGTGTGTGTGTGTGTGTGTATCTCCACACATATCTATCTCTCTATATATGTAAATATTTTTTTCATGTATATTTGTAGATAACAATTAGTTCTAATTGCACAGTGTGACTTTCCTGATGTAAACTCACTGTACTGCATGATATGTTGTAAAAAAACATCCTAACATTTCACAGCTATGACGGCCTAGTGGTAAATTGCTGTGACGAATGTGTATAGCATCCTGGGCTCAAGACTGAGTATGCTTGATTATTTTGTTGCTGGCCAGAAGAAGGATATTTTGTTGCTGGCCAGAAGAAGGACTGCTGGGTAAAGATTGATTGAGGCACTTTTAAGCAGTTGTATGCGGGTTTGCGTGTCACTAAGTGGTGCTTAAACATGGTTAAACCGATAGACCCTTAAACTGTGTAGACTTTGCTTACCAATGCTTACCAGTGCGCAGATATGCTTTGCAGAGCTAACTACTGGTTATCATTCACATTTAAGCAATGTGCAAACCTGCTAAGCATAGCTCAGCCCTGTTAACCATTGCTCACATTCCAGTCTCATAAAATAGCAGAGTAATGACATCATGTGATAAGTTTATTTAATTTCCTGTACATAACATGCGTGTATGTGCTCTCATTACAGTAGCAATGGGTGTGACTATACAGTCTAGGACACTTGGGTATACATTGGTAGTTTCACATTTTTTTATTTATTATTTTTTATACATGGGTAGTATCACACGTTATATGCACTCACACTTGCATGTTACACCAGCTACAGTGCACTGGTTGATCAATATGATTCCACACATATTGTATTATGAAATTAGTACTGTTGGCCCTGCTTTTCCATGTAAAATTAGATTGCCTATTGTAGTATTCCAACCATGCTCTTCTGCATGCAAAGCTGGGACTCTGAGTACTACTTTATCTTGTTCTTGGTGTTTCAGCTGTATGTTTTTATGTATCTCCTATGGGATATTAATATGATATTATTATATTAACTGTAGAGTACTATGTTATTTGCCCATGTCATTGAGGAATGCTGTCATGTAGTAATGACATACATTTCAGTTTCAGACTTCTATCCTTCAGGACATTCATCCTAATGCATAACATGTTTGGTGTCCACTTCCTGCCTGTCCTCTGTGCAGATGTGCAGATGTCAGGTATTGCTAAGGCCATACAACTATGTAGGTGCCCAGTTTTGTACTCTGGGCCTGGGCACTGCTGCTAACTCAAACAAATGGGACATCCTTTTTGTAGGCCTTGGCCCTATTACTTGCCTGTGTGAGGGACATTACAGAGGTGGTGGGTTACAGATTCACAGACAGTAGGTTAGAATACTTCACAGGACGGGACACCTGGGGACAGCACAACACCATGGGGGACATATCGCCAGAGCTGTGAACAGATTCTATGTCATCACCAGTGCTGTTATGCACATGGTGGGTTGATAGGTTGACAGGGTTTGTGTGGACATGCATTTAGTGAGTGACTTCACGTCTGACAGTGATATGTCTCTGACATACCTTTCCACTGGCATGCTGCCCACACATGGTTCCCTGTTATGTTTTGTCTGTTCCCCAGACAGTTGTTGCCCTTGGAAAATCAGTCAGGGACTATGGAGAATGCAGTCAGTAAATATTAAAATCCATTGGTATTATTGCCTTCATATTTATCATAAAGGATATGTTACAACAAACCCAGTAACATCAGCAACTGTCTAAATGTCTGACAGCAACGTGTCCAATCTACACCTGTGTTTGTGCCTCTGTCCGCAAATGATGTAGGCTTTGTCCAGATGTTATGCACTATGAGGCTCAGATGTATTTAGTAGCATTATTTCTTGCCCTCATTCCTCTTACCATCCCAGTGATGTAGTAGATCCACAGACATGTTAAAGGGAAGAGGCCATAGATATCAGTCCTGAGCCTGTACATTCTGAGGTGAACTGTACACTTGAGAGATCGGTGCATGTCTGGCCATTGTTGACAGACTGCCAAGATTGTGTGCACATGTCATGTGTACATGTTATTTGGGCTATGTATGGAGAGGGGTATGGCTCCTTTTTTATCTGACTGTGCATGCTGCTGCAGTGTCTGCTGGTCTATTGGTTGCATGCTTTTATAGTGGCAGAATGAGATGTGTCCTGTACCATGGTCAGGATTCAGACTACACTGAGAACTGGACCACTATATGTAGGGTAGTGTGTGACTGGAAAACTATTATGTATTTCTTCACACAGTCTGTATACTCTACTGCTCACCTGACCTACCACTATGTGACTGTGACTGTGGTGGAATTGGTTGTGGATATGCACTTTTACACTGGTGTCTGATTTTTGGTGCTGTAACATCCCTGTAGTGCCTGACATCCCAAAGGGGGATGACAACACATTCATTGACATTGAGCTTAAGGCCAAGACTCTGACACCAGTCATTTGTCTCAGTGAGGCCTTTCTGTAGGATGGCAACATCACGTGGGTAGTTAATCGCTCCCAGCTTGCAACCTTTGCAGACATTGTCAGCCAGAGTCCCTTCATGTCGGCATGCACTTCAGAGAAGTTGATACCAAACAGGAGTGGACCCAGGACAGAACCCTGTGGAACTCCACACATGACTGGTCAGCAGTGTGACTTAGGCTCAGCTACTTTCACACTGTGGGTTCTACCTTTGAAACAGTTTGCAACCCACCTAGTCTTATAGGGGTTGATGCATAGCTTAGTAAGTTTATCCATGAACCCTGAGTGGGAAATGTTATCAAACGGCTTGGCTAGATTGAGGTAGGCTGCATGACCACCTTGCTTTCATCTACAGCTCTGGTGACTGACTCAAAGAAGTCAACCAGGTTGACTAAACAGGCATAACCTACCCTTCACAAAAGCAAACTGTGTGGGATCCTGAGTCTGGAGATTCCCATATCCCTGTTTCTTAGGTCCATGATGATGTGTTCCATAGCTTTCCATGACAGCCTTGTCAGGCTAATGGGGTGATACTTCCCAGTGTCTGTACCCACTCCACTGTGGAGAGGGATAACTGTAGTAGTGCACTAGTCAGTAGAGACAAGGCCTGAAGTGAGGCTGTGATTGAACAGGGCACACATGGAATGTGCCAGTTCACTCTGTAGTTCATACAGAAGACAGCCAGGGGTATTGCCAGATCCAATAGAAGCTGAATTCTTGGCCTTGGACAGTGGTGTGTTAACCAAAGCAGCAGTACTACTAGGTGCCTGGCAGTGTACTGTTATTCTGATTGTTCCTTTGGAGGTGGGGAGAGGAGTAAAGTTACCACTGAATCTGTGTGCCAGTATATTGGCAACATCTGTTGCTTCTGTATAGGAATTAACATTGTGCAGTAGCTCAGAGCACATGTCCGTATTGCCATGGAGATTCTTTACATAACTATAGGAGACCTTGTGGATGTCTTTACTGTGTGCTGCAATTCTGTTTTCACAGCTAGCTTTAGAGTATTTGATGAGGAATCTCATCTTTCTGTTGAGGCTGATAAGGATTTTTTTCCAGTATTGGGACTTCACCTTATTCCATATCAATTTCCTACTTCTGTTGTAGAGTTTTTTTGGGCAGGGGGCTACCAGATTGGCTTCCTTTTTCTGGAGAAGAGTGTCTTGCTTCTGTTGGGTATGGTGGAATCCATGCATTTGTGTATGTTTTTGTACTGCATTGGTGTGTGTTTGGAGGTCATGCAACTAGTCTCCATTTGCATGGGTGCAGTGAAGTTATCCCCCTCTGATCTTTGGAGGCCAAAGTTAGCTTTGGAAAGGTTTTTCATGGTGGTTACCTTTGCGGGGGGGGGGGGGGGTGAATGTGGATTCCTAAGGTGATGACATTGTGGTCAGATCTAACCATCACGGAGTTGACTATTGGTGTACAGCAACAGTCACCCATGTTAGTACTGACTAGGTCAATGATGTTGCTACCTGTAGTGGGTGTAGAAACGAGCTGACCAGGCCATTGGAATAAATGCATTCCAGGCAACATTGCGCAACTGCATTGATACTTGGGTAGCTTTAACAGTTAATGGACGGGTAGTTGAGGTCAACCAGTATGATAGTGTTCGGATTTACAGTAATATTCTCCAGGGAGCTTAGGAACGTGGGGTTTGACTCTTGGGACATGGCTGGGGACCTATAACAGGCTACGACTTGAATTGCTGTCTTACTCTATGTTAGCTACACCTACAGTATTTGTGATTCATTATGAAATGTTATTTGTTATTGTTATATTCATTAACTTAGCTATATTTATTAACCTAGTCATATTTATTGACTGCATTATGTTTAATAAGCGCTTTTAATAATTGTTTAATAATTCTGTGACTTTAAATTTTGCATGAATTTGTATAAATGAAAAAAAAGGGGAAGGGGTGGTGCATGGGTTTGATAGGTTAGCTGGCTGACATGATTAATCGATGCTCTTATTTAAAATGGATGTACTAATTGATTTTATAATGCACTGAGGAAGGGTGGTAACCCAAAAGCTTTGCCGAATAAACTTTGTTTTTTTGTTCCTGACGTGTTTTTTTTTGCTGAAGAGACTGTCTGAACTACAGCTTTGACCAAGTTTGCACCTCTGCCCCTCAAGCTGTACCAGTCTGCCCTCCACCTGGCACAGACGTTCATCCAGCTGCCACTGGAGGACACTGAGCACTATGCCATAGAGCTCTCACTGGGTGACAAGATCCTCACAATGCCCAAGTGCAGGGGGAGGATGAGCCCCGTCTCCTGCAGTGGTTCCACCTTAGGGTGGTGCAGGACCAGCAGATGAGGGAGGTCCGGGTTGGGTCCCAGACATGTTGGGACCCGGTGCCTCGGCCAGGTGGGGTGGGACAGGCGGATCCAGCAGGATCGGCCTTCCCAAACGTGCTATGGAGTGAGAATTAACAAGGTGTAGTGGTTAGTCATGAACAAAACATTTCAACATTAGTTGAAACAGCATGCATGGGTGTTCCAATTGACCCAGAACAAAGGAATTGTAACAGTGGCATGGCAAACGGAACACATGGAGAAAGGGAATGATGGTCAGGATTACAACAGCATACTGGTTATATTTATGGCAACAGGCCAACAACAATGGTTATTTAACAAGGTATGTTAGTATGGAAACAGTTTAAAATATAATAACCATAATGGAACAAAAGTCCCAGCAGTAAGTTTTGGTAAAAACATACCCATATTACATTTTGTATGATTACTGGAGCAGATGAGTGGTGAGGGAAGAGGAAATAATTCCATTAACAACTGCATTCAATGATACTTCTCAATAAACTACTGTTCAATACTCTACAGTTCTGCCCTCCCTTAACCTCTACCTGGGCCATGGAGCTACTACAGCACATACACACCTGTACATATGTGCACCTGGAGCACTATGGGGCAAGGTATGACAACTCTATATAGATAAGTATAGGGTACATACCTGGCATACTTACTGGTACAAGAAACAATGTGTTCTCTGTCCTGCTGTTCTGTAAGTGTGCTTTTGGCATACTTGTACTGTGATGTTATCTGTGTGCAGGTTTCTTGGCAACAGGGGAGATTATCCATGACAGCATGACACTTGAGAGGCTTGTATTGGCCGGACTGTATAGTGTAGATGTCTAGCCTGCTTCTATTTGTAGGACTGGGGCTGCTCAACAGAACATTTGCACACATTTCATACATATACCCATCATATTGCTTCTGCAAATATTTCTTTACCTGTATCTGTTCACAACAGATTAGTGTTTCTACCAATATTCAAGTTTAAAGCTGTAGAACTAGAAAGACATGTTAATAGCAGTCCCTGGATTCAAACTATGGTATGTGTGTGCAAAAGGGAACTACAGACCTAGCCTTTATCAAACTAAGTTATTGGGAAAGTAATGTCTGGTGGTTGAGTTACTTCTGTCTAGTATATACTTTTCTACACACTACTTTTTTATCAAATGTCTTTTTTTTTGTTTTCCATAACAACTACAACAAAAATCAGAACAAAGATCTGTTGATGTTACTGTTTATACAATATGAGCAGATTATTAAAACTAGACATTTGGACATTTTAATAAAACATACATCAATTTAGAATCAAGTCAACACGCTCTACTTTTGCAGCCTGCACCTGTTAGTGTCTCTCACTTTCCTGTACATTCAGGACTAGATACGGCTGAAATGCAAAGGTTAACACAAGGCAATGCTAGCAGGAACACAGTACAACATATTACTGAGGAAAATATTTACTTTTGCATTTTGTCAGTTATTTCAGATCCACATTCTGAACTATGCAGACAAACAGTGCTACATCACTTCAATTTAGTTAATGCATGCTGCAGCAGCTACACGATTGCACTTTTCAGATACAAGACAAATGAAAGACAACAGTTTGTGGAAGTTAGCTTTATTATTTTTGACATAACAACACTTTCTATAACTCAGAAATCCACAGTTAGTATTACTGCATGATCTGCACAGGAGGACTGCTTCTCATTTGTAACTGTTACAGTAGCCCTGACACCAGTTTCTTAGCAGGTTCTTTCAGACAGCCTAATACATAGCCTACTCTTCCTCTCCTCAGTTTTACTTTGTTCACTACAAAACTCTGTATTACTCAGTAGCTGGCACTACTGAGTTCTAACACTGGCAGCCTGACACATGCATCTATTCAGTACAGTTAGAGCACAATTATATATACAGACAGTACTACCTTTACTATTTCTAATTTATTACAGCAGATATTATGAATAATTCTGTACTCACCAAAATCTCGGTGCAGTCGGACCAAGTGCTGTGCATGGGCACCAGTGTTCATGACCCTCTCAACGGCAGCTGTATGGGGAAAGAACACACATTAAGCACACCTGTACAGTAACATATACAATTTTTAAATAATCATTGACAAATACACAGACTGGATACTTACAAACTTCTGAGACCTCCTCCACTCATGCCTCTTGGATCCACTGGTCAAGAGCTCACACCTCCTATCCTTTAAGTCATAATAGTGATGATGCACCTGCTCACCAGTTCAGGGAATGCCAGTGGCACTGGTGAGATCATGTGCCTGATGGCCCCAGGCCTCTGCTTTGTACTGAGTGCCATGGTACTGGACCTGCAGCAGTCTAGCTTCATGGTCTTTGATAAGGAGTCCAACCATGACCCTGGACTCCTGGATGCCCCAGCATTGTGCCCGAAAGCGAACACCATCTCCTATGCCTGATATTGTTGCAGCCCTGATCAGACTTGAAGAGATATGGCTGTATTCCCACCTGTGTGGTTTAAATAAGGACATTTCCCACACTTTTCCATGATTGGCTGATTTTCAAATATGCTAAGTTATGCTTAGCTCCATGCAAATCCACTTAGCAAGGCTTAAACCAGATAAGCAAAGCTTACAGTTGCTAAGGATTGCTTATATTTTCATGCTTAAGCAATCCTTAGCTTCAGCAGAGCTGCAGCAGGCTTAGCCGGCTGTAAACATTTATTTAAAAAATAAATAGGACATTTTTTACATTTCCATATGGCATTTTTCCAGCACTACACTACCATATGTGAGACATATAACTTACAAATATTATTCCAATTCATAAAAAATAATTTGCAACTGCTTCCACACATAAAATACATTGATCAGTAGGATTCCTATTTCCAACCATGCATGTCTTGCACACTAAGACAGAGCTCTATCCACTATGCTACATCAGCAACAAGGAGGGGTCCTTCACAATTCTATGTGACTCTCAAACAGCATTTAAGCTGGGCTGAGCAAAGCATTGTGGCATGCAAACCTGCTGCACTTCGCTTAAACTTTCTTTTTTATTGTAAAAAAAAAAAATAAAGAAGAAATTTTAAATTATTTCATATATTTTTCAGCAGGTTGCAGGCATGTGGGGCAGAGATCTGGCTATTCTGGGGACAGTCATGTACTATGCAGACTACTTCTTAGGGATTGCGTGCTTACTTTTTTTTTTTTTTTTTTCTTATTTCAGTGTCCACGGACACTGACATGCTCAGTTTTACATTTCAGTGTCCGTGGACACTGAAATAATGCATAATATTAGAGTCAGGCTCTAATATTATGCTACTTCCTTGTTTGAAAGTGCTGTACAGCACTTTCTGAGTGCAGGGTGTGTGTTTAAATGTCCATGCAGGACTTATACATGCCCCCTGCACTTGTACATGGATCATGTAGGTGTAGGAATACAGCAGTGCGCTCTTATTAACATGTAGGGCTTGCTGCTGCTGTATTCCTACACAGGACAGTCCATGCAAGAATAAACTCTTCTTGCATGGACTGTTCATGAATCCGGGGGATAATGTGCAGTACAATGAAAAGCAGTGTCACACAGCACACACATTTCTGCTTTTTCTATGGTATGTGTTGAAAGGCAGTGGAGAAGTCAGTATCACAAAACATTAATGGGGGACTCATTAAGATCTTTTGTAGCTGTTATATCTCAAGACACTTTGTGAAATACATGTCTACTTGACTTTTTTATCCCACATATTGCTGCCATCTGTATATGACTTAAAAACTTAGTTATAGTGATGATCTTACTTTGAATTATGATCCCTTTTTGTATACAAAAATACAGTCTTAAAATTGTAAATATGCTGTGAGCACAGGACATGTTGAACATGTGGAAGTACTAATCATGATTTTTTCAATGGCATGCCATATGGATGCGTCCACCATGTGACATCATGTGAATGTCTGATTTTAAAATATGAATAGCATAGTACTTCATTAATTTCTATCATAGTGCATCACATCCTTATAACGTTTCATAAAACAAATGTATTTTCTTCACATGGCACTGCAGATGGCAGTAGTGTACCACAAGGATCAGTTGGTGCTATTTATACTTGGGTACATGGTCAGCATGATAATGAGATTGCTTATGGTTGATGGATACTTATTCAAACTTGGGAGGGAATGAAATGGTAAATACTGAGGCTGTAGGCTGAAGCTAAAGGAGTGCTGTAAAGATAATGCAACACTCTGGTCAGAGCTGATGGTGAGGAATTAAAAGCTTCAGCATGTCACCAATGTGAACCTGACTCAGGATGCCCATTATGATGTGAGAAACTAAGTGAGTTGAATCAACGTGCATTGCCATCTCATGACAATCCATATGGAATTGTTGCTGGCTGTCTTAAAGGTACATCCAGGGAATTGTTCTGTACCATCTAGAAAGACATTGGAGTAAGTGGTTAATAGAGTTCAAGAAAAGGAATTAAGTCTACGTTACTGTCTACCTGTCACTCTATAAAGTTTGAACCCCAAGCTTTGGAAATTGCAGGAGGGAGAGTTAATATACTGTAAGTATTTGTATGAGTCATTCAAACTAAAAGTGAAAATTAGCACTGGTACCAATTTGAAAGACTCCAGTGATTTGTGATAGCCCCATTTAGTGAAATACAGACCATGTACACAACTATATTCAATTCACATCATGGTACATACTGGCAGTGCAGTGAAAAGCTAGCCCTTGTTATAGGCTGCACTGAAAACTAAGTCTCAGAGGATGTACAGTGCACTTTGGAATATTGTATTTGGTTTAATGGAAGTGTGGAACACATAGACCAGTAAGGTATGTGCTTTCTCAGTTTGAGGTACAGCAATTAAAAATGTATACTATAATGTAAATGGAACAACATCCAAGAAATGTTATTCCCAGTACAAAATTTATGGTGTAAACTTCAGTCACTGAAACTTGCTAAGCTATTCAAAGGTGAAACTAAGCTTTCTTATAAAATATAAAATGCTATTTTACTTTTTTTTATTCCTTTAACTTTTGAAATGTCCCACATCTATTGTTTCAGCTTAATTTCATTAACTTTTGAAGTGACAACTTAAGATAAAAGCTAACAATATTGTGTTTTCATAAATAACATGTAATATATGCCCTCATTTCTGTGTTTGTGTGAATGCATCTATCTATCTTTGGATAAACATACACTCACACACACAGGCACACACAAAATCAGCAACATTTTAAACTAAAAGAAAAGGTAAGGCCTTCAGATGTTGCCCTGTCTGATATAAGAAGTCCATGGTCATTAATATCCAAAGAATGCTCCAGAATATTCAAAAGAAGCAAAGCTTCATTCAGGATAAAATTTGCCAGTAGACAGCTAACAATAATAATGCTTTCTACAATTTAATTTGAAAAATGAAGGGGAAGAAACAATAACATAGTGTTTTAGAACAAAACGGTCTAACATAACACAGCTAAGAAGTATAGTTAACTTGTTACCATACAGATTTGGACCATATTTCAGGATGTGTCTGACATGCTCTGCTTTCAGTAAGGTTATAAGCTTTAATTAGGTGTGACCAGGTGAGAAGCAAAGAACCATAATTTATCCAATCAAAAATAGCCCACTATATCCCCTTTTACACATTCTTAGCAGAACCTTAAAATCCAGCTGGGTCCCTGCTATATGGAATTGAAATATCATTGCCTTAGTTCATAAGGGAACTCCTTCATCAGACTGTAATAAGTACACACTAGTCGGCCTATTTTACAAGGTGAAAGAAAAATCAGCTTGGAACAAATTCAGACAACCACAGGAAGCCTGCTTCTCCATAACTAAGCTAGTAAGGATTTGTTAAAGGTAAATCTTTTATGTTTAACCTCATAGCATTTTTTGAAAGTGAGACTGCTTCTATGGATGAAAGTTTACCAGTCCACACAGTTAAATTTGATCTGACTAAAGTGTTTGACAATATAGACCATGATGGAGTTATGCATAAAGTCAGGGATAAGAAGGTCAATGAAAAAACTACAAACTGGGTCCATGACTCATTTCCTCTCCATTTCTCAAATGATGTGAAGGTCAGCCCTGGGATTCATGATAGCTCTGTGCAAGAATAAGGTTATTCTTGCATGGAGTGGATCATGCCCATTCAGCACAGCAGTGTGTCTTGCATATTCATGAAGGCACACTGGTGTATAAGCTGCATGGGCATGATCCATGAATGACTGCAGGGGGTGTGTCTGAACAGTGATCACAAAGTAAAATATGCCCGCTGCACTCAGGAAGTGTCGTACATTACTTTGAAAACAAAAAAGGTGTCCGTGGACACTGTTAGCACACCTCCCAGCTGAACAGATATTCGCAGAATGTCCAGATTTGTGCATCATATGTTAGGTATGTTCCTCCTACTATCCTGGTAAAGAGCTGAGGCTTGAAGTCATTAAATAATGACAAACATTTGAGTGTAAGACTCCACATCCTTCAAATAAGTCATGCTAATGCAAAACCTGTTATTCTATCAACTTTCAATGTTTGTAAGAGTAATATTTAAAATCTGCCCCCCTTTGTGCCCACATCATGTTAGGCTTTGTTCAGATCTTATGCTCTAAGAGGTGGAGATGTATTGGAGAGATATGGCTGTTAACTATGTGCATATCCATAAACTAAGAAAAATAAAACAAATACTTTTTTTCCCATCCCCACTAAGGTTTAAGCATAGCTGAGCATGTGTGTGTGTTGTACAGCTGTGTTTAGCATAGCTTAAACATCCGAAGGAGCTAAATAGAAATATATAGCTGAAGTAGGTAAAGTGCGCTAGCGTAATGGTTAGAGCTTTCACTTTGCATACAGTCATTCAAGCCCCAACACAGTCCATTTATGTGAAAACAGCACTAAAATGTCTTTTTTAAAAATAGGTAGTGAATATTATATATTTGTTAACCATGGTAGTGTAGCAGGTCCAAATGTGAGGTGTCAGTGTAGTACAGATGTGAAACCCCCATATAAACACAAGTGTCCCATACAGTATAGCCACAAAAGAATATAATGTAATGAAAGCACATAGGCGGATATTATGGAAGGTAAATATGCATATCATAAGATGTCATTAATAAGGTATCAATCCAACCCGCAATCCTAATAGTCCATAAAATGAAAACTGAACAACTCTAAATTTTGCTCAGCTATGCTTAGCCTGTGTTAGCATTGTTTAAATCTAAATGCTTACCAATAATTAGAGCAACTAAGCGGATTTGCACACTGGTAAGCACTGCTTAGCATCTACCCCTTTAAGCAATGCTTATCTTAGCTAAGCGGGTTTGCCTATCGCTTAGTTTAGCTCAGCATATTCAAAATCAGCCAATCACAGCAAAGAGTGGGAATCCAGACCTATTTAAATCCTGCAGGTGGGAATACAACCATAACCAGCTGTAGCTGATCACTGCAGGCACTTTAGCTGGCGTTGGTGAGGGTGTGCACTTTTGGGTGTAGCTTTGGGGCATTCAGGAGTCCAGGGTAATTTTATTTATTTTGTATTTTATTTTACTTTACATTTGTTGACTGGGCTAGTCCAACTGGATACAAGTCCATTTTCAGTAGAGGCCAGGGGAGATAAGCTCCACTATAATCTACATAAATACGAGACAAACAAAAAGTACAAAACAACAAAAAAAAACAATCCAAAATACATAAACTTGAAAATAGGCTTTGCTCACGTCTTGTGCTCTAAGAGGTGGAGATGTATTGGAGAGGTATGGCTGTTAACTATGTGCATATCCATAAACTAAGAAAAATAAAACAAATACTTTTTTTTCCCATCCCCACTAAGGGTTAATCATAGCTGAGCATGTGTGTGTGTTAGTCATGGTTGGACTTTTCGTAAAACACCATGAAGGGGGACTGCTGCAGGACCAGTACCAGGGCTCCCAATACAAAGTGGAGGCCTGGGACTGTCTCGCATATGACCTCACCAGTGCTACTGGTATTCCTCGGACTGGTGAGCAGGTCCACCACCATTATAAGAGTAAGAAGTAGGCTAGCAAGTACGGTAGATGCTCGGATAAACCAAACTTGATAAATTACGAAAAAAAATCCAGCACCCTGAGCATGAATAGCAAACATGAGTTTATTTAGCAACCAGACCGGTTTCAGCAACAAGCTTTCTTCAGTGGCTGATTAGAAAGAATTAAGAAAAGTCAAATATATAGAAAATTTAAATAAAGTGATCTGACATCACTTCCTGAGTATGTAAATATAGCCACAAGCATTTGAATCATCAAAATAAAGTAACATATGACAGTGAAAATATCTCAAAGATACAATATCTGAAAACTATATAACAAAAAACAACCAACATTAATAAAATAATGAAACATAACATGTGAATGCTGGTAAACCTGGTGACAAACAAGAAGTATATATAATATGTAAATAAACAATGGCCAAACAATCAATTTATATGTAATATAAAAGAGTTGAAATACTGTGTAAATAACAACAGAATAATTAATTGTAGTTTGTCATTAAGACCTGGTGGGAATAAACCACCTAATTTAACTATCCATTTGGTTTCTTTGCTGTCCAATATTTTATGCCATCCTGTTTTATACATTCTGTTGCCAACAATTTTGTCAATGCAAATAAATGAAAATTGGGCAGTTTTGTGTATAATAGAATGTTTATATAATGCATTGGTGGGTCTAGCATTTCTGATATCACCTAAATGTTCAGATATGCGAATGCAAAATTGTATGGATGTTTGTCCAATGTAAAATGCCCTGCATGTGCATGTGGCTAAATAAATCACCCAGTCCATGCTGCAGTTGGCAAAATGTTTGATGTCATAAATCTTACTAGTATTTTTACTGGTAAATTCTTTTGTTGTAAAAACAAATTTGCAAAAGGCACAGTGACCACAAGGGTGGCAACCTGTTAATTTCTCACCTGAAATGGTCTGTATCATGGAGGATTGTTCTGAAGTGATTTTTTTGAAATGCGAAAAGTGTGATCCCAAAGTTTTGCCTTTCTTATAAGAAAACAGACATCTGTCGTCAAGCCATTTTGCTAGATGTTTATGGTAAGTATGTTCCAATGATGATTAATTATGTCTTGTAGTTGATAAGTATTTCTGCCAAAAGTTGTGACTAGTCTGGGTGTCTGATCAGGTGATTCAACAGCCTTTGATTTGTAACATAACAGGGAATCTCTGGACAAGTTGGCAGTCATACTGACTGCTGACTGAATGTCTGAAATATGATAACCCCTCTGTGTAAACCTGTTAGACAGATCATCCTGACAACAATGAAGATCAAGGTTGGATGAACAAATTCTCTTATTTCTGATGAACTGTGATTTGGGTATATTCTTAATGATGTGTTTCGGATGTAAACTAGAAGCATGTAGTAAACTGTTGTATTGTGGATATTTTCTGTGTACTGTGGTACGTAGTGTGTTATCTGTTTCTCTAGATAGGTGTACATCCAAAAAGTCCATTTCGTGTGTGTAAAAATTGACTATGAATCTAACACCCCATTTATTGCTGTTCAGATATTCAACAAATTCCTGAAGATATTCAGATCCTCCCTTCCAAACTAACCAGCAATCATCCAGATAACATCTCCAGATGTCCATATCTGGCAGATATAGGTTATGCAATTCATTGTATATTATTTGATCTTCTAGGTATCCCATAAAGAGGTCTGCATAAATGGGTGTGAAAGACGCACCCATGGCGGTACCCTGTATCTGCCAGTAACAATTGCCTTTGAAGTAAAACACGTTCTTGGTAAGAACGTGTTCCGCCATGCAAATCAATAGGGTGTTGAATCCAGGACTATATATGTTGATCTTCTGTAACCAATATTCAAGTGCTGTTAGACCTGCCCAGTGTGGTATACTGGTGTATAATGATGTAACGTCTAAAGTACACATCATCCAATGCTCATCTAGTTGTGATTCTGAAACAATCTGAAGAAATTCCGTGGTGTCCTGTAGTCTGGCCCTAATATAACGTAGCAGTGGTTTGAGAAATTGAGTCAAAAAGGCGGACAGAGGTTCGGTCAATGAACCAATGCCTGATGCTATAGGTCTCCCTGGAGGTGTGGAATATGATTTATGAATCTTGGGTAGTAAGTATAGGTATTGCTTAGCTGGGTCCTGAACAGTGAGATGATATTTGGATTTGGTGCTGATAATGCCTTCATCAACAGCAAGTTGCAAAAAATCATCAATTTATTTTTTGAAATTCGGCGTGGGGTCAATGGGCATATGTAAATAGTGCTGAGTGTTGGACACTTGTCTTAGACCTTCAGCCCAGTAATAACTGGAGTTCATTACCACAATGGCCCCACCCTTGTCTGCAGGAATGATGGTGATATCAGTATTATTTTTGAGATTAGTAAGAGCCTGTTGTTCATTGGTGTTGAGATTGTTTCTGATGCTATACCCAGTACCCAACTGCTGATGTAAATCCTCAATGACCGCATTCTGAAATATACCTACATGTTTGTCCATTGGAGGACAAAATTTAGATGGTAGAAATTTAAAGTCAGTAAATCTTTGAATAGTGTCCTGTTGATCAAAAATATTTTAAGATTTAACTTTCTGCAAAAATGCATAACATCAAATACAAATGTACTTTCGTCTACAAAAAACCAGGAATAAAACCAAGTCCTTTATTCAACAAGTGTTCTTCCATTGATGTTAATACATAATCAGAAATGTTGTGTATGTTTAAATTGTTAGTGTTCATTTGACTATTGATAGGAACAGTTCTTCCAATGTTTTTATGCTTGCGTCCTCCCCTGTGTCTACGCCTAAAGGGCGACTCATATTACATACCCGTTTGGGAGTAGGTGAATCCGACAATTGAATGGATTCAGTGTCCGTGGTGGACGATTCATCCCCTGAACTTCTGCTGGGTGATGAACCCCTCTTAAGAATGGATCTGGGTCATTTCTTATGTGCATGTGTGAAATTCTTGATACCCTCTGCAAAACGTACCCCTTTATGAAGCTCAAAGGGTTTGCCCCTTTGTTAATCTTCCATATCCCTTGAAAATTTCTTTAGTTTATTTTCTTTGAGAATTCTTTCAGAGCCCGACATTTCCTTGGATAGTTTATTCAACCATCTAGAAAAGGCAGGTTGACTCTCATAAGATTTTAGCTCCTCACTCAGTTTTTGCACATCACAAATATTGGCTTGAATTGTTCTGTCATAATACGAAGAGAGAATATTCACAAACCTCATAGCCGAATCCTGTTGTGCAGCATTCCACTCTTTCATGAGTACCTCATCCGGTTTGCAACCAATGGTTGCACCTTGGTTCTGAGGCCTCTGGGAGCTATATTCTGATGTTTGTATGCTTTGAATAATCTAGCATGCCATATGTTAGATCTTAGTATTTTTATTTTTTTAGCAAATTCAGTGAATAACATATCACAATCGTCAACTGGATCAATTGTTCCATCGGTAGAAGACCCCCTGTGGGATGTAATCCCAAAGATCTGTATGTCATCTTTGTCTGCACAAAGTCATTTGACCATATTATTAAGATCCATGACAATAAATTGTGTATGTCAGAGCCAAATGTGATATATATATAGCAAATCCAAGAAAATCCACCAATTCTGGTGATCGCTAAGATGGTAAAACTGAGCTCCCAAGAATGTCATCCCCTGAGAAAATTCTCAAAGAAAAGAATAATGTGCTAATCCAAAATAGAGGGGCAGTTGAGAAGCAGAAGGCCGAAGAACACACACTAGAATAAGTAAAAAGACAGGGTAGTGCTATGACCAAAAAGTCCAGTACTAAGGCACTTGAAGCACAAACATCATCAAAAACCAAAAACAATGTATAAAGAATGATAGTAATACCAATGTAAAGGGAATGATAACTGGAAACAAACAATGCTGAAAAACACGATTCATAAAATAATGAACAATGTATTCCTGTGATATATGTTGAATAAAATAAAACTCTCAAGGACATGTAAGATGTTTACAAGTCATGTGCCCATCCCATTAGAAGTGAACTTGCCTAAAAGCAACAAGACAAAATATTCTGATATGTCACTGTATACAGTTCTGGACAAATTAGTTAGAGAGGGGTATGCAATGTTTATATATCTCAACTAGAAATGACAAAAAAGGATTGCACCTAAAGTACTGCCCTAACCAAATGAGCAATAGGTACTAAGAACTAGCCTTCTTTGGTAAAGATGTGAAAAAAATATATACAAAAACATCCAGCAAGTTAAATACAAAAACCTATTTAAGATGATAGCAGTGCATTGTGATTAAATTCTGGTTGAATAATATATTGTATCATAATGCGCATCACATTATAAAACACCAACAGGAATCAACAATATACCAATGGAGGGTAAAGAAAAAATGTCATATCCTGTATACAAAAAAAATTTTTTTTTGTGCCCAACCGAATGATTTCAGGGACAAGTACTGCAGGCAGGATCAAAGATCATGTATCTAGATGTAAATGAGCAAAATTAAATAAAAATAAAAAAAAACACAAGTGTGGTACGAATTTTTGTTTGCCACAAAAAATGGCAAAAACTGTTAACCAGGAATGACCTGTTAACTTGTATAGAAACCAAGAATACAGCAATATAAATGAAACCAACAATGGTTAATAAGATATTTTTTAAACTAAAGAGAATACAACAGTAAAAGGTAGCAGTAATGCAGAACTGTGAACTATACTGCTGCTAATATGTAATAAACAAACTTAATGATAAATGCTGTCATCAAATCCAATATGCATTCATATATATACATCCAATTACAATCTTAAAGATGATGTCCTAGACCCTGCAAGAAGGATGGCCCATCCTGTGTGGACAAATATGTTAAAAAATGTCCAAAAAAAGTATATGTTAAACACTACTTAGAGTCCTGGACGATGAAAAAGTCATCCGATGGCCAGAAAACAATAATCCCAAATTCAAGATGAATGGTTCTGCCCAAAAAAAGCATTAATCCAAAATCATGCTATAAATCCTGAAACATTAATGGCTCTTGACTTCGTAATTTTGTTTCAAAGAAGAATCCTTAAGGTAACAGCTATGCGAAAACCCAAAATGGCATCCGAGTGAAACACGGATGTTAAAAAGCGACAGTTGAGCCCCAAAAACAGTTAAATGATGTTCCTAACTCCAACTCAGAAGGTAGTAAGCACCGCCAAACAAGGATGGATGATTAAAATGTACCTGTAATACAACGTGATAGCCCAATGTCCTCCAAAATTGTTGAATATTGATAGCAGAAATACCTCAGGACTGTTCTGTAACTCAGGACTGTTCTGTTCCCAATCGTTGAATAAATCCAAATGATGACAAAAACATGAAACAGCATACACACTGGAACTGAGAAAAGGTATGGTTTACCAACAGATGATACTGTGTTAATCCAAACTCAAAGGGGAGAAATGAATCCCCAGCAAGAACACCGAATCCACTGTCAAAACAGCTACTCCTCAGACACCAACAGCCAACAAAGAATCACAAGAGTAAGAAGCAGGCTAGCAAGTACGGTAGATGCTCGGATAAACCAAACTTGATAAATTACGAAAAAAATCCCTGAACACCATGAAGGGGGACTGCTGCAGGACCAGTACCAGGGCTCCCAATACAAAGTGGAGGCCTGGGACTGTCTCGCATATGACCTCACCAGTGCTACTGGTATTCCTCGGACTGGTGAGCAGGTCCACCATTATACTGAACTGAAGCCTAGGAAGAGGGAACTCTTGGACCAGTGGATTCAAGACACTTGGGCACAGAATGTCCCAGCATTGTGTAAGTATCAGTATCAATTATTGTGTAGCAAAGTCCAGCCTAAGTGTGAGATGGATAGGTATGCATAAATGTTTCTCCATATCCTGTACAGCTGCAGATGAGAGGGCTGTGAACGTGGACACCCACACCAGCAGGCTGCTAAGGCTGCATCGCGAGGCTGGTGAGTACAAATATAGCTTGCAGTAGTCAGGGCAAATAAATAGAAAGGCTACCAGTAGTTAAAAATGTGTATTGTTTGTATTGAATAAATGAGATATTAGCAGAGTAATAGTGACATGCAGGATATATATCAATAAAAGTGTTGTACCTGTCAATAAAACTCAAAACTACTAAAAAAGTGCAGAGTTTTGGTTGTTGAGACTTAGTACTTTGATAAATGCATACAAGTAGGAGTAGTACCTAAGGGTCTGCGTTTTTTTAAATGTCCCAATGGTGTACTTCCAACTGAGTCCTTCTTTTCTGAATTGGTGTTATTTTTTTCTAAAACAGGGCTTGACTTCTTAAAGTTGCTTGTTGGTTGCAACAAGAAACGAATTGAGGAGGTGCAGAATGGTATTATTAAGACAGAAGCTTCTTTGTTGAAGCTTATAAGAAATATACCCTGTTTCAACAAAGACTATTCTGCTTTGCTTTTTTCTATGGAAGAATTTGTGCAGGGTTTAATACAGAGAAAGCTAAAGAAGTTACAACGTGACATTGATGCATATTCCAACAATACTGCTTTCACCCATTGCTCTGATATTAAAAAGGCTCTTGGCACCTTTAAGACACAGAACCAACTTAGGGGTCACTATAGAAACCAAGGAGCTTCTGGTCTTCTTCCTACTTCCTTTAGTGAAGTTATTAAGACAGGTGGTGATCTCACTTCCGGTTTGACTTTGAAGTCTGACTGTTCGACAAGTGAATTGGCTAGTGGTGTTCCTGCTGAGAATGTATTATATATGAATGATATGTCTGATACTTCTGGTGATGAGTGGGATGACATTAATAGTTCTGGTCAGATTCTAGTTAATATAGGATGAGTCCCTTTAGAGAAGAGACCTGTTTTATGTCAGAACAAGACAGGCGACGTGTCAACAAGAAAGACTTCCACAATGGACAAGAAAAAGTAATTGCTTTTACTGAACATTCTAATACTGTCTTTTTGAATGAAAAAAAATTATAATATGTCTTGTTATTCATTTACATCTGACCAGTTATTTGTTTTAGGGCTTGGTTTTAACTTTGTGCCTAGCAAAAGTATGAATTTAGGACACACTTTATTGGATTTAAAAATGTTTTGTCGTAAACTAAATTTAAGTTATGTTTTTTCTGGTATGGAGCTTAATAAATGTCTGTTTACCAAACCAAGTACCATTACTCCCCCATTAACTAACACCTTATGTATTTTTTGAAAATTGTTCCACTGATGACATCAGACAACTTGTTCTTACTAAGGTAGATTATAAGTTTTATAATCTTACTAGAGCTCAAAGAGCAGCCCTAAAATAACTGTGGTCTTTAAGCCAAGTTCGGTTTATGAAAGCCGATAAGAGAGGGGGGGCGATAATTCTTGAACAAGATAAATATGTCAAGTCTATGGAAAATATGCTAAGTATTGAGACTGAATATTCATTAGTCAACAGCTGTTTTTTAAGGCATATCACTATATACGTTCTATTTTATATGATCTGTGGGTCAATGGGTATATTACTAATGACATGTATGATTTTATGTTAGTTGAACATCCTCTTTTGGGTACCATGTTTGGTATCCCCAAAATTCACAAAAATCTTGAAAATCCCCCATTTAGACCCATAGTACCTTCACCTAATTCAGTCACAGAAGGTATTTCTTTAGTAGTTGACTACATATTAAATTCACTAGTTCAAAAATTGGGTTAATTTATTAAGGACTCATGACATTTTTTGGATTTGATTAGGACTTTTAGTTCTGTATATTCCTTTGATTCTAAGAAGAACATTTTATTTACAGTGGATGTCCAATCATTGTTTACGAGTATCTCCCATGATCAAGGGGTTGATTTTGTTAGACAGTTCTTGGGAAATGTAGTCCACCTTCATTCTGACAGCATATTTGTTTTATGCACCTTAATAGAACTAGTGCTTAATAACAATTATTTTCTATTTAAGAAGAACATTTACAAGCAGTTAAGATGGGTAGCTATGGGGTCCGCTGCGGCCCTGGCTTATGCCAATCTAATTCTTGGGGAGTGGGAGCATAGTGCTCTCAGACCGATTATGGAGCAATATCATGTAGTTTTTTTATGGCAGATATGTGGATGATTTGTTTTTTTATCCTGGAAGGTGGCATAGACCAGGTTCATTCTTTTTGTGATAGCATTAATAATTCCAGTGATTTTTTTAAAATTTGTATTGGGGATTGCTGGGCTATCAGTGCATTTTTTGGATGTTACCTTGACTTGGGATACTTCTAATAATTGTTTCACAAGTGGAATACATAGGAAGGAGACTTTTGATAACAGTTATTTTGTATTATTTGAGCAACCATCCTGTTTTTATGAAAAATAATATACCGAAGCATCATTTTATTCGTGCTTCATGAATGATTTCTGAATAAGCTGATTTTGAATCAGACGTCAGCTTTATATAGAATATGTTCTTGGTTAGAGGTTACCCCTCAGATTTACTTTGCAAACTAGCTAATGAAATTAGAACAAGAAGGGCTACTTATTCTCCACCAGTTTTGAAAAATGGTTTTACTACTATTACAAATAAGCCACATAGAGTTATAGGTGTTAATAATTCAAGTTCAAACAACACTACCACAAACACTTTTGGTACTTCTTGTATTTTGGATATGTCTGTTGATGCATTTAACATCAGGTCCATTATTACTAGAAACTGGAATATCTTATGTGGAAATAGCAAATTAATACAAGTTGTAGGTAATAGACCCAATTTTGTATATAAAAAACTGACTTTTTAAAAAATGTTTACAATTTGACTCCATCTAGAAAATTACCCCTGATAACAGCAGATGCTGTAAGGGGATGTATAAACGTGGCTTTTGTTCTTCATGTCGTTTTATTTTAGAAGGACTCTATATTGATTTACCCTGTTTGAAAAGGACACTTTCTGTTGATGGTGTATACAACTGCAGTACTAGTGGGATAGTCTATCGTGCTGTTTGTTCTGTGAGTAATGAATTTTATGTCGGTATGTCCACACAACCACTTGCTAAAAAAATCAAAGAGCACTACTATTGTATTAGAACTAAGAACATCAACAATGCTCTATTTAAACATTCCATTATATGTAGTGGTTTTAAAAAAGTTTCTGTTTGCTGTTTTAGAACATGTAGTTAGAAATATAAGGGGGGGGGGTCCTATAAGGACCAACTTGAACAAAGAGAAACGATGTGGCAGCTCAGGTTAGGGGTTGACAAAAAACCTGGTATCAATGACTCAGTGAATATTAAATGTTTTCTGAAGAATAGAGGACTTAAATTTTTAAAATGAACTGTCTATGCTATGTTATATGCGTGACTTTAAATGACTGTATTCCTTTTGCTAGTGCATTTTAAGTAATTGTTTTATTAGGTAATTATTTTGATTTGATATATAAGGGGATGCTGCTGTCTGTATTTTAATTTCTTCTGAAGAAGTCTTTTGAGATGAAAGTGATATTAAACTGTGTTTTTCGCTACTGCTGGTGGTTTCCTTCATTGTTCGGTCAGACTGGTGGTTTGGTTTTTATTAGTTTTAGCTACTGTTTCATCCTTCAGAATGTTGTTTTTTCCTAGAAGATCTGATCCCTGAATAGTAATGTTGTGTTAACTTTTGTTTTCCATACTGTAATATGTGAAGGTATAAATACACAGTATAAGAACTATCTGACATGCATGAATGTCAGAATTGCAAAGGAGATTGTCCAAACAAGAGAGTATTATGCCGAAAACAGTGAAGAAAAAACAGCAGTTCCCTAATAGCTCATTGTGATGAAAGACAACCTTGTTGTACCTATTTGCACAAAAAGCATGGTTTGAATCCTGGGAGTGGTATTAAGCTGTATGCATAATCTCACCAGTGAATATGTGTAGAAACAGTCATGTATTGTTAACGGAAATTTCATCCACAGGTCCGCCAACTAAGAAAAAGTATAAATGAGCTGTGAGAAGATTGTAATTATTACACTGTTTCCAACCCCAAGGCTGCAAATGACAGCAAGATAAATACATACAGCATGTAGTCTCCTACAAGAAATGTCCCTCAAGCATCACACTGTCACAGCTAGTGGTCACTGCTGCCAACACCCAGGGTGACTGATAGAAATCAAGGTGGAGTATGGCAGTACCACACACACACACACACACACACACACACACACACACACACACACACACACACACACACAGTATGAGTGCACATATGTAACCTTGACTATGCGAATATGGGTAGAAACAGTTAGGTAGTGTTAACAGAAATTTCCTCCACAGGTTTGCCAGGTAAGAAAAGGTATAAGTTAACTGTCAGAAGGCTGTATTTATACACTGTGTACAAACATATGACTGCCCAACCCAAGGCCATAGGTCAATGTAAAGTGAGGTAGTACCTAAAGAGTAATGATTAGAGTAATGATCATTAAAGTTGTGAGCAACTGAAGCCTATACAGTTGTTAATTGACATCACTCTCTCTACCCCACCCTATCTGCACCAATAATCTAAACACATAAATCAGTTGTTATGTTTTTCACCAAACCTACTGTTGGGATATGTGTCCTCTTGTTCCACAAATATTTAAATGTTTGATTATTGATGTTCCCTGTTCAAATACTATAATTGGTAGCCTGTTGCTATCAATGTAACCTGCATGCCATTATAATGCCTACTGAGATTCCATATATGCATGTGTTCTGTTTACTGTGCAACTGTTTCAAATCTGTTGTTTTGGATTAATGGGAACACCCATGCATGTTGTTATAACTAATCCTGGAATGTGTTGTTCATGACTAATCAATATATATTGTAAAACCTCAACACCATAGCATGTCTGGGAAGGCCAATCCCAGTGTATCCACCTGTCCCACCTCAACTGGCCATGACACTGGGCCCTGGCATGTCTGGGACCCAACCCAGGACCTCCTCATCTGCTGGTCCTGCACTACCTTTGGGTGGAACCACCTCAGGGGATGGGGCATGTTCCCCCCAGGAGCGGGAGCAGACAGGAGACTGTCACCCATAGTCAGATCCGGGGATTGGTGAGTAGATAGCTTCAAAAGGAGTTCAGAGATCAGCTACACCACCTTGAGGGCTGTGTGGTGCATCTTGAGGGTCAGCCTGTCCCTCCTGCTCAGCCCCCAGTACAGCCACCTTTGGGGCATTGATGCTGCAGTGGTGGCTGCCCATGGGTGGGGACCTCAGTCCCAGTCTATCCATTTGGGGGCTTGGGGGCATCTGATTCCCAACTAGCCTCCCAGTCCAAGGCATTTACCCCCATGTGTGTCCTATACCACCCCCGTCTGCTGTCTTGTCTGTCTTCCTACCCAACATAACTCCCCAAATATACCTACTATCCTTACCCAACATCACACTCTCACATTATAAAAAAAAAGGAAAAAGGGCAATCTGTTCTCACAAAAAAATGTCGCCCCATACATACCTCTCCATTTTGCACACATGTCCAATGGACACATGTAATCTGGTCTAATTGGCTTAACAACACATCTCACCCCTCTCTCAGGGGTTTGAATGTCCAAATTAACCTCCAAATTATGTGCAAATGCACAGCTGTTGCTGTATCAGAAACAGACAGCTATGGAACTTCCCTACACCCATCCTGCACTTCCCTAGGTATCTTTCATTGTGTTTTTCCCTATGTGTGCCCCCCTTTTTCACCACTTTCCTATCACATATTTATTATTTTCTTTTAACGAGATTAGCATGGCAGTAAGAGGGATTAAGCTACACTAAGTAGCAGTAAGCAAGTTTGGGCGCTGCTAAGTGATGCCTACACAGGTTAAGCGTTTTCACATTTAACCATGTGTTGACATCATTTACCATCACACAAACCCACACACAACTGCTGAAAACTGCCTTAATCACCCTGTCTCCAGCTTCTGTTCTGCCCAGCAACAGAATAATCAGCACTGCCAAGTCTTGGACCAAGGACTCTGTACACTATAGTCAGAGCAATGTGCCACTATACCAAGTGAGCTCCAATAATGAATGTTGCTTTTTCAAATATATCATTCAGTACAGGTATAGAATAGTAGGGAACAAACACTGTGGGATTAGTCATGTTTAGTGTAAATATACACATATAGATGTGTATGGTGATAGATAAATATGAAAAAGTATATACATCAGATATATTGAGCTATACATATAAAACAAATACGTATAGACTATATACATATATATTGTTATATAAATATATGTTTAGATATCAAAAAAGGAATGTGTGTGTGTGTGTGTGTGTGTGTGTGTGTATATATATATATATATATATATATATATATATATATATATATATATATATATATATGTGTGTGTGTGTGTGTGTGTGTATAAAAATGCTCATAAGATGTAGTGGAGTCACACCCAGCACCATACCTCTCCACATCTTAGTGCGAGAATTCTTGACAAAGGCTGTCAAAATAGGGGGACAATAGGCCAAGACCAGGGACATAATGTATGCACTGCATATATAAATGTAGAATGTTGCTATAGTAACACGGTTTCTGTCAGCATACATGTTCAGAAGGATGTGAGTTCTGAAACTGAAATGTATGTCATCATTTACTGACAGAAATCCACGCAACATCACAGTGATTTACCACAGAAATGAAAATAATGATTCTGTGGAACAGAACATACATATGAGCAATAATCCTGGACAGTCTGAAACAATCTGGTCAGTCGAGAGGTATGCTCAGAACCCCTTAGTGCAACAAATCTGGACCAAGCCTGATAAAGGGCGGGGGTAAAGCCATGAACTGGGAACATATCCCAAATGCTAGAGTAGATAATATAACACAGTTGATGCAGTAACACTCTCCTGTCTGTTGTGACATATATTGACTGGAATAGCCCAAGTACAAAACCAAATTACTCCCCACTAGTTACTGACATAAATCTACACATCATCCCACTGATGTGTCAGACATACACAACATGTATGGCGGCTAGGCAATATCTGATAAATCTCTGGATGTAACATCACAGTAGGGGAAACTACACTGAGCTGCTAGGCATATCACTAAGTACTGTCTAAACTACAGTCAGACTGACACAACGCTAACCCAATTTTGCTATGGAGGAATGCACATGTAATTGCAAATATATCAGGCACTACAGGGATGTAACAGCACTGATAAACAGACACCAGTGTGAAAGTGCATACCCATAACCAATCTCACCACATTCAAAGTGGCATACTGGTAAGCCACATGAACAGTAGGGTATATGGAGGGTGTAAAAAATCATCAGCATGTTTGTCACTCACACACTACCCCTACATATTCTGGTCCAATTCACAGTGTAGCCTGATGCCTGACTGTGGTATGGGACATGTGTCAGTCTGCCCCTGGAAACATATACAACTGACAGAGCACCAGAAAATGGAGCAGCATTCAAAGTCAGATAGAAAAGGACCCATAACTCTTACATCTATCTCCTTCCCTACTCAGGCCAAATGCATTCACAATACACTGCTGCACAATTCTGACAGTCTGTCAACAATTGCCAGAAATACACAGTCCTCTCAACTGTATAGAGTCCCACAGAACACCCAGGTTTTGTCCTCATATATAAGGCCTCCTACATATAACATGTCTGGCAGTATGATACATCACTGGGATGATAGCAGGAATGAAGTCAGTATATAATGATATACTTTACCTATCCACCTCTTACAGCATGACATCTGGACAAAGCCTGACATACTTGGGGGCAGAAGCCCAAACACAGGGGCATTATTGACGTATTGCTCTCATAAACTGAAAAAGGTGTTGGTGTAACAGGGTTATTGTAGCATATCTGTTCTGAGGGATATGAAGTCAGAAACACACATGGATGTTACCATTTGCTGACTGCTATCCTCAGAGTATGCTACAAAATTTCCAAGGCAAAAAAATGTATGAGTAACACACCAAATATAAGAGTCTAAACTCTGGCCAGTCTGCAGATAGCCCTTCAGTTCAGAGTTCTGCCAACCACATAACACTATCAGACTTAAATTCATGCAGAGCAGCCATATCCACACAAACCCTGTCAAACTAGCATTACTTCAACTGCATAACAGCAATACTTACATTCTGCCCCTATGTCTGGAACATTCTCCCCCAGTTTGTTGGGCTGCTTCCACAGTGTTTGTTGTAAGAGGTATTTCCAACTACTCTCTGTGATGCTGTTTGTCACACACCTCCATGAAGGCCTCCTCACAGGCAAGAAAAGGGGCAACGTCAAAATGAAGTACTCAGTTATAGGAGTGTGTTTCCATGCTATTGGAAATGGAAATAATATCACAGTTGTTCTACATGCAATTAGCAAGTAGGAGACTACAGTTGGTGCACAGGTCATCAGCTGTTCATGTGTATTACCTACTAAAGGCAAGCTGCTGCCTATACAAAACAGATGTATATCCTGCATCTGTCTCAGAGAGAGAAAGAGAGACACAAACAAACAGACAGACACACATACTGAAACTGATGGATTATACCAACTGAACTAAAAAAAAAACACAAGTATGTCAAACAATTAAACATGTAATGGAAGGTAGTAGGGGGTATGTAAACGAGGAAAATAGGAAGTTCAAACAATATTATGTCTCAACATCACATGCTGTATTGATATATTGCTGAGCAGAACCTATGGCCACAGCAACTTTGTGTCTGCAGTGATATAGAACACAGCTGAGGGTCCTGAGTCACCCCAGGAAAGGATGGCTCACATATGACCATCACTGGAGTGTGTGTTGCACAATACTGACTGTGACACTGCTAGGCCAGCTACTGGGATGTCACAGATATCCATATGTTAATTGTCAATACAAATATACCTGTCTGTGTCAGACATGTGATGGACCTATACAGGCTATTTGCATACTGAAATATTGCCGCAGATGTGTGTGTGTTGAACTGCATGTGATATATTGAGCTCATACCATTCAATTGTCCAGTGTTATGCACACTGACCATATACGTGCTTCATATTTGTAGTTATCTCATCAAGCGTTGTGTTATGTCTGGCAAATAATTGTAAACCTGTGAACACTGACATTACAAAATCACCTTCTCTTTCTTTTGGCTGTAACCACTAGTGGTTGCCACAGCAGATCATCTGTCTCCATGTCTTCCAGTCATCTGCATCTTGCTCTTTCACACCAACCACCTGCATGTCCACTATCACCACATACATACACCTTATCTCAGGCCTTCCTCTTTTCTTCTTACCTGGCAGACTCATCCTTTCCCAAATATACTCAGCATACCTCCTCATCACACATCCAAACCAACATCATCCTGCCACTCAAATATAATAAAAAAATCGAACAGACCACAGCTGAAGAGTATATATAGTTGAAACCAATGTTGTTTAATACACAAAGTAAGCGCTTTCACAATCTGTAACTGACCGCTTCTTCAGACTTATACATTCAAATGAAATAATCATAGCATTTAAATAGTATCTCAGCAAATCAACAATTAGAGTAAATCAGTCAAGTCTATTAATCAAATTAATTAAGCACTTAAAAACACAGTAAATAAATTCTGTCAAAACATGTAAAACCCTAAAAACTAATAAAACAGCAAAGTTATAAAAAAGACAACTAAGCTAATAGCAATAAATATCTTTCAGAAAGCTTAGTGTTTAAGTGGTTTGGCTTTAAGGAAGGGCTTAAGTGACCCTGCACCATTAATCTCTGGTAGTTTATCTGCCTGCAGCAGCAAAATCCATTTTGATTCTGCTGTTTCCATCTTGTTCTTAATGTCATCGCCCCTCATGCTTTGTTCTATAATTTCTAGCAATAAACAGTTAAAAACATGTTGAGAGCCTTCTGCTTGAACATGTCTTGCTAAGGCACTAGTTTCTTTAACATTATTTATATCTCTTAAATGCTCTAGAATGCGGTCTTTGAAACTTCTGTTGGTTTTACCAACATAAAATACATAGCATAATTTGCAGAAGCTAAGGTATACTAAATGTTCCGCGGGATTCATGAAGCTTGCTCCAGGCGCAGGCGTAGCGTCAGTGATCTAACACCAAATATGCTAAAATAAACTAAACAAAAATGACACTGAGCTATCAAAATCCCAACTAACCCAAAAATATAATAACAAACTTATTAATCCAAACTAACTCACAGATGTGTCTACCAATTCCCCCCTCTACAACCTATTTTTTCTGCCCACACTAAACGAAACCCCTCCAACCAAAATACCCTTTTCTTTCTTATCTTCCATGCTTTCTATCAGAATATGCTTATCTTACAGACACATCCCTTCTAAAAGATTGACTGCTCTGAACTCATTGCTTCAAAGAAATTGTTTTTTATGTCTCACCTATAGGTAACCTACAAATGGCTTTTATCATTGACCTATTGTTAACTTCCTAAACATCATTACAAACTGCATTTTTTCTCTCCTTAATTTGTTAACTAAAACTTTGTAAACAGCTCTATTGCTACATTTTAAATATTTTGTAACCTATATTATTATTTGTTACTAAATGTCTACATTTTTATGTTGCTGTTACTAAATGCTTTGATAACATGGAGCATTTAGTAACATCCGCTGAAAATGGATATGTATCCAGTCGGACTTTCCCGGTTAACAAATGTAAAATAAAATAAAATAAATAAATATGGCCGTTGAGCGATTCAGGTACAAGCTGTTTCCACGTGCACTACCTGCACACGCCACAGCTGCACAGCTTCCGGCGCGTGTATGCTAATTACCCTATGCACAGCAGTGTAGCATGCAAATGAAGATATACAGCAATTCATGAAGTGGTGCAAGCGTAGCATAAGCTTGCAGAAATGTAAACCGAAAAAATGGTTTACATTTTTTCAAACATAAAATCAGAGCCATGACAGTGGACCAAACTCACGTATTATACTGTTAATATATGCCAATGGCTAAATATATATATATATATATATATATATATATATATATATATATATATATATATATAACATTTAATTTCATGGCCACACTAATGCAAAGTAAAATCGCAGTGCATCAGTGCGCAAATGGGATCACAATGAAAATATATTTATATGTAATAAAACTGCAATGTAACACATTTCATGAATTCCCCATAATAGTCAATGGCATATGTGCTACACCACAACCATGGAGCAAGGATTGCTAAGCGTCTGTGACAGTGTTCTGCACGGTAACTAGGAATTAGTAGTCAATGCCATGCAAATGAGACAAGTAATAATCACAAAATCCCCACTGGCATAAGGATGTACCTCACAGCGTAGCGGTACAACACAGAGGTGTGGCCTGGAGATAAAGATGACATCAAGAGAGGGGTGCACCACCTTAGCTGTAAGCACATTGGATCATTGCTAATCTGGTTTGCCTGTTGCTAAGCAAAGCCGCAGGATATGGGTGTGGAAGTAGCCATAGCTTTGCTTAGCTGAGAGCACACAAGGTAACCGAAAGTGCATGTGAACGTGGATGAAAACGTGCTCGAAACGCGGTAAACGGCTGTGCTAGGTGTGCACCACAGCTGAAACATGAAGGATACTGGAAGACAATAAGGAAATGCTGCAGCATGGTAATTGGAGTACAAATGAGTAACACCTAGGAACCCACAGTGGGCCATTGACAACAGTTAAAAAGGCTGTTAGCAGCTACCTGTAGAACCCCGTACTGCAAAGAAAAGAGAACTGTCACAGCAGAACAAAGCAAACTTGCAGTAGATCAGCTACATAACACATTTCGCTACACAAGCCTGGGTTGGGAAAGTACAAAACAAGAAAGCCGGCAGCTGGATGCATGCCTGACAATGGGAGGGGGAATTGGGTGGAAAAGTGAAGTAAAGGGCAATAGATGAATCACAGCAGCCAGGCGTAATTCAACACCAAAGGCCTCACAATAGCAGTACTCACTGTAAAACCCATAATTAAGATACCCTGCAGCTGGAATTGCACATACACACCCAATTACACCAGCAGCCGCCATAGCACAATAGCATAAAGTGTGAAAGCACCTCACACACACTTGTGTATTCCCAGACACTCTGCACCATTGGTGTATACAGACGGGGAACTTTTAATATGTACATGTTAGGGGCTGCCATAGCTTTGATTCACCAGCATGCATTGGAGACTGACGGTGGTGTGGAGGATGATGCTGACAACCATCTCAGGCACCGGAGGAGGAGAAGAGTGTTCAGATCCAGGGTAACCTGCCAGGGCCTACATGATCTGGAGATAGTAGAGCATTACAGGGTGGACAGGGATGCCATACAGCAACTTGTTGAGCTGTGCAAGCCACACCTCAGAACCAGAAATAACAGAGGGGAACCCATCCCAGTGGACACGAAGGTATGTGTAAGCTTGAGAATACTAGCTACAGGTACCTTTCAAAGGCCAACTAGGAATATCATGGGGATCACACAGGCATCAGCATCCCAGGTACTCCACCAGTTCCTGGATGCCATGTTACCACATGCCAATGAGCACATATACTTCCCATGAATGCAGGAGGAGTTGGCCAGCAATATGCATCTCTTCCACCGTGTGGCTGACTACCAGTATTTACTGGGTGCAATAGACTGCATGCACATACACATCAAGTCACCACTTGGTGAGCAGGGTAGGCGCTACATAAACCACAAGGGATACCCCTCCATCAACTGCCAGGTAGTATGCAATGCCCAGGGCATTATCTTGGATGTGTGTGCTGGCAGCCCTGGAAGCTATCACGACTCCCACATCTGGCATGCCTCACAGCTGTATCAGATATTTGCCAGGGGGACATCCCATATGACCACCTGGTAGGGGATGCTGGCTATGCACTGGAACCATGGATGATGACTCCCATTAGAAATGCACACACACCCATGCAAGAACACCATAATGAGGTACAGGCAGAACCCATAATCATCATAGACTGTGTGTTTGGGATGCTGAAATCATGGTTCCATTGCTTTGACATATCTGGTGGAGACTTGCAGTACTCTCCAGGCATGTGTGCCCGCATCTTCACAGTATGTGCCATGCTACACAATATGATCCTGCGGAAACAGCTGCAGCAGGGACAGAATGGTGAAGGCCCTCACAGCCCACCACCATTGCCAAGGGACCCACAGGCACAAAGGGACTCAGACCATGAACACCCTGTGCCAGACAGAGTAGGCAGACGGAGGCTTGCATAGTATGCCCTTGGCAAAGAGGGAACATATAGCACACACACTGACAGTGTAGGAACCTATGAACTGACACCCTTCTCCACCTGCACACACAGAAAACATGGATGGCACACACATGACCTCCTGTAAATTGTCATGTATAGGTGGTCTACTATGTGCATCCAACATAGGCTGCCCTCAACTATTGTACACACAACTGCCTTAGGCACAAGATAAGTCAATACCTGAACAGTAAATTAAGCTATCAGCATGTGCCGATACTGTATGTATAGGTTCATAGGCACATAGGTAGGTACATGCCTAACTGCCAGAGGCCATTCATAAGCCTAGCCAAAATGTGCCTTCTGTTGCCACCCCATTGATTAATTAATTGTCCCTCTGTGGAGCAGAGACAATTGTGGGATCCCTGGGGTGTATCCATTGTTCCCCACCCACTCTGCAAGGATTCCTTGGAGTGTTAGTGAGGGGCTCCGTATAATGTAATCAGGGATGTAGTTCCAAAGCATGGGGAGTACCCATGACAGGAGTCTGCCACTCCAGCATCTTCCAGTTATGGTTGTGGCAAGGTGTAGCTCATTACAGTGTGTGGCTCACTGTGACATGGATTCCCATAGGTGGAGCATATCCATTAAGCCTGACTTGGACATGGCTTTGTTGGCCAGCAAATATCATCTCTGAGTAAATGAGATGCCACTGAGTAATGTAAGAGTTTATGCAGTCTAGCAGCATAGGACACATGTCTGAGGGCATTATCCTTCTTGGTGAGGTACGTTTGTGGCCCTTCCAGCTGTTGGATGTGTATTCTGAGGTACATCCAAAATGGGTTATCATACTCGATGATGGGATTGATGAGTGATGAGTAAAGGGGCACAATAACCTCAGTCTGTTTAGATGCTAACCCTTAAGTAATCAGATGACCTACATAGATGGATGTCCTAACTACTTCGCAGATATGATTGTCAAAGGAGAGATCACTATCTAATGCACTCCACACATACCCGTTACATCGTCTGAATTATAGTGTCTGCCACTCATGTGTTAATATGTATGTGTGGTTTCCCAAAATGGAATGACCATGCAGTATGCGGCCTTTAGCTGGAGACCATAACTCTGACACCCTGTGTTGGTGTATGTGATGCCCCTTGAAAGATGTCTGTGACAGCTGGACTGTCAGTTATGGCTCCCAGTCTGCAGTAATTGCCAAACACGGTCTGCTGTAGTCCACCTGTGTTAGCCCGTACCTCTGAGAAGTATATGGCAAACAGTAGAGGGTCCCAGGACTGAGTCCTGTGGGACACCAGTTGTGACTGGTCAAGAGTTAGACCTGGAGGCTGCTAGGCTTACCATGTGGGTTCTGTGTGTAAGCCTGTTGGCAAACCAACCTGTGATGTATGGGTGTATGTACTTGCTAGTGAGTGTAGAAATAATACCTGAGTGGGGGATGGTGTCACAACCCTTGGCGAGGTCCAGGTAGTATGTGTGAACTACCATACCTCACACCTAAAGTCTAGGTGACTGTAAGATGTCAAACAGGTTCAGTAGGCATGATCTGCACTCAATCAAGCTGACTTGGGTTGGGTCATGGGTCTAGAGGTTACCATTGTCTATGTTAATGAGTGCCATGAGGATGCGCTCCATAGCCGTACAGATCGGGCTACTCAAGCTTATGGGGTGGTAGTTACCATGGTCAGTTGTGTCACCACCTTGGTGGAGTAGAATAGCTGTTGTCATGTGACTTTGAATGGCCATGTAGCCTATGTAGAGGCTGATGTTGAATTGCTATATTAGGCAGGGGGGTCTCTTATAGTGTCTGCAGGATGCAGTCTGGGACACCATCTGCCTCCATTGACTCTCTTGTCATGCCATTTGAAAGGGCCATTACCACCTGTATGTCTCAGATGTCTGGGAGACTGTACGTTTTGGGTATTGTTGTGTGCCCTGTAGGGTGTGAAGCTTCCTCCGAATGTATGATCAAGTGTGTTGGTGATATCAGTAGGGTAAGTATATTCAGTGCAAAATTGCACCAGCACAGTGCAAATCTGTGTGTTACTGCTTAGATCCTTGACATAGCCAAAGAAGCCTTTGTGGTCATATTCCAAATCCATGCCTATTTACCTGTGGATGTCAGCCTTGGATGATTACATGAGTAACATAAGTATCTTGCTAATACTGGTCACAGATGTCTGCATGTCTTGGGATTTGCTGTTGTTCTGGACTACTGTCCTACTTTTGTTGTATAGCCTGTATAATGCAGGGGTTCAGCAGACTGGTGTCCTTGTGTAGGAGTAGCAAGTCCTGGTTTACCATTGATGGCACAACCCATACATGTAGGTGCTTATAGAGTGCATTTGTAATTCTGTCTGTATCTTGAGCAGTGTCATCCCTGAGCATGGGGGCTGTGAACCCTCCCCCCTCTGTCATTAGTACTGTGAATTTAGCTGTAGGAAAGGTATTCACTGTGTGTTACTTGGGTGGGGGAGATGGTTGGGAGTGGAAATCATCAGTGAATAGTTCATGGTCAGATCTAAACAGTGACTGATTTACCTCTGCTGTAGTGCACCTGTTACATATGTCAGTGATTACCACTTCTAGTATGTTTTCACCTCTTGTTAGTCCGTCTACCAACAGATACAGGCCATATGAGGTGATAATGCCCTGGAAGTGCTGGGCCTGGAAGTGAATCCTCAAGTAAGTTATCCAGTTAAGTGTAGGGTAGCCAAAACTGACCAATAACAGGCTGTATTGTATGACTGTCATGCTTATCACTGTCTCCAGATAGTTGTAGTGGTGCTCCTGGGTCATGGAAGGTTATCTGTAGCAGCTCACAGTTTGCATTGCAGTTGTGGCTGATGTTAGCTGCACATGGATGATCACAGAGGTCTCATGCTGCCCCACTAACTTGGCGGTGTAGGTATCCCCAATGAATATGGATACATCCCCTCCATGTCTGTGCCAGTCCATGCTCATTGGCTGAAATGTGTGTTATGGGTTGTAGTCTGGTAGTGCCGGTATGCTCACAGGAGCCTTATACTGGTCCCAGTCACAGAACAGATGTAGATGTTGTCCATATTGAGGGGTGCTGTGAGTGCATGCATGTTGTGAGTACTACCCCTGGTGCTGAGTAGCCTAACCCTCGTTGATTCCACTATTGTGCAGTTCATGGAGGTGAGATTCACCTCTGAGACATGCCTAAAAATGGCACCATGGAGGCACCAATAGCCTTGCCCAGCATTCCAAAGCCTTAGGCTGACACATGTAAGTTGGTATGGCATTGTTGCAGGCATGTTTTCCATCTGTGCTTGTGTCCCATCTTTCCTGTAGGAAACCTACTGGTAAGCAATACAAAGCCTGAAACCTATACAAGTCCAGTAGCTTCCAAGATAGGCTTTTGGGGTGATTATGTATCAGTAGTGTGTATGCTATTGCTGTACTTAACTGTTGTCTGACTATATGGTGATTTTACACTGTATATTGTGATCAGAAAACTCTGTATAATCACATATGATGTTGGGGATGGCCTGCACTGTAGAGGTTCACAGATAGGTAGTAGGCTATGTGCCCAAGGGCATTTTGAAGCATAGCTACAGTGTGGTGGTTTTACCTGAACCATTGATGAAGTAACTGAGCCTCTGTCAAGCATAGCCAATGAAGTGATTCCAGGCAAAGTTGCAGGAAGCCATTGAAGACTGGGGTGCTGTAGGGTGATAGGGGCACACAGTGATCTCAAAAGGGCATGTTAACACGACAACCCAACAGCATTCAATTTCCCCAACAGGTCTTGAAGCTATAAAACTGGAGTGGCTCACCCACACCCTGGCTGTATGTTTCTGGGACACATGATCCCAGGGGTGTATATACTGTTGCCCAGTCACACATTAAAGTTTCCTCTGAAGTGTGTCAGTGAGGGGCTATGCCAAACATAGTTAGGATGTTAATGTATAGTCTCTCAAGTCATGTGTTATGTCGGTATTTTGAGAAGCTCACTGGGTGTGGATGACTCTGCCTGTTGTGTAGCCAAGCTTACACATAGGATTTGTGGAGATAGGAAATAGGCAGAAGGAACGTTAATGTCAATAGTGTAATGGCTACAACATTTGCATAATATCTGTGCAGTCATGGTTCAAATCCCAATAAAGTCAGAGATGATTTACATGTTACATAGTATACCTTAACCACAGCTTGCATATAAAGGTAGTATTCCACAGAATAATAAACATTTGGAATATACATAAACCCATGTGTGCTTGAGAGTACAGTTAACAGACAATGAAATGTTATGTAAGCACATAGTGAGATGTTATGTCACTGAAATGTATATATCCTGAGTAGTTAGCAGAAGTGGTCATATTTGCGAACACAGGTTGTAGGATGTAAAGTTTGTTTAGCTGTGTACAACCGCTGGTATAATATCGCACAAACACCTTTAAACCTGCATACAACTGCTTAAATTAGCCTTATTCTGTAGTAAAATATGCCTAATACATCGCAGGTGTTGAACACTGGACCATGCACACCATAGTCATGGAACCTAACACTATGCCACCTAATCTGTATACATGGTAAGGGGTCGATAGACTACACCGTAGACTACAGCCATTTCACAGTACAGACTGCAAATGGGACAGTCAGTTTGTGTACATATGTACAGTACATTGTAATGTAATGTGTGAATCAACATATACAAGTCTACATATGTATAAGTGTTATAAATTAATACTAAATATATATATATATATATATATATATATATATATATATATATATATATATATATATATATATATATGCATGCAACTGTGTGCACATAGAAATATGTATATATAAATATATATATATATATATATATATATATATATATATATATATATATATATATATATATATATATATATATACATCTATGAACACATTTTGTGACACAGAAGCATTCCAAATGGATAGAAGTGTACGCAAAACACATGCAGCTCTGATATTATAACTATTAATATAAACCTAATTCCCTATAGAAGCAATGGTTGCTATGTATGTGGATACTGGTGTGGGGGAGGACTGCTGGCTAATTTATTTATTTATTTACTTATTTATTTAAATTTGTTGACCGGGAGTGTCCGACTGGACGTAGGTCCATTTTCAGCGGAGGCCCGAGGAGAAAAGCTCCACAGTTAAAATAAACCGACAGTATTTACATTGGATTACATAGTGATTAACAATTTACATAGCAATTACTTACAACATATTTATAGATGAAGAACATAGTACATCAGTAGACAACTAGAATCTTTATCTGTGAAGTGCATACCAGACATTAACAAATGTTACAAGAAGAAGAAGTTCGTGCTGTATAATAAGTGCTGGCTTATGAGCATCTGAGCTTGCTATAATCAAGGTAGTTAGTGGAGTGGAAAGAAAGGTAGTGGTTGGATGAGGTGGATGATATTAGAGTGGGAGTTGCAAGGGCATAGCCAGCATGTTTTTAGTTGCACTTTTAGTAAAGTTTTGAAGTGGGTGCATGATGGTATGGAGGTAATTGTGGGTGGGAGTGAGTTCCATAATTTGGCTATGGTGCAAGAGAATAGTGCTTCACCAGCAGAGTTATTGGCTTTAGTGATCTGCAAGTGATTTTTGCTGCTGGATCTTAGTGGTCTGGTGGTGTGATAGGGTTGGAGTAGATTCTGGAGGGATGGGACATCTAGTGGATGGTTTACTAGTTTGTGGGCGAGTGAGAGTTGATACCACTGAAGGAGGTGAGGGAGTTCAAGCCAGCCCAGTTCAGCAAGTGAGAGACAGTGGTTACTACGGTAGGATGCCCCTGTGGCGAATCTGGCGATTTTGTTGTAGCAGGTCTCTAGCTTGTTTAGATCACATTGCCTTAGGTTGGTATATATTGGAGAGGCATAAAGTAGGGTGGAGATAAGGTGGGAATTTGCTATTGAAATCTTTGCTGCTTTGGTGAGAAATTGCTTATTTCTGTATAACGCTCCTAGTTTTTTGTGGACTTTTTTTATAGTCATGGATATGTGAATGTCAAATTTTAGTTTATTGTCTATTTCCACTCCTAGCAATTTGGTGTGTTCATTTGGGTATATAGTGGTGTTGTCATTTGCCGTGATGTTAAAGTGAGAGTTGTTTTGAGTATGTTTGGTGGGTTGGAAGATGAGTAGTTTAGTTTTGTTTGGGTTGAGTATTAATCGGGCATTGGATAACCATGTTTCAACAGAGGAAAAGGCTTCCTGTGTGACTTTTTGCAGTTTTGGTAGGGACTGGGCTGAGCAGATGATGGTCAAGTCATCTGCGTATTGTATGAGTGTGCCATGTTTGGTGGCACATGCTAGATTATTGGTGTAAACAGAGAAGAGTAGGGGTCCAAGGATGGATCCTTGGGAAACCCCTATGGAGACAGGTAGTTGGGGAGATATGTCATTCTGCCATACAACGGATTGTTGGCGGTCAGACAGGTAACTCTGAAACCAGTTGGTGACCGATTGTGAGAAGGATAAGTTATTGAGGACAGAGATAAGTTGTTTGTGTGGGACCATGTCAAATGCTTTAGATAGGTCTAGGAAAGTAGCAGAGGAGAGATAGCCATTGTTTTTATGCTGAAGGATAGTGTTAGTAAAGGAGAGTAAGGCAGTGGTGGTGCTATGGTTTGGTCGGAAACCATGCTGAGTACTGGAAAGGAGGTTGTTAGTAAGGAGGTAGTCTGAGACCTGAGAGTGTATGCATCTCTCTAGTATTTTGGAGAGTGGAGAGAGAATAGCTATGGGGCGGTAATTGGTTAGTTCTGTGGAAGGTCTGCCTTTGTGGAGGGGAATTATATGTGATAATTTTCACAGTGTGGGAACGTGACTTTCTAACAGAGATTGGTTAAGCAAGATGGATACTGGGTAGGCCAGAGCATCAGCTGCGATTTGTAGGTATTCACTTGGGAGGCTGTCTGCTGCTAATTTGGTGGGTTTAAGTTTAGTTAAGAGTTTTTTTATGTTGGAGGTAGGTACAGGAGAAAAAGAAAAGGCAGTGGGGAGATTACTAGTTGAAGGTGTGGGTTGGAGGGGAGGGGGGTTGTGTTGTTTAGCTAGTGATAGTATGGTTTGGGTGAAATGTGTGTTGAATGAGGTAGCAATATTTTCTGAGGAGTGATGGATGTTAGGAGGAGGGGCACTGACTTTACCTGGGTGGAGGATGGAGTTTATGGAGGACCAGAATTGTTTGGGGCTGTGTTGTGAGGAGTCTAGGGTAGACTGCTTGGGATTTGTCCTGTTTTATTAGCTTTTTGACTCTATTGTGTAGTTCTAGGAATTTTTGTCTAGCTGAGGGGGTTTTGGTTTTGCGCCAGTGCTCCCAGGCTTTATCCCTGTTTTTCATTTCTGACTTAATGATTTTCTGTAGCCATGGGGAGGGTTGTGCTTTGGTTCTGGAGAATCTTATGAGGGCATGGTAATTAAGGATGTTCAGGAAGGTAGTATTAAAAAATTCAAATGCATCATCTAGACTGAGGTACTTTAGAGGATGCCAGTTACATTCTTTGAGGGATGAGATGAATGTGAGTTGGTTAAAGTTTACTTTTTTATGTATTTGATGGTAGATGACAGGTTTAGCTTGGTATAGGTATTTTTTGAGTAGGAATGTTGGGGAGTGATCACTGAGGCTATCTGATAAGCAGCCTGTTATATATGACTGGGGGCTCTTACTGACTAGTATCCAATCCAGGGTAGTGTGCTTGGTGGAGTTTTTATTTATCCTGGTTGGTGACTGGACTAGTTGAGTGAAGCCATGAAGGTGTACATGATGGGTTGGATTGTTGCCAGAACAGGATTGCCAGTCAATATTGAAATCACCTAAGATGATAGTTTCTTGGGAGAGATGGTGGAGCTGAGGAGGTTTTCTAGGGGATGGATGTTTTGGCCAGGTGGGAAGTAGTATCCAATTATGTTGATGGTTTTGTTTTGGTTAATTTTGAGGTTGGTATATATTATTTCTTCACTGCCTATTTGTGGAGCTGATGATTTTAAGATCTGGATGTTTAGATGCTGTTTACATATTATAGCTACACCACCTCCTTTTTTGTTTAGCCAGTCTACTCATAGTATGCCGTAACCTGTAGGGAGTATTTGCTCACTGGTAATGTGAGGTTTTAGTCTGATTTCTGTCAGGATGACTATATCTGGGGAGTACAAGTCTATGGTGGCATGGAGTTCATGGACTTTGTTGGATATACTTCTAATATTTAGGCATAGTAGAAATAAGTCACTTGGCTTTCTATTGGCTGTAATATGGGAGAAGTTGTGGTTTCTAGTCTGATTATGAAGATTGGGGTTGGAGATGGTAGGGCCAGGGTTGGGGTGGATGTCTCCACTTAGGGCTAGTTTTGATAAGCATGATATTATTAGTTTTCTCAGTTTTTGAATATGTTTGTTTATAAGGGAAACTTTATGATTGTGCTCTGTGGGTAATAGGTATGGTGGGAGGGTTACTATGTTAAGTTGTAGGGATGCTTTATGTTTGAGTAATATAGTTGGTAGAATATGTGGGGGATGCATAGGGATGGTTCTTGAGCTGGTGGGAGGGGAGCTGAGTGTGGGTGAGACATGAGTGGTGGTGTGAGTAGTAATACAGTGGTAGTGGTTGAGTGGGGGAATGATGGAGCTTTGGAAGGATGTAAGATATGCAAGGAGAGTGCATGCAGTGAGCATAGGAAAGGTATGCTTGTACATGTTAGTTGAGGAGGTGTGATAGTAGTGGGAAGATGGAGGAGGTAGTGTTGGGTTAGTGCTGTGGTTGGCTATTAGAAAGATGGGAGGAGTTTGAGTGCAATAAAGGTGGGACCACCGGGGGCAGGAGTGAATAGGGGGCAGGGTGGGGAGCGAAGCGGGTAGAGACCCTGTTAGTTGCTCGTATGAGGGGCTGGAAACAATCACAAAGCAAAGACAAGTATGTGTTAAGAAACAATCACAATTGACCAAGGACTGCTCTGAAACTGTAAGTCATTTCTTAGTTTCTCAGGTGGAAAAACAGGATAACCTTGTATCAGTAGGCTACTGTGGTCATAGTTTAAATTTACAAACACACAGTATTGATCGGTTATGGATACTATTTGCTAACAGAAGGGAATAAGAGAAAGTGGAAAATGTGTGTGTGTGTGTGTGTGTGTGTGTGTGTGTGTGTGTGTGTGTGTGTGTGTGTGTGTGTGTGTGTGTGTGTGTGTGTGTGTGGTGGAGGGGCTGGGCAGAGTGTTCTCCAGGGGAAAATGAATATTGGCTCAAACAGGTAGACACATACTCAAAGTTAACTGTAGCTGTTTGCAGACAGTTCAGACCCGGACTGCGCTTTTCTTACAAGAATGTTAAAGGTGGTACCGCAGTGGAATACTTAAGAGTGGTGTTAGGTCTAGAAAAGAAGAGTACAGAGAGGAGTAAGCACTTTTGAGATGGTAAATATATATTATAAAGATTATAAAAAACACACTGAGCAAATAGCTACCGCATGCAGGACAATGCCATGCACCAACTACTTAGTATATGCAGATACTGAGCCAATTGGAAGAACAACAGTTATGCAGTCACAGATAAAAATATGCAGATAATGAGCCAATTGGAAGAACAACAGTTATGCAGTCACAGATAAAAATATAGCGAGCAGCAACCTGTTGTTGTTCTCTAATGTGATTCTATCCACCAGTAACAGCACAATTATATAGAAATAATTAGACACTAGTATGAGCTGTCTACACACAACACAATTACATGAATAACATTAGTGAACAAGGTGCAGCTATGAAAATAGACCATGCTTACTATTATAGTAAAAACAAATTGATGCAAACAAATGCTAGCATGCCATAGTAACATCTAATAATAAAGCATAAATCATATTAGATGTCTAACACAATTCAACATAAACATATACAGTTGTAAAATGTCTAATACAATTCAACAAAAATAGGCATTTACAGTTGTAAAACACTTACTGGAATATGCATCAAGGAGGGCCTGTGTCGGATGTTCATTACGTGAACTGGAGGGGTACACATGGAGTATGGGCACAATGTAAAAAGGACACAAAACAAGAAACATTCTCATCCATAATACACCCTGTCAGGACACATTGCAAAGTGACTTTAACAAACATATGAACATTAACAGGTATACATATGTACACCAACTGACATACATTTGTACATTTGTTTGCAGTAGTGAGGAACGGCTGTAGTACACTGTACATACTAAATACCATAAAAGTTGTACATATCTCAGATACCTCAGTGGTAAAGCCAGTGACTGTGGTGCTCATGGTCCCGGTTTCAAGACCTGCAAGGGCCATTACATCATTTTGAGGTCCTGAATAAAGGATGTTGGATGCAGGTTATTAAAGCACTTTTAAGCAGACATTAGCGGGTTATTGCGCCGGTACGTGCCGGTAAGTGGCACTTAAACATGACTACACAGATAAGCACCACACAGGTTTAACCTTTGCTGAACATCTCGCAGATCACGGGCAAAGCCACCCACAACCACTGAAATGTGCGTTAATTACCCTTGCACTACCAGTGCCTGCTCTGAGAGGTAAAATGACCACTACCAGGATTAGAACATGCAACCATGTACTCAATCTTCATAATAACCTACCACTAAGCTACCTGAGATGTATCAACAGCAGTTGTGTATTCTCACAGGTTAAAACACAGAATGAAGGATTGTGTGGAAATAGGACAAACCGCCATGTACCCAATGAAAGGTGTATGCTATATACATATATATATATATATATATATATATATATATATAAAGAGAGAGAGAGATATATATATATATATATATATATATATATATATATATATATATATATATATATATATATATATATATATATATATATATCAATATATAGGGATATACGTATATATATATATATATATATATATATGTAGATATATAGATAGGTTAACAACATCTACACAACCATGGGGGTACATATAAATGGGATATCTACCAAATACCGAATGCTTGACATACCGACGCGCGTAATCACGAGGCTTAAAGACTGAAAGACCATAGTACCGAAACACCAGAAACACGAGTTTTAAAATCCCGATGTTAAGGGACATTTAGTTAGTGTTTCTGGTGTTGTGGTTCAGGTAGGTTACTGTGTGTAAGTGTGTTTCTGAGGGCTGTAGTGTGTGTAAGTGTGTGTTCTGAGTGTGGTGTGTGTTTCTGGGGGACTGTAATGTGTGGGTGTGGGTTTGCTTTGTTTGTCTGTTTAAGCGATCTTGGAGGTCGAATATTAAAGTAGGAGGGGTGTGAAAGGCACATCCACCCAAATGGGGGGTGTAGGGGGGCTTGCCCACTTGCTCAAATGTAGTGTAGGATGGTTTGTTTGGATGTGGTGGGTAGCAGTGTGTCTGTGTGTGCGTTCTGCGTTTGTGTTACTTTCGCGAGTTTGAGTGCTTGGTAATGTGGGGTTTGGGAGTCTGGACCCAGTACTGTGGGCGTCGGAATTGTGTGCGTTCGGGATTTCATTGGTATCCCGTATACAGCGGTTGAAGTGTTCATATATGAGTATAACATGGACCATAGCAATCACACATTCCTTCACAACCAAACTTTATGAACAAAGGATATGGAGAGTATATGACTATACACTATTACAAATATGTGCTATGGACATGAGCCAAAGATAGGGTTGCCACCTGTCCCACTTTGTGAGGGACAGTCCCTCTTTGGGCGGTTGTGTCCTGACCAAAAATATTAAAAATGGCAAATGTCTTGAGATTGTTGGACATAGTTATGTCCCATATGTAATGTAATAGTTGCATAAAATAGTTATTTCTGTATCTAAAATACCTACATGTTACAAGAAACAGCATAAGCAACTAAACTACTACAAGAATAAGCTTTTATTTAGACAAAAAAATAAGTTCTATCCTTTGTACTGACCATGGATTTGTGTCGACCTATAAAATCTGATGTGTGTCCCGAAAATATCCCAGTATGACCATTTGAAAAGGTGGAAACCCTAGAAAAGAGGGTCAGTCACCAACACAACTCCAATGACTGCAAATACCTATGACAGAAATACACAGACAGCTTTCATATAGCAACACTTTATTACACTCCGATGTATTGCTGAAAGGATTCAAGGACTAACATCACCTACATGCTATACAGGAACCAACTAACAGTGCCTTAATGAATCAGCCTGTAATTACCATAGCATTATTCCACTAAAGGATAGGTGTTCAAATAGGGAAGGAACCCTCACACACATATCGAATATGTATAAAAACAGTTCCTACACACTTGCATCTACTATGTACACCTACCAACATCTCCCCACTCCCAAACCAATTACAATACAAACTGTAATAACATCACAAATCATTCACTCACTGTACGATATCTGCAGAAGCCTTAACATACCTTGTTAGAGACACACTAAAATGGCCATTTGTGAAACAGTCGCTGTTATACAATGGAACAGCTGCTGATGTTACATGGTTTGTTTGCACTAATCCCGTTTCAGAGGGTTGTGTGTACACCAGGAAGTGTTAATGATTACTGATTAACAGCACAGTATGATACACATGTACACCAAACCAAAGATGTCTGGTGAGCACACTGTAAACCACCTAACATTTTATGCATAGCCATACAGCCTTGAGCTGCTCAAACATCCTTGCCAGACTGAAACATCTGCAGAAGTATCAGGTACAAACAAACCCTGCATAAGTAGCAATGTTCTGAAATATAACAGCTGTACTCACATGTAGAACAACATCTTCTAGCCATTACACACAATCCACGGGAGTCATGAAGCTAATATATCTCTGTGTGTCTCCATATAGCTGTTGCAATACATCACAAACAAAACGTCCAGGCCATCTTCCTTGAAAGTAAGGCAAAGGGACAATGCCCAAGTGGAGTACTCAATTATACACCACTGTTGCCTTGGTATTGGCTAATGGAGTAGCTGCACAGCTGATGTGCATGTAATTAACTACTTTGGAACACCAATTGGTGGTCAGGATAGCACGTTACCAATATTTAACTATAAAAGGATGGCTTGTCATACATTCAAACCATCTGTATATACCAGCAGAACATTACAAGATTGAAACACAAACTGAAAAAAAGACTGAAATAACAGTCAACACCACCTCAAGTTACTAATAAGGTATGTAGAACACTCAGTATGTCTGTGTATGTAGTACCTGCTCTGTAATAATTAAAGTGTATGCAATGCATATAGTGGAAACAGTTATCTTGTAGTGATGTATTGTTGAGCATAGTAACACTTGTAGTATTTATGTGTGTATTGCTGTAGGTTACAAGGCAAACACCTCATACACCACAAGGGATGCTATATAAGAGCTTTGAACCCAACAATTCCTCTCCAGCTGCTGTCAGTGGCAGGGTTGGTCCAACAAGTATGTGTTATAACAGGGGATAGTATATGTTGATATATTGTAACAGTAGGCATATGTATGAGTGTATTACTGAGAATAACATGTTGAAGGTAGGCCTACTGTGCAATTATGATTTGCATTGTGGGATATTGTGCCAATAACTGTGTAATGTACATTATTGTAGGCAGATAAGTATTACATTTTACATAGCATTACTGTTATGTTAGGCAAACATTAGTTATGTCTATTGGCACTTACAATACACAATAACAGGATACATATGACTTGTAGTCACCCAACAGTTTATCAGCATGTTAGAAAAGTAAAATGGAAGAGCTAGTTAACTATCCATGCACATAAGACATGTAATAGGTTCATAGGTAGGTACTAGGCTGTCTACCCAAGGGTATTTATAAGCCTAGCTAGACTGTGTTGGCTTCCGCCACCCCCTTAAGTTAGTTCCCTGTGCCCCTGTCCAGCAGAGCCACTGCAGTGATCCCTGGGGTACATGTCTGTCTCCCATCCACCCGTCACGGTTTCTCTTGAAGAGTGCTAGTGAGGAGCCCTGCCTGATGTACATTGGAATCATGTTCCAAAGCATGGGGAGTCTCCGGGTCAGGAATCTATCCCTCCAGCACATCCTAGTTATCATTGTGGTTAGGTGTATATCCATAGATCATGTGGCTCTCAGGGGCTTTTGTTTAGTTGGAGCATATCCAGCAATACTGGGTTGGACATGGGCCTTGTATGTCAAGCAGAGATCATCTCTGAGTACGCAGTATGCAACCGAGTACAGCTGGAGTTTCTTTAGTTGGGCTGCATAGGTCATCTGTTTGAGGTCAGTAATCTTCTTGGTGTGGTACTGTTGTGGTCTTTCAAGCTGTTGCAGTTGTCTTGTAAGGTACATTCCAAATATGGTGTTGTATCCTTTAATGGGTCTAATAAGTCATGAGTACAGAGGCACAATGGCCTCCTTTGTTCTGGATGCGAACCCATTTGAGATTAGGGGGCCACGTAGAAGGATATTCAAACCACGTTGGCATTATGGTTATCAAAGGAGAGATTGCTATTTACTTGGGTTCCCAGATCCCTTATTACCTTTTCTGTATGTAGGGGACTACCACCTATCTGGTAGTTCATGGGTAATTAGTTTTATCCAAAGAGGATGACTATGCAGTTTTTGGCATTCAGCTTGAGGCCATGATATTGCCACCAGGTATCCGTCTCAGTGAGACCCTTATGGAGGGTGTCTGTATCAGCTGGGGAACCAACTATGGCCCCTAGTTTGTAGTCGTCTGCAAACTTTTTTCAGCCAAAGTCCTCCTGTGCTTGCCTGTACCTCAGATAAGTATATACCGAACATGAGGGGTCCTAGGACTGAGCCCTGGGGGACGCCACTTGTAATTGGTTTACAGTCGGACCTAGGGTATGCAACTCTCACTGTGTGGGTTCTGTCCATGAGCCACTTTGCAAACCATCTCATGACATAGAGGTTAATGTTCAGGTGGTTGATTATGTCGATAATACCAGAATGGGGAATGGTGTTGAAAGCCTTTGAGAAATCAATGTAGGCTGTGTGGACCTCCTTACCCTCATCTAATGCCTTGGTAACTGTCTCAAAGAAGTCCACCAGGTATAGGAAGCATGGTCTGCCCTTAACTAAGCCAAACTGGGTGGGGTCAAAGGTTTGGAGGTACCCAATGTCTCTGTGAATGAGATGCATGATGTTGTGCTCCATAGCCTTGCAGACCAGGCTAGTCAGGCTTATAGGGCAATAGGTCCTGTGGTCCACTGTGGTGCCACCTTTGTGGAGTCGGTTAACTGTTGCTGTGTGCCATTCAGGGGGCACAAAGCCTGATGCGAGGCTATTATTGAACATGGCGCTTAAGTGGGGAGCCAGTTCATTCTGAAGTTCATGTAAAATGCAGCCTGGCATGTTGTCCGGTCCCATGGATGCTGTGATTCTGGAATTAGAGAGTGCAGCTTTTACCTGCGTAGTTGTGATTACAGGGACTCTGCATTCTTCCTGTATAGATATGGGCCCTTTAGGGGGTGAGAGGGGGGTAAAGTTAGCACTGAACATATCTGCCAGGATGTTGGCAATATCAGTTGATTCTGTAATGTCCGTGCCATTGTGCTGTAACTCAGAGCAGATCTGGGTGCTGCCATCAAGAGTTTTGACATAGCTATAGAATGCTTTGTGGTTGTCTTTGGAATTAGTGGCAGTTTTGTTTTTGTAGCTAGCTTTGGAGGATCTTATAAGGGATCTCAGCTTCTTACTGAGGCTGACCAGGGAGCTCCTCCGCTCATGAAATTGTACTCTCTTTTGCAACAGTTTCTTCCTTCTGTTGTAGAGTTTGTTTATGGCAGGGGACCACCAGATTAGCTTCCTTTTTTTGGAGGATAGCATCTTGGTTCTGTTTGGGATCCATGCACACGTGTAAGTGCTTATAGAGTGCATTTGTGTAGGACTCAGCAGTTATAACTGTATTGTCCATCTGCATGGGTGTCATGAAGTTCACCACGTCTGTCTTAAGAAGCATGAAGTTGGCTTTGTAGAAATATTTTACTGTGGTTTCCTAAATTGGGGGTGGGGGCGGGATGTGGATATCAAGGGTGATTAGCTTATGGTCGGATAGGACCAATGAGGAGTTGACTTCAGGTGTGGAACACCGATCACTCATGTTGGTAATGACTAGGTCTAGGATATTGTTGCCCCTGGTGGGGGTGTGGATAAGTTGATCCATGGCATTGGAGTTTATGAATTCTAGAAAGCATTGAGCTAATGATTTGGTACATGAGTAGTTTTCGCAGTTAATGGTGGGGTAGTTGAAGTCGCCCATTAGTAGGGTGTTTAGTTGTACCCTAATAATTCCCAGTACATCAAGAAAAGAGGAGTCAGAATCTTGGGGCAAGGTGGGGGATCTGTAGCAGGCTACAATTTGGATTGCAGTTTTGCCCAGAGTTAGTTGCACTTGGATAACCTCAGATGCGTTGTGCTAAGCCTGGAGGAGTGGATATCCTTAATGAATATGGACACATCTCCATCTTGGGTGTTTCGGCCCAAGTTACATGGCCAAAAAGTGTGGTATGAGTTATAGCCTGGTAGTGCAGGGGTGCTCTCTGGAGCCTTGAACCAGGTCCCAGTCACTGAACAAATATCGATATTCTCCATTACAAAGAGTGCCTCGAGTGAGTGCATTTTGAGATTTAGACTTCTAACATTGAGTAGCATTACCCTCAGTTTTTGCTTGCCTGTTCCTGTTATGATGGTGAATATGTTATTTGAACCTTGCTTAAAAAAAGCACTATAGGGGCAGCAAGAGCCTTAGCCAGTATCCGGAATCCCAGGGTCGACAGGTGCAGGCCATCTGTGGCAAAGCATCGTGGTCTGGTGACCATGTCATCCCAAGCAGACAGATACTGGATCCCCTTAGAATGACACCAAGCTTAGCCAATTGTTAAAGTCAATAATTTTGTCCTTGTACTGCGGTATCCTTCTGGGCGATGGCAGAATGCTACTCAGGGATAGGGTCATACCTGCCTGGGCTACAAGATCAGAGAGCTTTTCCATGTCTCTCTTCATGTAATCCAGGGAGGTACATCTCAGGTCATTCACACCAACATGGACAATGACAGAGTCATATTTGTACTTGTTGTGGAGTGACCTGAGTGCGTGGGTTATGTGGAGGATCCTGGTACCTGACAGGCAGCTGACAGTAACCTTCGCCTTGTTTAGCCTGGTGAGTGGGACACCAGTGTGCCTGACTATAGAGTCACCTATGACTAGTGTGTTGGGTACATTGTTTTTCCTTATTGGCTGTGGTTGAGTGGCACACTGAGTCTGTGTGTGTCATTGGGGTTGTGTTGGGGGATGGAGGTTGCTTGTATTTCTGCTTTGGAGGTCTCTGTTGCTTCGACAGATTATTATTGAGAGCCTCCGTGAATGTTTTTGTGTTACTACATGTGGATTTTGGTGGTGTAGATTTAGTGAGGCTATGTGATGAGTGTGGTGTGGTGCAAATGTTTACCTTCTCCACATGACTGTCAAGTTCAGTCTTGGTTGGAGAGAGCTTTACCTCCAGTTTGGCTAGATAAGTGCATCTCTCACAGGCTGTAGTGTTGAGTGGTAGGAGGAGAGGGTTGTCTGTGTACATGAGGTAATTTCTACATTGTCTCAAGATGCCTGGATTCATCAGATTGACAGGAGAGAACACTGGGAGCTGACCCTTGGACACGCCTGAATATAAAACTATTTTCCTCTAGATAAGTGAGGAAAGTGACACAAGAGCTGTTTTACTCTAAGCAAGTGAGAAAAGTATGTACAAAAACTGTTTTCTTCTAGGTAATGAGAAAGATTGAGTGCTATAGTAATTAGTAGCTTATTTAGTGCTTGCAAGTTCTGTACAAGTGCTGAGCATGAATAAGCAATCCAGATAGGGTCTTGGATAACATAAACACACTGTCCCCCCAAACAAGTACACAATCATATATCCATGTACACTAAAGAGCCCCTGTAACCACAACAATGCAGGTACAAGCTGCACTCAGGCTGCATGGGACCTGTCCACATCCCAGGCTGTATCATACACATATGACAAAACAAGTTGCTCTCCGCATACACATCATGTAAAACATAGCTTCATGTCAGCCTGTGTACACATTGAATGGTGCACACCAACAGTTATCCAAACCCACAAATGGGAGACACCACTGGTAATGGGAAGTACTGCACTACTACCCTGCGGAGTCTGGTCTGAAAGGCCATGAACCTTAATCAACTTATTTGATGTCAGCAGTACAGATGTAAATGACAGTAAGGTTGATTTCACACTGCATATTATAGCCTTGCCAGGTCATAGGACATCATCACCCATACTGTGTTCCACCTACACTCAGTATACTAGATGTACATTCCTATGTCACAGGAGTGTTTTGCAACTGGACTGCTGGCAGAGCCAACACTACAGAAGGTGTCTGAATAATACATGCACATCACACCAGTGCCAGCTACAGTAAGACAGGGTTAATTCATTGTACTCCCCCCTCATTGTAGTCTATACCACACAGACTAACAGAAGGCATCTGCCTATTGAAGTATTCGAATGACTATGACCTAGGAGCAATAGCTGACTCAGAGTGTTGTGGACAACATACAGAAGGGGATTTGTGGGTAAGGTGTGTGACATATGGCCACAATCTGACAGCTACATATTGCATTGTCACCCCTATGTTAATAACCCTGTACCCATGAACTACCACCTAGGCAGCAGTCAACATAATGGACACTGTGTGTAAGGAATACAGCTGGGCAGTTGTCTTTCCTGTGATAGTTATGTCACCACATCTGTCAAGGTAGTCATATGTGGCAACCCTAATCATGACAGGGTGCCATCCATGAATATAGAGATCCTTGTTCAGCCATACTCAACACTCAAGTGACCCATATCAGATCACACATTTCCTTTAAGGGGCATTGGCCATGTTCAGATGGCCTACACCAGCCTTCCCAATCCCCATCTCCACTATGTAGCATGATGCCTACCCAGGATAAAGCCATGTCCAACCCAGTGATGTTGGACATGCTATACGTACACATCCTGATCTCAAACACATACTTCATGGACATTCACCTTCCTAGTACAAGGATCACCACATGTTGGACAGATCCTTGTCCCATACACTTTACATACGCCTGCCATACTATGCATCCCTGTCCAGCAAAGCTGCACAATGCCTCCCTTTCAGAGATGGTGTGATGACCACATGGTAAATGTATCATTAACCCTGTGCATCAGTTATGTAGCACTGCTTGACCTGGCCCCAGAAACCCACCTGTCAGCTACAGCTAGGTAACCTTTCATCCTAGGCTGATACATGGCCCAGGGCATATAGCCTACTAGTTGACTTTAATCGTACATGCTATAGTTGATATCCATCCCTGCAAATACCATCAGGCTAGCCAGTGTCCCATGTGTATCACATGAGCAACACAGGTGATACATGGCAGGATGCTGAACTGCTGTACAGTGCCATGTAGATGTATATGGCAAAACAAATACATGTAAAACCTTCCATGAGCAAGTCTGCAGGGTCACAAGTCATGTCCGTTAAGGCAGTGTAAGTCTTTATATGTGACACAGCATCAAGGTTGACTGCATTAATGTGTACACATCCAGGCATGTGCTGGTAGGTAAGAAAAGCAGTACAGGTAATCAGACATGCCCACATCAAGACAGCATCCACATGGAGTATGAGCAATGTAATCAGGTGACACACACACACACACACACACACACACACACACACACACACATATATATATATATATATATATGGTGATAATATCCAATCACCAGTGAGTGTCAAATGTGTGTGTGTGACACAAACATGTCAGTGGTGTCAGTGTCATCTAGATTTGCAAACACAACTATTTAATCATAATAAATGTGATACACATGTATGTTCAGCTGTAGCTCTGTACATCTCTGTGAGTTACCGTGACCTGTCTCCATCATTATGTCATCCAAGGTATGCCACGTGCAAGGCTACCACCTTATACCCATTTGGAGGATGAGGCCCTCATCCCATACCTACATGATAATCATCATGTCCTGTTCAGCCATGTGCCAGAGGATGCACAGCAGTGGGATGCCCTGTGGCAGGAACTTCACAGGAGGGTTAATGATGTGGGTGGCCACAAATGCACCTGCCAGCAGGTGTGCAGACATTGTACAGACCTGATTAGGCAGGCAAAATAGCATGCAAATGCAATCATCAGGGAACAAGGTGCAACATGTGGTGGGCCACCAACCCAGCCCCCACTCACACGTACCAAGGAGCTACTGGCCAGTTTTGGGACACCTGCAGAACAACATCCACAAGCCTTAGCTGATATCGTGGAGGTGGGTGTCTCTCAACCACCAGCCTGTAGTTGCCTGGTAAGTCACTACTGCCCATATAACAACTATATTCCATATATTTACATGTGTCACTGTACAATATGTAATGTAACATCATATGCAAGGCATGTATGCACACATGCCGCATACTGTAGTATGCTACTCTGTGTATGCACGCATGTGCATACACCATCATATAATGTATTGTACTGGTGTATGTGTTAACATGCACATTGCACCCTGTAGCTATCATACAGACGTGGATAATGATCACACTGTTGTGTCACTCCTATTTAGGTACCTCTGGCATTCCGCTGCGGCAGCAGCCCATTGCAGGTAAGACTGTTATTATTTATCAGGCACAGATCTATCTGCCATGTGGCCATTTACCACATGTACACATAATGTATTGTCATGTCACAATACACAGGTCGGACCTGCAATGCATCACTATGGCTACCCATGTGCAATACTTGCAAACTTTGTGAAACACCAACATGAAACCTCACAAACTGTCATTCCCAGAGGTGTGGACAGCTGTGCATACAATGGTGGAGGTATTGTTCACTGTATGGACATGTACTGCAGATCAGAACTACACATGTGGGGGATACAAACAGTACTACACAGTGAGCTGGAGTATGGCCAGCCCACAGGATTCACCGGTGTGGATTATACCCCTGCTATGCATGTCACACAATGTGATGTGCTATATGACATGTCCATAACATCTAGTGGGCTGACTGCATCACTGCCTAACTATCCTGAAAAACATATCCCACATACCAAACATACTACCCTTTGTCTGCATAACCCTGTCGTCAGTGGAGCATATGATACCTATGGGTGTATGTCATATGGGGCAACACAGAAATGTGAAATAGATGCCCGTCACAACCATTTGGCCAACACTTGTTCACACATAGCCATGGAGGATGGCCAGAGACATGAAGCAACACACACAGTAGATGTGATGTGCTTGTGTGTACACCCTGTCATACACTGGCTCCACATGGTCCAACTATGACCTTTCTGTAATGGTTATATTGCAGATGTGGAACACTAGACATCCTACAGGCCTGTGCACATCTTGTGTAGTTGTGACATCAGTCCACCACATAAGATGTGTTGAACATCTTGAGTGTGTCACGACATGACAGCAGTCACCTGTTCAGTATCCACATGCATACACAGACAACCACATCAGCCCACAGATACAGTACATTCCCCTTGCTGGTGTTGGACATCACTGTCATCCTTGCTCCTCATGTGTGTGTGTGTGTGTGTGTGTGTGTGTGTGTGTGTGTGTGTGTGTGTGTGTGTGTGTGTGTGGTACACAGATGTCATGTGGGACAAGGTGTACCAACGAGTTTGCCATGTCTGGCCATAGTTGCCAGGCAGCAGCAATATGGTTGCAGATGTGCAGGGGTGTCATCTGTATACCCTTCAGTGACCTGTGTCACACATTCCACATCATGGTTTAGTGTGTATATACCTCAGTGACATGGGTCACATTCCAAAGTATATATGTATTGTGTCTGAATACAGTCACGGCTATGAACTGTGTCTGTAACTCACACTGTATAGCAATAGATATGCCTCATGATTCCCTGCAATGGCCATGCACATCAGCTAAATGTGCAATATATCTGTAGGGCGGACAGACAACACTGCATTGGGACACCATTACCTCACTGTATATTTGACAGGACACCATTGTGTTAAACATGTATGCATGTCATTGTACACATCAGCAGATCACATGTCATACTACATGTGATTGTCAAGGTCATATGCCACACATCAGGCAGGTGTACTGTTAACCTGTGCTGGTCTATATGGTGTAACACAGGGGTGTATGCTAACTACTACTATGATTGTGTAATTTGCATGCTTTCTGTATGACACATGCATGCTGTTGTGTGCAACCCAGGGATGTATGATAACTACCACTATTATTGTCTGGGCTGCATGCCGTCTGCCATATCACATGCATGTTGCATGCCTTCTGTCATATCATATGCATGTTGGCTGCTATAGCATGTGTCTGTGTGTGTGTCTGTGTGTGTGTCTGTGTGTGTGTGTCTATTGTATAGATTATAATGTACAGTTCTTGTCTGACCCTCACAGGTGATGTAGGTGCATTCCCCTCCTGCGGTCCATCTGATGTTACTGCCCCCACAGACTCTAGCAATGATGATGAACGTATGGTTGAAGCACAGGCAGGGTTGTCAGGGCTGAATCTGTGCCATTGGTTGCCATTCCACCTATATCCCCCTCATCCCTGCACACAGTTCTCATACCAACACGTATCCCATCACCAGTGGCCATAGAGGAAGGACAGTTGGCATGTGGTAGCTTGGAACAGGAAAGTGTGGAGGCTATGGAAGGTGTGCCTGCACACCATGGTGTCAGCCGACTGACTGGTGATGCCCCACACAGGCATGTGGCCACTGCTGCTCATAGGAGGACCTCTGGCCAGCATGCCCCAGTAAGACGGAGCACAGCAGCTGGTGTCATCAGACGCATGTTTCAGGCTGTAATGGAGGCACAGACATGTGCTGAACAGCACAACAGAGAAGATCAGAGGCTTCAGAGGGCTGCTGTCTGTTCTTTAAACAACAACATCCAGGCAATGGCAAATGCTCATCAGCAGATTGCTGAAGCTTTGGATAGACAATTGGGTGACATGGTTGGAGTCCTTGACCGTGGCATGACAATCCGCAAGCGTGAGCTGTCTGTGCTGGATCATCTGGTAGGAGTGAGGCGTCGGGCACATGGACATAGGCCAGCTACATTGCCTGTTTCAGGTCTATGTGAATGAGCTACCTCACATGCCCACTCCCATAGTGGCAGTAGCAGCAGCAGTGCAGCTGGTGCTGTGCTGTCCACACCAAGACACAGCAGGCCACGTGCACGTGGCCCTGGATGGTCCTAACAGGGACACAGTTCCAGTGGACATGTGCCATCAGACAGTACCCAATCTGCACCTCTGCCTGGTAGTGCCCATGCAACCCCTGCAAGCACAGGTCACGTGGCCATGGCCAGACACCATGAACTGTAAAACCTGGTCTGTACAGTCCACAGATGTCAATAATACCCCTGTGCAGGCCAGACACATGCCAGAACTGTGTGCATACATACACGCACACATCAGAAACATATGTAGGGAACTGCAACACACAAATGCATAAAATCCACACACACCCAATTAGATCAAAGGCCCTAACCCACACACATGATGTCATCCAATGGTGCAGCCTAGGCCTCTGACAAACATTATCACCCTGTGCATATGATGATGCCTGTGCCACATCCTTGTCATCCACACCATCGGTTCAGGGACATGCTCATATGGTCTGATGCACAGGGTGAACAGACCTGGAAGATAAGTATAGATTACAATTGTTGTGTACTATTAACAGGCAGCAGACATACCATGTAGTACAGGTTTACAATGCATTTTCTACTGTTAACAGTATGTGTCTTGTGCAACAACAGTAACTGCATGTTGGTCATGATGTTCTGCTTTCCTCCTTCAGGTCTAATTGCATGTGCCTGTGGATGTCAGTGTTTGCAGTTAGTGTCCCATATGTAAATGTGGACTACTCACAGGTATGTATGAAAATATCAGCATGCACTTTGTAGCTTCCACATCACAGTTAGAAAGTCCCACGTTCCAAACACATCTACAGATCTACTGATCCAAGAGCATGATAGCTGTGTATTAAGCTACTGTGGCTAGAGACGTGACATCCATACAGGGTGATGACATCACAGTTACAGTTACATGGAGTGGGGAGGTAAGAGAGTAGTCTAGCTGATGACAAGAGTAGAGGCCAGTGGGAAGTGTGATGCCTCATTGGGAAGCAGTAATATACATTCCCATGACAGGATGCGAACACACAACTGTACCCACACACTCAGGTATTCACACACGTATTCAGAGACACAGTAACACACCCACACACTTACAGATTCACCAACACAGTAACACACACACACAAACACACACACACACACACACACACACACACACACACGTACACCCACAGTTGCTAGTGTTGAGGTGAGGACCCCTGCCTATGTGCAAATCATCATTACAGTACTGTGCACTTACATGACGTGCTACAAAGATTACACATGTACAGGTAGTCAGTATGGCTTAAGATCGGGGACATCAACAGGGATAGTAGATTGCATCGCCTGGATGGGGGAGGGGTCTTATCAGTTCACTATGGTAACATACATCCTCACTCCAGGGACCAGACAGCCATACATACATACATGCACACACACACACACACACACACACACACACACACACACACACACACACACACACACACACTGTGACATTCACTATTGAATACACCTATGTCACGCACATACAGATACCTCACATTTGTGAGATACACACCCCTGCCTATGTCCTGCCTTTTACATTGCAGTCTGTACAGATGTCTACAAAAGTGTACAGGAGAGTGAGTAACAACTGAGATGTATTCCCCACCATACGTGACATATATGGAAACACACGCAATCACACATGCCAGTACCGTGAATCAAATACCTGCCTATCTCATGATATGTATGACAGACTTACAGCAGTATTGTATGCATTACAAAGTGTACTGATGCTTCCTTTGGCAACTGTGCTGATATATGCACATGTGGGGTCTTAAGTGTTACAGGTGTCAAGTGATTTACCTTCGGTGTCACCCTGACCACTGTCTAAGTTGTGTGTGTTCCACTTCAATTAAATAACCATAGCTTAGCGGTTACACAGGTTATTGTAGGACCACTTGTGACACACCTGTGAGCTGTCCTCAGCAAACATCCATCTGCAAAGATGCCCCACCACTTAGTTATGTCCACACATCTGTTCATACCTGAAGTACATCTTTCCATACTTTCAGCATATCACCATATACAGTTAGCAATGTTGAGGCTGCATTGCAACTGCATGATGTACTAAGACGCACGTCACCTGCATACATCAGCAACTGCACACTCATTGTATCTGAACACACATCACTACATGTACATGTGTGTAGGTCCTATATTCCTTTCATTTGGGCATGTTTGTAGGCATTGCAATTGGTGGACATGTGTAATGACATATATGACACATGGACTGTTGTATGATATGATAGGTGTAATGGGTGACCAGTACAGAGGGAATGTTACCTCTGTCAACATTGATATCACACCTTATGTACTGCTAGCATTCAGTAGCCATGGACCTACCTTCCATGTGCATGTGTGTAATGGCTGTAGCCACCTGTCTGCACAAAGGACAACAACAGCTATGCTATTTACATATATGTTGTATGTGTGTGGCATGTACATATCCTGGGCAGGTACATGTATATCATATCCGAACATGAGGGTGTTTACTGGTGTACAGCAACAGTCATCTGTTAATGCTGTAAATAACCGAGGGCCCCTGGTATGTGTACAGCTGACCTGGTTAAAAACAGTGGTATCATTGCATTGCATAACACATGATGCAACTGTGTCAGTACATAGGTTCATAGGTTCATAGGTTCATAGGTTGGTACTAGGCTATCAGCCCTAGGGCCTATACAAGCCTTGCCATAACAATTCCCTGGCTATTTCTTCCCACACTATTTACTTCCCTGGACCCTTGTCTAGCAAGGTGACTGACGTGATCCCCGGGGTGAACTTCCTTTCTCCCATCCAATCATCAAGATACTCTGCACAGTTGATGTAAAGCTAGGTACAGTCCACTAATCAAGGGTCACATGGTTTTGTACTATTATATGTCCTACCACATGTATGGATGTGTGTTGGTGGTCCGAAGGCATGTTGTTGTCTGAGGGTTACATCCTAGAATGCAGCTTTTGACACTGTGACCTGCACCTGACTCATCTGTGATGCTTTTTGTGGGAGTACTGGTCAGTACATGTGAGTGGCCTTTATGTATGTGGGGACACCACCACCTGGAGCGGTCCGTGCCTGTGTTATGGCCCACATGTCTTGTTCTGAGGTATATGGTGGTAGTGCTATTGTGCACTACAGAGCCTTCAGCCAGGTGTTCCTCACTGCACAGATGTCAGTATTCCCTATTGTTGGATCTACAGTGAGCAGCTGTGATTACGAACGCTACACATCTAGCACTGGTTAGCATAAGCATGCAATGTAGTTGTCCTCTAGGTGTCAGGGTGTTATCCTGCATTTAGGACATTTGCCTTGGAATGGCACTATATGGGCGAATGCGACCTACATATTATCCGCACTCCCTTGAATCATGGATGCATGTGATATATGACAAAGGCATGTCTACTTTCATTCATGTCATCACAGAATGACAAAACACTGGACAACCTCATAATTACAAGCAGGAAATTGGCTCATTGTGTTAGTCAAGCAGTTGCCACTCCGATCAAGACATCACTGCGAGTGGTAGTATTGTGCTTGGTATAGAATGGTACATCTAAAGCGATGGACAGCAGCAGACGTTGTGTAGAAGACCAGTGTCAGATATATGTAGTGCAGCGTTCCTGCTAACAATGACAACTACTAACACCAGAGTCCATTACAATGTGTTTTTTACGTCTAACTGTAATAGCATGGCCACTGTGGCCTTCCGTGTTTAGAATCAGAGTGCATCCCAAACAGCCCTGTGCTACTAATTGTATGAACATGCCCAGTATAACCTTGAGTAGATGGACACATACTGCATTCCGAAAAGCCCTGTGCTACTAAGTGTGTGAGCATGCCCAGTGACACCTTGTGTCGGTTATGTGCCTTTATCTGTATGGGCATGGCCATTGTAACCCTGTATAGTGATAGTAGTCATCCATTCCACAGATTGGCATACTCCAGTTCAGGATGGATTCCAACTTTAAACACACAGGTTCACAGGTATGTACATCTTAACTGCCAGCATCCTTGTTGATGTCCACATTCCTAGAAGGTCATTATGACAGCCTTGAAATGTGTTGGCTCTGTGGCGCAACTTGTAACTATGTAGTATTGTAATAGTGATCTGTAGATAGGCAGGTGTTCTGATCCCAGCATGGCCTGTGTGTGTGTGTGTGTGTGTGTGTGTGTGTGTGTGTGTGTGTGTGTGTGTGTGTGTGTGTGTGTGTGTGTATGTGTGTGTGTGTGTGTATGTGTGTGTGTGTGTGTGTCTTCGTCTGCCTGAGGACAGAATAATACTTTTAGACTGCTCACACTCCATACAATTCCTATACCCACCTTTGGCAAGGCTGATGATGTCACCCACCTACAAATACACCTCTGGAAGTACTGTGACCCAATAATCTCGGTAACGCAGTCTGTAACTGTGTAATGCTGTAGTGTGATAAAGTAGTTATGTCGGTGTTGTAATCCCAGACTTACCAACTGTGTTTGTATGTGTGTTTGTGTGTCTGTCTCTGTCTGCCTGAGGACAAAATAATGCTTTTAGACTGATCACACTGCATGCAATTCCTATACCCAACTTTGGCAAGGTTGATGATGTCACCCACCTAGAAATACACCTCTAGGAGTGCTATGACCCAGTAATCTCAGTAGCGCATTCTGTAACTGCGCAATGCTGTAGTGTGATAAAGTAGTTAGTTCAGTGTTCTATTCCCAGACTTGCCAACAGTGTGTGTGTGTGTGTGTGTGTGTGTGTGTGTGTGTGTGTGTGTGTGTGTGTGTGTGTGTGTGTGTGTGTGTGTGTGTGTGTCTCCATCTGCCTGAGGACAGAATAATGCTTTTAGACTGCTCACACTCCATACAATTCCTATACCCAACTTTGGCAAGGCTGATGATGTCACACACCTAGAAATACACCTCTGGGAGTGCTGTGACCCAGTAATCTTGGTAGCACATTCTGTAACTGTCTAAAACTGTAGCATGATAAAAAAGTTAGGTCGGTTTTCTAATCCCAGACTTGCCAAGTGTGTGTGTGTGTGTGTGTGTGTGTGTGTGTGTGTGTGTGTGTGTGTGTGTGTGTGTGTGTCTGCCTGCCTGAGAAAAGTACAGTACACTCTCTGTACAAATCACATGACCACCTTTGTCAATCCTGCTGTTGTCACCCACCTAGGAATACACCTGCAGGAGTGCTGTAACCCAGTATTCACCATAGTGCTTGCCCTAAATGCGTATTGCTGCAGTGTGATATGGTAGGTAGGGGTTCAAATACAGGACATGGCAAGTGTGTGTGTTTGGCTGTCAGAGCCTGTGTGGAGGAGGCTGTGAGTGTCTAACCACTGGACATGTTGGGGAGCAGATTTTGTAGTTTTCCTATATGGTGCCCGCCTTATGACACATTGGCCACCTCACGAGGAGTACAGCTGTCAGTCAGCCACAGGACTGTGTTGGCAAGCCATACCCCTACATCTGGCAAAAGGCCTGGTGAACAAAGTATGCAACCCTACTAGTACCCGGTATATGTCCTGCACCCATATGCCAAACACAAACACACTTGCCTAGGATATACCGCTATGTTGCTAGTACCATGCACATTGATGACAGATAGTAGGCATGGTGTGAATGCAGTGGGCTGCAGAGGACATGGCACTCTGTACAGTGGTACAATAGGCACATAGTTGCGGACAATGTGCCTTCATTATGTTCCCACTGGATGCCTGCAACATATGTGGTGCCATCAAATGTGATCCGCAGAGGCCATACAATGCCGTATACATGTGCCCTGTATGGACCAATGAAAATGACACCAGGGAATACCTGTATTATGCTATCAATGCAGGTGCAGGGTCGACCTGCAGACTATAAGCAGGTTTTGCCACACCAGGTCGGTAATGGCATATCGGGGGATAACAGTCTGTGTACACAACATGTTCCTGCCAAACCAGGTACATCTGTACATGTCACTGTACAGTATTGTGGGACATGCACATCCCATGCAATGTCCATGTGAAGGACTATCAAACACAGACATGGCATGCATTACAAAGCTATGGCTATACACATTGGTAACTAGGATGTCAGGGCAGATCATGCAGTACCCATCTGTGTGGGACATTGCAGACACTACACTCCTGTACCACACTGCACACTATTGTTGGGTGACGTGATGCCAAGGATTACCCCTCACAAAGCCTTGTACAGCCATCTTGCACAGCCAACCACTATGAACCCGTGAAGCAATGCATACATGCATGTCAGTATTGGCACCTTGTGTCTGCGTGTGGCTTATGATGCTCCCAACCACAGTCACTCCCAGTATAACCCTCATTGGCATACCAACAGATGTCACACAAATTCACATGCCCTAGCCCATAGAACCTCCAGATATCCCATGTGGTGCATGTAGTCCTGCGCATTACTGCAGTGTGGCAAACTAAGTAGTTAGGTTGTGTATTTGTGGCCCTGACCAAGAGTGTCAATGCATGCCCATTAGAGAGTGTGGTTGTGATGACAGTGGCATCCATTCACGTGGACAGCCATGTGTGCGACACCTAATGTATGTCTACTATATCTCTGTTGCAGATGTCTCTCACCTACACTCATATATGTTCTTACAGTGCAGCAACATGTCGGCTTTGTGGCACATGTAGTAACTTCATGCACATGCAATAGTAATGACTAGTCAGTCAGGGGTTTGACCCCTGTACTGTTTGGCATGTGACAGACAATGCTTAGGGTTTAGTCTCCAAGCCCTTCTCTGGTGTACTTTGCCTGTCCATCCCACACACTCTCTGGTGGATGTGGAGGTGTAGACCTGCTCAGCAGCCGCATGTTTATTGTAAGTGATGGACATGATCAGGTGATGGCCTCTGCACCTACTGCAGTCCTCCTCTAGCTGATTGCATGTGGAACAGCTGTGATGGTGTTCCCATAGCCATTCACATGATAAATGCAGTACACTATCTAGGAACATCATGTTGGTATTTGGCCATGACAGTCGCTATGATTGGTACCTGGATGTGGTGTTCTGAAATGGCATCACATATTATATCTGGATGTACCTCAAACATCATACACAGTGGGAAATAGCCTAAAGACAGGAGGGTGATGTGCCACACATGACTACAGCATGTAAGTGTAGCTATGCTGCATTGAGACTATTGCCTGTTTACCATGTTGTGTGTGGTAATGGCTATTCTGCATGTTTTAACACAGACATGACGGTAGTCTGTTCGTGAGAGACCCCCATCTGTAGGGCCATCTGTGAACTGGTCAGTGTGTGGAACCATTTGTTTCCTGTGTTACACACTGAACACACATCTGTGCACAGCAGGAGCATAGTGTGAGGATTGCAGACAGTACATTGTGATAGGGATGTGTTACTGCCATCGCATCCCTGACATATGTCACATGAAACAGTGGTATGACAGACACTGTCTGGGGTTCCCAGTGACAAGCCAATAATGGGCAACTGTTCATAGCTGCAGTCATGCATCTACTACACATTGTACAGATGTCATGCAGTATATATGCATTTGTTGTGCTCCCTCTGCAAATGTATACCATCTGTTGTGTTGGGTTGATCGTGATATCTATGCATACTGTTGTAGGTAATCCTGAATGCTGTTGTCTATCACTAAGCCATATGTGGGTTTAAAGTGCAACACCATAGGCTGTATGGGTTGGGAGGCCCTGTCAGAACCTCCTGTCCCCCTTCAGCTGACCATGGCACTGGGCACCAGCACATCTGGGGCTCAGTCTTGGACCTCAACCTCTGTTGGCTCTGCACCACCTTCTGGTGGTACCACCACTGAGGATGGGGCATGTCCCACCTGAGAGCAGGGCCAGACAGGAACATGTCTGCTGTTGTGCGGTCCCACACATGGTGTGATGGGGGCTCACTAAGGGGTTCTGAAGCCAGATATGCAAGCTCAAGGGCAGATTGTCACATTTACAAGGTGATGCTGCCCCTCCTGGACAGCCCCCAGCACTGCCTTCTTTGCAGCTGTTTAGGTGCAGTTTCGGCTGCCCATGGCTGGGGACCTCTGTCCCACTGTTCCCATGGGCTTGTGAATGCCAAATACCCATCCCCATCTGAGGTGTATCCCCCTCACATGTGTCATATACCGACCCTGTATGCTGTTTTGTCTGTGATCCTACCCTACCTATCGTCCACGGCCAGACCTACTCTCCTTCCCCCACACCCGACCCTCACTCTATGGAAACATAAGGCCAATCAGTTCCTAGGACAACATCTGCCCTATACATAGCTGTCCATTTCACACATGTGCCCACTGGACACATGTAACCCTTGTAATATGAATCACAAGATACTCCTGTTATCCTCACCCCTGTCCCTCAGACACACGATCCTGGTATGCACATCACTCCTAAATGGTCCAGGTACATGTGATGAGGATGAACCCATTGTACACACAGCACTACCCATCCCTCTATGGTTACCCCATTTACCTTTATCATGATAATGATGTTGCACACAGCACCTTGCAAGAGTTCTGTTCACACATAATGATTGGACAGGTACTGTTGTGTTAATGTACATTACATGCACAGAGTGATGTATACGGCCAATGTACAACTGTTTGCCTGTATGAATGACATGTGTCTGTCTGAGGGAGTCTTGAGATTACATAGGACAATACCACTACATAATACAGGCGTTGCTAGTGTTTCCCTTTTCATTCATTTGTAATGCTTTGTTGACACATGGTATGTTCCTGATATATCTCTATATATGTATGTACCTATATGCTGAACATAAACACTCACATATACATCTACATGATGGGATACATTCCTATACTGTTGAATGACTGCGCTGTATGATATGTTTGTGGTACTGTCCGTTTTCTGTATATCTGCATGGTGTATTGGTAAATCACATTAGCTGTGTGTGCATGGTCCTGGTTCTGAGCCATGCAGAGGCCATTTATTTTGTTGCAGGGCAGAACAAGGACATTGGATACGGAGGGAGTAAGGCACATTAAAGCAGTTGTGGGTGGGTGTGCGTGGGCTTGCGCGATGTTAAGTAATGCTAACCTCTGGTTACAGCTTCTTACACTCAGTTAGCCTCTACATTGCTTTACCAGTGTAATACTCGCATACTGGTAGCCAAACAGGCTTACATCCGCTTGCTCCTGCACTTGCAAATGCACCAATATTGGTACTTGCATCTGACACTCACACCCCTGGGAAGGAGCAAGGACCACAATATTACATTGTGAGGCCTAATACATTGGATTACATGCCTACAGTATTGGGAATGGCTGCCCATTAGGCAACGGCATGCCATTCGACTGTGTGGAATCGGTGGCCTGTCCAGTGTTTTATTCATATTATGTGTGTTCCTCTTACAATCTGCATCCGTCTGGCTGATACATGTGAACTGGGACTCTTCAATGCAGACAATAATTGGGTTTTGGGACCCACATCTGTCGGCCGAGTCATGCTATCATTTACCTATTATAGGGTTGCCACCTTTTCAATTACCCAATGTGGGACTTTTTTGTAGAAACATCAGATTTTGTAGGGCAAAACATACCCACAGCCAGTGCAAAGGAAAGAACTTCACTGTTTTGCCTAAATAAAAGCTTATTCTTCTAGCATTATAGTTGCTTATTCTGTTTCTTATAACATTTAGGTTACAAAATAATTGTTTTATGCAACTACTACAGAAAATATAGGAAAATCTTTGTCCTAAAATCTTAGGACATTTGCCATTTTTTTTTCAATTATTTTGCAGGACACAACTGCCCATAGAGGGACTGTCCCTAACAAAGGTGGACAGGTGGTAACCCTAACCTATTATTCTATCATCTTTCTAAGGTAGTCAGAGGAATATGCGCTTTCTGTCACTATCAGACCTCTCATAAGAATGGGGAAAAATGAACACTGAATCAGGGACACTGCATAACAACATCAGGGACAAATTTAGAATTTTGGTGCTATTAACCTGACACATTGACAGACCCAGAGGATATGTATTCATTCACATTGTCTGAGGTACATGCTGTTTATGACTCTTAAATGTTATTGTTATTCATTACGTGTATTCCACCACCTTTCCTCCTAATATCACTAGTTCTAGGAGGGTTTATGTGGGACAGAGTTAGATTCTGAGTCATAATCAGGGACATCCTTAGTAATCGTGGACAGTTCAATGGTATGGTCCGTATGTGTTCCCCCAATGATTTACCAACTATCCAATGGATGTGCTCTTAGAGGTAGGGAGGTATGGGCATCTGCTATGCCCACATCAGAATATTACTTACATTCATGGGGTGGTCCTAATATGCCTCTGCCAGTCAACACCTGCATGCCTAGGCCCATAATCGCATACCCATAGTTCCCCTACCTGCCATTCCTCTATAGCACTCATCCTTACTGTGGGCGCAGGTGGGGTATAAACACACCACTACACACTGCCCACTCTCCCCATGTTGGGACAACTGTCGTACATTGTGTCCACCCATGTGTTATCAGGCTAGTGCAGCCTACTGGTCTGTGTACATCTACAGCCTAGTTGGATAAATCATTATTGGGACTGGCTCCAATCATTAATTTTTGGTGTCCCACAAGGGACATTGATGTCTGTGTTTCAAGTGCAGACCTTGCAGATCTCACCCACTGGTAGTATCCTGCAGGTGGTCTGGGAAGCAGTAGTGTGTTTACCTTTATTGTATGTCTGTATGTCTCACCAGCCTAGCTGGGGGGTGGGGGGTGATGCTACTTGTTACACGTTTGTTTATTGGACCACTCACCAACATATGCCTGGCCTGTGAACATATGTTACTCGTAACTGCTGTATCATATCCTAGCTATATACATGTGTATATTTACTGTAACATATATATATATATATATATTTATATTTTTATATAATATATATATATATATATATATATATATATATATATATATATATATATATATATATATATATATATATATATATATATATATATTTACATTAATATATACAGATATATCTGCATATGTATGCATACATGTATATTTATATCTTGTATATATATATATATATATATATATATATATATATATATATATATATATATATATATATATATATATATATATATATATATATATATATATATATATATATATGTACATATATATATATATATATATATATATATATATATATGGGTTCACTTCATAATCTTGATATTCTAAAACACCGAATGTCAGAATACCTAGATTAGAATACTGAATGCTCGGAATCGCGAAACACCAGAAGCGAGAAATTCATAATACCAAGTTCGGAGCTTCTGGTGTTGTGGTCTATGAATGGATGTAAGTGCAGGTAAGTTTGTATGAGTGTAGGGGGTGGGAGGATGGCAGAATGGTTTAGGGTTTTTACCTTGTAGACACAAGGTACAGGGTTTGATTCTCACATGGGGGACTTGGCTAGGCTTAAAATGGCCCACAAGGACAAATAGCCTAGTACTAATCCATGAACCATGTGCTGTAGTGTATGTTAGTGTATGTTTTGGTTGTGATGTGTGTGTGCAATGGGCTGTGAAATGTGTGTATGAGAGTTGCCTTTGTGTGTGTGATTGTGCAGTCTCAGAGTTAGAATATATAAGTAGGGGTGTGTGGTTGTAGTTTAGGTTAGTTTTGTTTGTGTGTGGGGGCAATTGTGTGTATGTGAGTGTGTGTATGTAAGTGTCGGGATTTTGAATTTCACGATTATGGACATTCGGTATTGTGGTGTTTCGGCTTTATGATCTCAATATTCTGAAATTCAGTATTTCAGAATTTTGAGATTATATATATATATATATATATATATATATATGTATATATATATATATATATATATATATGTGTGTGTGTGTGTGTGTGTGTGTGTGTGTGTATATAATTTAACGACATATGGGTCTGTGGTTGTCTGCATATGTATATAGTCATATGTGGGTATGTATCTGTATTCTTCTTTCTCTGTATGTATACATTCGTACTACGGCGAGGGAGAAGTATATCTCTATGTTGCTTTGGGTAGATATACACACATATAGCTCTACATATATACGTCTACATCTGGTTATTCCATTTCTTGCTATACAGATTACACTTTGCTTTAGCGGGTCTCGCAGTAGGTGTGGCTGCTCAT